>NC_139568.1:2082283-2597783 GCF_965112155.1 Podarcis liolepis
GTTAGGTTTAGGTTTAGGTTTAGGTTTAGGTTTAGGTTTAGGTTTAGGTTTAGGTTTAGGTTTAGGTTTAGGTTTAGGTTTAGGTTTAGGTTTAGGTTTAGGTTTAGGTTTAGGTTTAGGAGGAGGAGGAGGAGGAGGAGGAGGAGGAGGAGGTCATGGACAGAAGGTAAAGAAAGTGGAGAATTTGAAAGTGATGGTTTTGTTTTTTTCTTTTTGTTTTTTCTTTTTTTCTTTTTTCTTTGTAATTCTGTCTTTTTTCTTTGTAATTTTATAAAATTCTTTTTTCAATAAATATCATTATAAAAAAAAGAGAGAGAGAAGACTGTAAATTTTTTCAATATGCAGTTACAGCTGCAAGAGTGTTACTGGCTCAGAAATGGAAACAACAGGAAATACCGACGATTGAAGTATGGAGAATGAAGCTGTTAGACTATGCTGAGTTGGATAAAATGACTGGGAAGATTAGATATCTACGAGACCAAAAGTTCATCGAGGACTGGGGAAAATTTGTGGAATATCTGAGAAGTATAAGTGAGGGGCAGATAACGCTAGAGGGATTTAAAGAAGTACTGTGAAATTTGAGAAGTATTATTAAAAGGGATTAGAAGGGGAAAGGACTAAATAATGACAATACGAATTTAAGGAATGCGTAATTTAAAATTGACTATGGATGATTTACAGAGAAGCTGAAGGAAGTCCAGAAAAGAGATATTTTGTGAAAAATTGGATGTGAAATTATTGTGTGTTTTTGTTGTAAATTAATAAAAATTATTAAAAAAAAAAGAATAGGGTTAGGATTAGGATTGGGTTTGGAATATGGTGACTGTTACAGTTGGGTTAGGAATAGGGTCGGGGTTAGGGTTAGGGGTCAATAGTAGGCTTGGGTTAGGGTTAGGGGTCAGGGCTAGGGTTGGGTTAGGCAAAGGGTTCAATGCTAGGGTAGAGTTAGTGTTAGGTGTCAATGCTAGGGTTGGGTTAGGAATGGGGTTAGGGGTCAGTGCTAAATTTGGGTTAAGATTAGTCTTAGGATTAAGAATAGGGTTAGGGTGAGGGTTAAGGCTCAGTGGTAAGGTTGGGTTAGGACTTGGAATAGGGTTAGGGTTAGGGGTCAATGCTAGGGTTGGGTTAGGGTCTGGAATAGGGTTAGGAATAGGGTCGGGGTTAGGGTTATGGATTAATGCTAGCATTGGTTTAGGGTTGGGAATAGGGTTAGGGATCAGTGTTAAGGTTGGGTTGGGGTTAGGGGTAGGGTTGGGTTAGGATTAAGAATAGTGTTAGGTTTATTATTGATCAGGGTAGGGTTAGAGTTGTGTTAGGAATAGGGTTAGGGTTAGGAATAGGGTCAGGGTTATGCTATGGGGTCAATGCTATGGTTGGGTTAAGGTTAGGGGTCAGTGCTAGGGTTGGGTTAGGGTCAGGAAAAGGTTTATGGTTAGGGATCAATGCTAGGGTTGGGTTAGGGTTAGGGGTCAGTGCTAGGGTTGGGTTAGGAATAGGGTCAGGGTTATCCTAAGGGGTCAATGCTAGGGTTGGGGTGGGGTTAAGAATTGGGTTAGGGATCAATCCTAGGGTTGGGTTGGGGTTAGGAATAGGGTTAGGGTTAGGGCTGAGTTAGGATTAGTGTTAGGGTAGGAATAGGGTCAGGGTTAGGAATATGGTCAGGGTTAGGCTATGGGGTCAATTCTAGTTTTCGGTTGGGGTTAGGAATAGGGTTAGGGGTCAGTTCTATTTATTTTTTAAAAAATAATATTTATTAGTTTTCCAACAAATTAAACACAACACTACAAAATACCAACAAAGAAAAAACATACAATACAATACAAAAAAAGAAGAAAAAACACTACAAAAAACTAACATACAACTAACTAAAGAAAACAAAAGCCATTTAAAACACAATCCAATTTCAACATCTTATCTTTCTTTCCCTTATTTCCGCGACCTCCTCACACCTCCCTTTTTGTATTCCACTTCTGTTAATTGTTTCAGCAATTCCTTTCCATCTTCCTCTGTTTTCTATCCTATAATTGTCTTAACACATTCTAACCATATTTTTCCCTTTAAAGCTCTATTAATCTATTTATACTTAATTCCTTGTAACATTTCTACTAAAGCCATATAACTTCATTCCAACGTTTTTCTATTTTTTTTAAATAATTTTTATTAATTTTCCAAGCATATATAAAACAGAAAATAAAACAAAACAATACAAAACATACAAACAAATAAACACGTATAATTTCTTAGACTTATTTTCATACACCTTATTTCCCGGACTTCCCCATACCTCCCTTTTTCTGCATCCTTATGTTAGCCCTTTCTCAGCAACCCTTAGTTCAATTAATTCGCTCATTTTCATTTTACATTCTTTAAAGTTATGATTTACAGCTGCAAATCTCTATTTCTTATAACCATAACATCTCAGCCATCGTCAATCTTACAACAGTCTTTAAGATATTTTTTGAATTTCTTCCAATCTTCTTCCACCGTCTCACTCCCCTGGTCACGGATTCTGCCGGTCATCTCTGCCATTCCCATATACTCGATCACCTTCGCTTGCCATTCTTCCAGAGTGGGTAGCTGCTGCGTCTTCCAATACTTTGCCAGAAGAATTCTTGCCGCTGTAGTAGCGTACATAAAAAATGTTCTGTCCTTCCTTGGCACCAATTGGCCCACCATGCCCAGGAGAAAGGCCTCTGGTTTTTTCAAAAATGTCCATTTAAGGACTTTTTTAATTTCATTATAGATCATTTCCCAGTAGGCCTTTACCTTCGGGCAGGTCCACCAAAGGTGGTAGAAGGTACCTTCAGTCTCATTACATTTCCAACATTTGTTACTGGGCAAATGGTAAATTTTTGCAAGTTTGACTGGGGTCATGTACCACCTATAGATCATTTTCATTATATTCTCTCTCAATGCATTACAAGCTGTAAACTTAATACCTGTATTCCATAACTGTTCCCAATCATCAAACATTATGTCATGACCTATGTCTTGTGCCCATTTGTGTATTCCACTTCAGCAGCAAATTGTACATTCTTGACAAATTCTTAGTACTGGGTTCTAACAGTTCTGTCTCTATTTTCGACCTCTCCATCTGGAAACCTATTTTCCTGTCCTGTTTAAATACCTCGTTTATCTGACGGTAATGGAACCAATCTCGTACCTTAGACTTTAATTTGTCAAAACTCTGCAATTTAACTCTTTCACCATCTTGTTCTAACATTTCACAATACTTTGGCCATTTGGACTCCATATTTAGTTTTTTTGACTCATTAGCCTCCATTGGTGATAACCACCTGGGAGTTTTACTTTCCAGTAAATCCTTATATCTTATCCAGACATTATACAGTGCTTTCCTAACAATATGGTTTTTAAAGCCTTTATGCAGTTTTACCTTGTCATACCATATGTATGCATGCCAACCAAATCTATTATCGTACCCTTCCAGATCCAAAATGTCTGTATTCTCAAGAAGTAGCCATTGTTTTAGCCAGCAAAAAGCTGCCGATTCATAATAAAGTCTCAAGTCCGGCAGGGCAAAACCCCCTCTGTCTTTTGCATCAGTTAGGATCTTAAAGTTTATTCTGGGCTTTTTGCCCTGCCAGACAAATTTTGATATGTCTTTTTGCCACCTCTTGAAACAGTCCATCTTATCCAAGATCTGGAGTGTCTGGAATAAAAACAACATTCTAGGCAATACATTCATCTTGATAACAGCAATTCGGCCTAACAAGGAAAGTCTCAACCTTGACCATATTTCTAGATCTTTCTTCACCTCTGTCCAACATTTATCATAATTGTCTTTAAATAAGTTTACATTTTTAGAAGTCAAGTTCACACCCAGGTATTTCACCTTTTTTGTTATTGTTAAACCTGTTTCACTCTGAAACTTCTCTTTTTCTGCCATTGTTAGATTTTTCTCTAACACTTTGGTTTTTTGCATGTTCAGTTTGAATCCTGCTACTTGACCAAATTTCTCAATTAGTTCTAAAACTCTTTTAGTACTAGTCTCTGGCTGTTGCAAAGTCAATACCAAGTCATCTGCAAATGCCCTTAATTTATAGTCTTTTGTTCCGAGCTGAACGCCTTTAACCAATTGGTCCCCTCTAATCATGTTCAGCAGGACCTCCAGGACTGTTATGAAAAGTAAGGGTGATATTGGGCATCCCTGTCGTGTACCTTTTTCTATAGGAATCTCTTCCGTTACCACATTGTTAACAATCAACTTTGCTTTTTGCTTAGAGTATATAGCACCTATACCGTTTTCAAATCCTTGACCTACCCCCATCCCTTGAAGATTCTTCTTCATAAAGGTCCAGCAAATGTTATCAAAGGCTTTCTCCGCATCCACAAAAATTATCACTGCTTTTCTATTAATCTTTACTTCCAACAACTCTAAAATGTCTATAATGTTCCTTACATTGTCTGACATATGTCTCCCTGGGAGAAAGCCTGTTTGGTCCTTATGAATCTCCTGCACCAAAACTCTCTTCAGTCTTTTTGCTAAAATATCTGCAAAAATTTTGTAATCCACATTGAGTAATGATATAGGGCGGTAGTTTTTGACCTGATTCTTTTCAGTCTCTGTTTTCGGTATAAGTGAAATGAAAGCTTCTTTCCACGATTCGGGTGCCTTTTTCCCTTCCAAAATTTCGTTACAAACTTCCTTCAATGGTTGTATTATCCATTCCTTCAATGCCTTATAATATCTAGCAGTCAAACCATCTGGTCCTGGAGATTTTCCCAATTTCATCTTCTGAATGGCATCCTCTATTTCTTGTCCTGTTATTTTCTCATTCAAAATCCTTTTACTTTGATCTGAGATCTTTGGTAATCCGTACTTTTTAATAAATTCTTCTAATTCCTGCTCATTAACCGGCCCTTGTGCATATAGTTTCCTAAAGAAACTTTGAAAACAGTTATTTATCTCATTTGGTTTGTGGATAATTTTTCCTTCCATTTCCAGACTTGTCACAGTATTCAATTTTTGTCTCTTTTTCAGTTGCCATGACAGGAGTTTCCCACATTTGTCTGCCGATTCAAATGTTCTTTGTCTCATTTGCTTTATCTTCCCATTCTGTCTCTTGATTCATCAGTTCCATATATTGTGTCTGATAATACTTTATTTCTCTCAAAATCTCATGAGACTTTGGTTTGGACCTCAATTTCTTTTCAGCTTCTTTTATCTTTTCCAGAAGTTTTTCTTTTCTCTCATTCTGTTTTTTCCTCTTTATGGAGTTTTGTTGTATTAGGAAACCTCGCATCACGGCCTTGCTAGCGTCCCAAATTGTTCTTTTTTCCACATCAGTTCTCAAATTTATCTCAAAGTAATCTTTCAATGCTTTTGGGGCCTTTTTGTAGATCTCTTCATCTCTAAATAGGGTGTCATTCATCCTCCATCTGAAGGTTCCAGTTGTTGTTAGTTTCATCTCTATCTTCACTGCGTTATGGTCGGAGCAAGTCTTTGGGCAGATTTCTGCTTTTTTTATCTTCGGTGCCATACAACTAGTTACCCAAATTTGGTCAATCCTTGTCCAGGTCATTTTCGCTTCAGAGAAAAAAGTTCCCTCCCTCTCCAGAGGGTTCTTTACTCTCCAAATGTCAATCAAGTCCAGTGTTTCAGTCATCTCAAAAAAAGTCTTTGGAAGTCTTCCATCGTTGGAGATTGTCTGTCTCTGAGCCTTATCCATGTTAGTAGAGACAACACCATTCATGTCTCCCATCATTATAATTTTAAAGTCCAGATAGTCCATTAAAGTCTCATGCAACTTCTTGAAGAATTCCGCCTTCCCCTCATTTGGTGCATATATTCCCAATATCATAATTTTTTCTCCTTGAACTTGTATTTCTATTGCCAGGTATCTTCCTTGTTCATCTTTAAAAATCATTTTGGGAGCCAATTTCTCTTTTGCATAAATCACAACACCTCTTTTTTTGACTTTATCTGATGAAATGAATTCTTGTCCAAGCCTCTTATTTATAAGTAGTTTCCTGTGTGTCCTGGTCACATGCGTTTCTTGTAGACATATTAAATCCAATTGCTCTCTTTTCAAAATATGAAAGACTTGGCGTCTCTTCCTGGGGAGGTTAAGACCATTACAATTCCAACTAAGAAGTTGCAGAGACATTTTGGTACTATGTACCTACTCCTCCAACTGCTCCAAGTTTTTGTTCCTCCCCCGATGGTGGTAAAAGTCCAAATGAGAGATTTGCAATATCTGTCGATTCTTTCTCTACTGTTGTATCTACTGTTCCTTTCTGTAAGTCCTCCTGGTTTCTTTCCAAAAACAATTCTTTGTCTTGAACTGTTTTTATTTTGATCTTCCTTCCTTGTGGGAACTCCCACCTGAAAGGTATGCTGTTCTTCTTCAGAAGATAAACCAGATCTTTGTAGAAGGCCCTCACCTCCAAAATGTATTTAGGGATGTCTTTAAAGATCTGAACTTGATAATTCTGGATTACAAGAGCCTTTTGGTAGTGTAGATTTAGTATTTTGTCTCTTTCTTCTTTAGATCTCAGTGTAATCAAGCAATCCCTAGGCTTCTTGCCTTGCCTTCTGCCCAACCGGAAGGCCGTTGTTATTTCAAGTTCTTCCTCCTGAAGTTCGTCCTGCCAAAATTCCAGAATATTTTCTGTGAGGAATTCTGCAAGACTGTCTTTCTCATCCTCTGGAACTGATGTTAATTTAAGATTTTTCTCCTTTCTCTGAAGTTCCCACAAAGACAAAGTTGCATCATGTTCATTCACCTTTTTTGTAATTGGTGCAAGCTCCCTCTTAGTCTCTTCTGCTGTATCTTTTGCACTTTGAGCAATCTTTCTTGTTTCAGAATTTTCTTGAATAAGTTTATTTATAGAATCTGTATTAGAAGCTACACTTGCCGTGTTCAAGTCCAATCTTGTTGTCAGATCATTCAGTTTTTTTGTATTCTCCGCCGACTGCTTTGTCAATGCTTCCAAAGACTGGTTTATTTTGAGCAATGCCTGTGTCATTGACTCCATAGATGCAGTTGGTGCTTTTTCCTGTCCAGCTGGTGTTATGCCTTGCATCGAACCCCTTTTCTTTTGAGTTTGCTGAGTTTGTTTTGCTTTGGATCTAGTTGTTATCTCATCTGGTTGGCTACTCATGTCCTCAAGGTCAGTTCTCACAGGAAAGGCTTAGAAGTGGAAAATTCCACTCTTTTCCTCTCACAGTAACAAATTTTCTTTAAGTCCTCTAGAGGGAGCATTTAATTGTATCCAATTTAGAAAGTCAGAGACACATAAGGCAGGAAACAAAGAATCCAGAAAACAGAGTCCAAAAGTCCACAGTCAAAACACTTATTACAGTTTCAGTATCCTCAAATGTTCACAAAATAACTCCATTAAAGTCTTGTAACTTTATTTCAGTCAAAACCCCAACTTTGTATCCAGTTTAAATTGACAGTTCAGTTGCCCGGTGCCTTACTCCGGCAGCCCGACTCAGGGTTTTTGACAGTGGAAGATCTCTTTCCTCCGCTCCTTCAAACAGGTTTATAAATTTCCAATCTTACTTCCCCCCTTCTCCTGCTTACTGGGGGGAAGTTTAAGTCCGATGTCAGGTTTTAACAGCTTAGAAGTTAACCTACATTTAAATGCAGCTTTGTTCTTTCGTTGCTTTATTTACATGCAGTCCGGGGAGGCAGACTGTCGCGTATTCCACGCGGCGTTTTCAGCAAAGCACTAAGAGTTCCAGGTTTTTCAGTGCAGTCCTTTTTAATGTGAGCTATACACAGGCTATATACAAAAGAAACAGTCCATACAGAGTACTTACAAACGAATACTCTCCACCACAGCACCACCACACTACAGCACAACCACCACACCTCCTGTTAAACAGGCTCTCCTTTTTAAAACAGGTGATAGCCAATTACACTAATCACACTCCTGCTGAGTCACTCTGACCCAGCAGAGTATTGCATCATCCTGTTGAAGCCTGTAGACTTATCCAGTATCCTGCGAATCCCAACACTCCTCCTTAAGTCAAAGGCTTGAGACCCAATAATTCTCTTAAGTCTCGAAATTTAGGAGCATCCAAACATTTTGTATACAAATCTGCCACATTACTTTTTGTGTTACTGTGCTGTACCTTTAACACATTTCTTTCCAAAGCATTTTTCACATTTCCGTATCTTATCGCAATATGTTTACTTTTGCTTTTAAAGTTCTGTTGGTTGGCAAGCTGTTGTGCAGCCATGTTGTCACTTAGCACAGTGATTGGCATTTCAGAAGGTATTCCAAGCTCTTTTGTTAGGCAAGCAAACCACTCTATTTGTGATACACATTCGCTTATGGCTGAGTACTCTGCTTCACAAGTACTTGTGGCAACAAATGTTTGTTTCTGGGATTTCCACTGAACCAGGGCATTTCCAATATATATGGCATAGCCAGTGGTAGACTTTCCATTTTCTCTGTCCCCCCAGCTGGCATCAGCGTATGCATACACTTGCTGATCATGTCCTGTATCCAGCACCAGTTTGTAATCTTTTGTGCCTTTCAGATACCTTAGGATTCTTTTAAGTGCTACCCAATCTCTCTGAGCCGGGTCTGCACTTCTTTGGCTTAACATGTGCACTGCCAATGTTATGTCGGGTCTTGTCCAACAACTTAAATATAACAGAGAACCCAACAGAGAATGAAACGCTGTTGCATTCTCACATTTTTGCCCTTCTGGTTCATTTTTGTACTGGGTAGTTATGGGAGTGTCAACCTCATTTGCCCTCTCCATTCCATATGTCTTCAGTAACTTTTCGATTTTTTCCTTCTGACTCAGAGAGTAAACGCCCTCTTCATTTCTCTGAACCTCTACTCCTAAGTAATTCTTAATCTCTCCCAAATACTTCAGTTTGTATTTTTTACCTAGGCTGTTTATAAACCAAGACACTTGCTTTTGTGCAGTTGTTATTAGACAGATATCATCAACATACAAAAGTAAATAACAAACACTTCCTTGCACCATCGCTGAATATAAACAGGAATCAGCCAGGCTTTGTTTGAATCCCATCTTTTTCAAAGTTGTGTCTATGCATTCATGCCATAGACGTGCACTTTGGTGTAAACCGTATAGTGCCCTTTGCAGCTTTAACACCATGCTGTCTTTTTCTAGCTCATAACCTGGTATTTGCTGTAAATATACCTCGGCGTCAATAGGAGCATTTAAATATGCTGAGGCAACATCAAAATGATTAACTTTTAACCCTCTCAGACTTGCCATTGCTAAAACTGATTTTACTGTTTCAGCTTTTGCTGTTGGGGCAAACACTTCATCATAATGTATCATTTTCCTCTGTGTAAAGCCCCGTGCAACCAACCTGGCTTTCCTCTGACAACTACCATCAGCCAGCTTTTTCACTTTAAAAACCCACTTACAGCTTATGGGCTTTTTACCTTTAGGCAATTCTGTAGGTACAAACACATTGTTGTTTAGCAGAGAGTTATACTCTGCCTGCATTGCCTTTAACCACGCCTCTTTCTCTAGAGTAGGTAACTCTTGCACTTCTTCAAAGTTTTCTGGCTCAGTTACACAAACCTGGTTTATGGTGGCTGGGAACCCATAACGGTCTGGAGGTTGACCTTTATTACTTCTTGCAGACCTCCTTGGTTCATTAATCTCACCCCCTGGGCTACCTTCAGGACTGCTTTTGGGGTGGATTGACTCTGGAGATCTACCTCCTCCTGTCCCTGTTGCACTTTCTTCTCTCCCCTGCTCCATGCTAGCAGCTGGAGAAAAATGCTCAACCTTTACTTCCTCCCTTTCAGTTTCTCTGGGAGAGCTGCCAATTCTTAGCTTTGTTTCAGCTGCCTTATCAGGTATGCTCGGCAGTAAAACTTTTTCTGGCAGCAGGTTTGCATGTATCTTGGGCCAATTTCTTTGCTCATTAAAGCTGGCTGATCGACTATAACTCAAAAGGTTTTTATCATCTTCAAACCTGTAGGCTTTCGTACCACTTTCATACCCAAGAAATAGCAACTGCTGTGCCCTTTTCCCACCTTTTCTTCGGTTTTTCACAGGTATGTCAACCCATGCCTTTGTCCCAAAGATTCTTAAATGTTGCAAACTGGGACTTTTGTTATAGAGAATTTTATAGGGTATGTCATCTAGTACCCTTGACCACAAGCGATTCCCAATATAATTCGCGGTCTTAATACTTTCAGCCCAGTACTTAATTGGAAGATTTGCATCTGCTAACAATGCTTTCATTTGTGTCTGCAAGACACCTCCTCTACGCTCTGCTACTCCGTTCTCCTGAGGCGTGGCCACATTGGTAAGCCTATGTTTAATCCCTTGGGCACGCAACCAGTTTCTTAGGGAGCTTGCCATAAACTCCCCTCCCCTGTCTGATTGAATAGAGGACACCTTTTCACCAAGTTGCCTTTCTACCCTTCTTACCCAGAACTTCAAGGTTTGGGCAACGTCAGACTTTTGCTTTAACGGATAGACCCAGCCAAATCTAGAAAAATCATCCACTAGGATCAAACAGTATTTATTGTGGGAGACACTAGGTGGAAAAGGACCAGTTACATCAGCATGAATCAACTCCAGTGGTTTTTTGGTTTCTCTCTGGCTTGCTCTTGCTACTGGGCAAGCCCTGCTTTTAACCTCCTTGCAGATATTGCAGTCTAAGTAATTATCACAACTTTTTATGTTTTTCATCCCCCCACATAACTCCAATGTTTTGTTTAGCACCTTATAGCTAGCATGAGCCAGACGCCTGTGCAGGAGATGAATACACATATCATGGGTTGGGACATTTTGCACATTCGCAACCTTAGATTCACACTGCAGTACATACATATTAGTTCTAAGGCTAGCATTTGCCAACACTGCCCCATTTTGCTTTATCTGGCACTGATCTCCCACAAAACTTACTTCAAAGCCTGCTTTTGCCAAATCAGGAATGCTCAGGAGATTGTTTTGCAAACTAGGCACACACAACACATTCCTGAATGTGTGTCCCAGCTGTGGGAACACAACCTCCCCCTCACAAACCACATTAGCTTTCTGGCCCGTAGCAAGACTTACATGTTTTTTGTTTGAAGCCCTAGCATCAATTAGCAATCCTTTTCTTTTACAAAAGGTTTGAGAAGCTCCACTGTCCAGAACCCACAGCTCCTCATTTTCCTGACCATCTGCAGACACCCAAGCGGTAGACTCTCTCTGCTGCCTCCTGTGCTTCTGCTGTTTTTGTTGTTTCCTCGGGCAGTCCCGAAGCAGATGTCCACTGGACTTACAGCAAAAACACCTTTTTACTTTGTTGACCACCGGCTGGTCTGCAGCAGCTCCTCCTGGCTGTTTCTCCGGCTCCCGACACCTCTGCTCTTCTCGGCTGTTGTTCCTTCTGGGATGCTCCAACAGCTGGGCTGAGGTCATCTTTCGCTCGGCACGCCTGTCCTGCTCTGCATACAACCGTCCGGTCACGTATTCCAGAGTCAGCTTATCAGTCTCTACAGACTCGAGGGAGTTGACCAGCATATCATAGCTGTCATCAAGGGAACTCAGGACTATAAAGACTTTGTCCTCTTCCCCCACAGGCCTCCCTCTTAAGGCTAGCTCCTGGAAACAGCCTGTTAGGAATTTTAGGTGGTTTACCAGGGAGTCCCCCGGTTTCTTCCGACACCGGTACAGTCTCCTGGTCAGTGTTATCAGTGAGCCAGCTGTCTCTCGCACATGGACAGCCTTGAGCGCATTCCACGCCTCACTTGCCGTCACCTTATCAGCTACGTAGACTAGCTGGCTGTCGTCCACTCCAAGAATGATCGTAGCCAAAGCTTTCTCATCCTTTTCAAGCTGGGCCTCTGCTAGTGCCAGCTTTTCATCGTCGTCCTCATCCTCCTCTGGGGGCTGCGGTGGCTCTTCCACCACTTTCCACAGGCCCTCACGCTTGAGGAAGTGTTGCATGCGGACCGACCAGGTGCTGTAGTTCGTGGCCATCAGCTTCTCCAGCAACACGCCAGTTCTGGACTGCTCCATCCCTGCAGCTCACCTCCAGCACCCACGGCTAGATAACTGCCACCTGTACTCTTGCGCAGCGGGAGCGTGCTGGGCCCATAACCCTGTCGCGTATTCCACGCGGCGTTTTCAGCAAAGCACTAAGAGTTCCAGGTTTTTCAGTGCAGTCCTTTTTAATGTGAGCTATACACAGGCTATATACAAAAGAAACAGTCCATACAGAGTACTTACAAACGAATACTCTCCACCACAGCACCACCACACTACAGCACAACCACCACACCTCCTGTTAAACAGGCTCTCCTTTTTAAAACAGGTGATAGCCAATTACACTAATCACACTCCTGCTGAGTCACTCTGACCCAGCAGAGTATTGCATCATCCTGTTGAAGCCTGTAGACTTATCCAGTATCCTGCGAATCCCAACACAGACTTCCTTACTTTATGCCTTTCCCGTTTTCAGCCAAATTTCTCAATTTCAACTTTAAATGTCCCGTTCCGTCTATCACTCTTACTCACGGGTTTTGCAGTCCAATTTCAGTTTCAGGAAGAAATCAGCGCTCTCTGTTCAATGGCGACGCGGCTTCACTCCGCAGGCTGGGTGACGACTCTCAGCACCGCGCTCACACCCGATGCCGCTCCGTAGCCTTTAAAAAGGCTCTTTCGCAGTACCGGGGGGCGCAAAAGGTGCCCGCCGAGTCTCCTTGCTCACAGGCTTCAGCGCCTGTGATTTTAGGGGTCCCCCGCTCGCCGTAGCGGGTCAGACCCGAACTTGCGGAGCAGTCCTCCCTCGGAGCTCGAGGCAAGGATCGCCATTAAACACTGGCGCCGACCGGAAGTCCCATTCCAACGTTTTTCTAACATTCATTAATTTTACAGTATTTCTGTAAATAGTCTTTAAACTTTTTCCAGTCTTCTTCCACCGACTCTTCCCCCTGGTCTCGGATTCTGCCAGTCATTTCCGCCAATTCCATGTAGTCCATCAACTTCACCTGCCATTCTTCCCTGGTGGGTAAATCTTGTGTCTTCCAATATTTCGCGATGAGTATTCTTGCTGTTGTTGTTGGGTTGGGGTCAGTTCTAGGTTTGGGTTAGGGTTAGGGTTAGGGGTTAATACTAGGCTTGGAATAGGGTTAGGGGTTAGGGCTAGGATTGGTTTAGGATTAAGAATAGGGTTTTGGTTAGGGTTGGGTTAGGAATAGGGTCAGAGTTAGGGTTAGGGGTTAATGCTAGGGTTGGTTTACGGATATGGTTGGGTGTCAGTGCTAGGGTTGGGTTAGGGGTCAATGCTAGGGTTGGGTAAGGAATAGGGTTAGGGTTAGGGCTCAGTGGTAGGGCTGGGTTAGGATTAAGAACAGAGTTAGGGTTGGGTTAGGAATAGGGACAGGGTTAGGGTAAGGGGTCAATGCTAGGGTTGGGTTAGGGATAGGGGTCAGGGCTAGGGTTGGGTTGGGATTAAGAATACAGTTAGGGTTAGGGATGGGTTAGGTATAAGGTTAGGGTTAGGGTTAGGAATAAGGTCAGGGTTAGGCTTGGGGTCAATACTAGGGTTGGGCTAGGGGTAGAAATAAGGCTAGGGGTCAGTGGTAGGGTTGGGTTATTGTTAGGCGTCAGTGCTAGGGTTGGGTTATTGTTAGGGGTCAGGTTTGGGTTAGGGTTAAGAATAGGGTTAGGAATCGCGTCAGGGCTAATGTTAGGGATTTGGGTTAGTGCTAGGGTTGGGTTAGGAATAGGGTTAGGAATAGAGTCAGAGTTAGGGGTCAGTGCTAGTGTTGGGTTAGTGTTAAGAATAGGGTTAGAGTTAGGGTTGTGTTGTGTTGGTTTTGGGAATAGGGTTAGGAATAGGTTCAGGGTTAGGGTTTGGGGTCAATAATAGGGTTGGGTTAGGGTAGGGTTAGCAATTGGGTTAGCAATAGGGTCAGGGTTAGGGTTATGGGTCAATGCTGGTGTTGGGTTGGGGTTAGGACTCAGTTCTGTGGTTGGCTTAGTACTAAGAATAGGGTTAGGGTTAGGGTTGGTTTAGCAATTGGGTTAGTGTTAGGAATAGGGTTAGGTTTAGCGTTAGGGTTATGGGTCAGTGCCAGGGTTGGGTTAGGGTTAGGAATAGGTTAAGGTTTAGGGGTCAATGCTAGGGTTGCATTAGGGTTAGCGGCGAGTGCTAGGGTTGGGTTAGGATTAAGATTAGGATTACGAATAGGGTTAGGGTTAGGGTTGGTTAGGAATAGGGTCAGGGCTAGAGTTGGGTTAGGACTAAGAATAGGGTTAGGGCTGGGTTAAGATTAGGGTTAGGGGTAGGGTAAGTTTAGCGTTAGGGTTATGTGTCAGTGCTAGGGTTGGGTTACTGTTATGGGTCAGGACTAGGGTTTGGTTAGTATTAAGAATAGGGTTGAGGTTAGGGTTGGGTTAGGAATAGGGTTAGGGGTCAGTGTTAGGGTTGGGTTAGGGTTAGGAATAGTTTTAGGTTTAGGGGTCAGGACTAGGGTTGGGTTGGGACTAAGAACATGGTTAGGGTTAGGGTTGGGTTAGGTATAGGGTCAGGATTAGGGTTATGGGTCAATGCTAGGATTGGGTTGGGGTTAGGAATAGGGTTAGGGGTCAGGCCTAGGGTTTGCTTAACATTAAGAATAGGGTTGGGGTTAGGAATAGGGTTAGGGGTCAGTGCGAGGGTTGGGTTAGGGTTAGGGGTCAGGCCTAGGGTTCGGTTAAGATTAAGAATAGGGTTGGGGTTAGGGTTGGGTTAGGAAAAGAGATAGGAATAGGGCCAGGGTTAGGGTTAGGGGTCAGTGCTCTGGTTGGGTTAGGGTTAGGGGTCAGGCCTAGGGTTGGGTAGGGTTAGGAATAGGGTTAGGGGTCAGTGTAAGGTTGGGTTAGGGTTAGGAATAGCTTTAGGTTTAGGGGTCAGGGCTAGGGTTGGGTTGGAATTAAGAACACGGTTAGGGTTAGGGTTGATGTAGGTATAGGGTCAGGATTAGGGTTATGGGTCAATGCTAGAATTGGGTTGGGGTTAGAAATAGGGTTAGGGGTCAGTACTCGGGTTGGGTTAGGGTTAGGGGCCAATGCTAGGTTTGGGTCGGGATTAGGAAAGGGTTAGGTGTCAGTTCTAAAGGATTAAGAATAGGGTTAGGATTAGAATTGGGTTTGGAATATGGTGACTGTTACAGTTGGGTTAGGAATAGGGCCGAGGTTAGGGTTAGGGGTCAATAGTAGGATTGGGTTAGGGTTAGGGGTCAGGGCTAGAGTTGGGTTATTATTAAGAATAGGGTTAGGGTTATGAATAGGGTCAGGTTTAGGCAAAGGGTTCAATGCTAGGGTTGAGTTAGTGTTAGTGGTCAGTGCTAGGAATGGTCAGTGCTAGGAATGGGGTTAGGGGTCAGTGCTAAATTTGTGGTAGGATTAGGTTTAGGATTAAGAATAGGGTTAGGGTAAGGGTTAGGGTTCAGTGGTATGGTTGGGTTAGGGTTCGGGGTCAGGGCTAGGGTTGGGTTAGGATTAAGAATAGGGTTAGGGTTAGGGCTGTATTAGGAATAGGGTTAGGGTTAGGAATAGGGTCAGGTTTAGCGTTAGGGTTATGGGTCAGTGCTAGGTTTGGGTTGGGGTTAGGAATAGGTTTAGGGTTAGGGGTTAATGCTAGGGTTGGGTTAAGAATAGGGTTGGGGGTCAGTGCTAGGGTTGGGTTAGGAATAGGGTTAGGATTAGGGCCAGTGCTAGGGTTGGGTTAGGAATAGGTTTAGGAATAGGGTCAGGGTTAGGGGTCAATCATAGGGTTGGCTTACGGTTCTAGGGTTGAGTTAGGGTTAGGGTTAGGGCTCAGTGCTAGTGCTGGGTTAGGACTAAATATAGGGTTAGGGCTGGATTAGTAATAGGGTTAGGGTTAGGAATAGGGTCAGGTTTAGCGTTAGGGTTATGGGTCAGTGCTAGGGTTGGGTTAGGGTTAGGAATAGGTTTATGGTTAGGGGGCAATGCTAGGGTTGGGTTAGGGTTAGGGGTCAGTGCTAGGGTTGGGTTAGGAATAGGGTTAGGGTTAGTAACAGGGTCAGGGTTAGGCTATGGGGTCAATGCTAGGGTTCGGCTTAGGAATAGGGTCAGGGTTAGCCTAAGGGGTCAATGCTACGGTTTGGGTGGGCTTAAGTATTGGGTCAGGGTTCAGTTCTAGGGTTGGGTTAGGGTTAGTGGTTAATCCTAGGGTTGGGTTGGGGTTAGGAATAGGGTTAGGGTTAGGCTATGGGGTCAATTCTAGTTTTGGGTTGGGGTTAGGAATAGGGTTAGTGGTCAGTTCTAGGGTTGGGTTTGAGAACAGGGTTGGGTTAGGGTTAGGGGTCAGTGCTAGGGTTCAGTTAGGGTTAGGAATAGGGTTAGGGTTAGGAATAGGGTCAGGGTTAGGGTTAGGGGTCAATGCTATGGTTGGGTTAGGGTTGGGGGTCAGTGCTAGGGTTGGGTTAGGAATTGGGTTAGGGGTCAGTGTTAGGGTTATGTTAGGATTAGTATTAGGGGTCAGTGCCAGGGCTGGGTTAGGATTAAGAATAAGGTTAGGGTTAGGGTTGGGTTAGGAATAGGGTTAGGAATAGAGTCAGGGTTAGGCGTCAATGTGAGGGTTATGTTAGGAATAGGGTTAGGGGTCAGTGCTAGGTTTGGGTTAGGACTAAGAACAGCGTTAGGGCTGGATTAGGAATACGGTTAGGGTTAGGAATAGTGTCAGGTTTAGTGTTAGGGTTATGGGTCAGTTCTAGAATTGGGTTAGGGTTAGGGTTAGGGTTAGGGTTAGGGGTCAGGGCTAGGGCTGGGTTAGGATTAAGAATAGGGTTTTGACTTCCGGAGGCGGCGCGAAACAGGCAATGGCGGTCCTCTTTAGTCTCTGAAGAGGGGCTCCGCAGGAAAGGATCGTTCGCTACGGCACAGCGACGATCCACTATGAAAAACCACGGGCAGAGTGAGCTCGTGGCCGTGGGACTCGGCGGGCACCTGGAGCGACCCCCAAAACGAAGAAGGGACCCCGTAAGGGGTTCCGGAAGCGCGGAGGGGAAGCGGTGCTGTGAGTTCATCGCTCTTTCTGCGGGAGCGAAGCCACGCGGCTGCTGCTGATGAGCGCCGACCTTTCTTCCTTAAAGATTGGACTCTAAATCATCTACTCGTGAGTAAGAATTGCTCTACTTTGGAATTACAAATTTTAAATTTGGCTGAAAGCGGGAGACGAAAAAAAGGAAGTCCATCTTCCGGCAAGGCTTAAAGATCAAAGGCAAAGGAACTGACAAGCTGGAAGCAGTAGAAAGGGATTACAAAACTGGGAATATCATGTGTCTGGTAGAACTGGTGGCTGGAACGAAAGGCAAGTTTTCTTTTTTCTTCATGTTATTGTGTTGACGTAAACTGGGAACCTTCTCCCTTTGTGGACTTTAAAGATTTTAAAACCCAGCCTCGGGATGGCAGGGGAAAAGAGTGCTTTTTGCGGATACAATTTATAAAGCTGAAACAGATACATAGAGGCACTACTGGAAGATACAATCAAGTAACTGTATCTTGCACCTTTGGATGTGACTTTTGTGGTAACTTTGAAAGGGCTCTGCAAGTGGAAAAAGTTTTAAGGATTATTGTTAAACTACCCAGCTGCAGGAATTTTAATGGCGACTAAAACTTTCTTCCTTCTTTCATGAACTGCAATAATACTCCCTCTAGTGGAGGTTGGGATTTACAAATTCCTGGGAACTAACTTTGTTTTGACTCTCTGCTGGTGTTATCTACATTGAGGACTGTTCTTCTCATGGAACATTTGACAATTTGACCTTGACTCATAGACAGGTGTGGAATGAGTGGCCCTCCGAAAACAAGATCTGCAAAAGCGAAAGCTGGGAAAGGCCAACTTGTGCAAACAACTTTGACCTCTCAGTCACGCAGATCATCAGTCCCTGCTGTATTAAAGGGAATTGAACCTCCAACAACAGCTGAATTAAAGGGAATTGAACCTCCAACAACAGCTGAATCAAAGGAAGCTGAACAGCCAACAACAGAGGATATGGCTGTAGGGGGATCTGATACACTTCTAAAGGAAATGTTACAACAATTTGCAATCTTAAATAAGAAGGTTGATGACCAAACAGCAAAAATTGACCTAGCCACATCCTCTATTACAAAACTATCTGAACAAGTGGCACAGCATTCACAAGCAATTGGGAATTTTAAAGACGCCACTTCTGAGAACCGGAAACTGGCTGAAGCTGCGAATGAAAAAGCCGATCAAGCAATTCAAAAAGTGGATGAATTGAAAGGAGAGGTAAGGCCACTACACAAGCACATTGGCGACCAGCAGGCCTACCTGTCTATGGTGGAATTGAGAAATCGAGAAAATAATTTGAGATTACGCTCTATCCCAGAGCTTGAGAAAGAAGATTTGACCGGTTATTTGACAGCAGAATTTTCCAAATTCTGGGGTATAAAGGAAGACGAAGACTTTAAAATAACAACTGCATTTAGATTGGGAAGAGTTGCTAAGAAGGACAGACCCAGAGACTGTCTGATCATCCTAAGGACTAAACAGGAGAGAGACAAAATACTTGACCTTCATTTTAACAAATCACTTGAGATCCAGGACAGAAAAGCGGAAATCTATAAGGATATACCAAAACAATTATTGGATCTCAGATCTATCTATACTGACCTAGCAAGACTTTTGAGAAGTAACGGGATACCCTACAGGTGGGAGTTTCCACAAGGTCTATCATTTAACTACAAAGGAAAGAAGGTTAGAATCAAAACAAAAGAGGACAATCAGAAGTTCCTGCACGACCACGGAGAGGATCTCCAGAAAGGAACAGCAGTCCCTTGGCCTCCGCCACAGCCTGGATTTGAACCAACACCATCTCCCTCGGACCTGGACAAAAAAGAGGACACCCCATAAAGAGTAACAACAGATTGATACAGGATGTCTCTGCAGCTGTATAGTTGGAACATTAATGGGGCAAATTCCCCAGAAAAACGAAAAAGGATTTTCCATATTTTGAAAAAGGAACATCTGGATATAATTTGTTTGCAGGAAACACATGTGAGTAGGCTCCATAGGAAAGTGTTAATCAACAAAAGACTAGGCCAAGAATTTATCTCATCAGACAGAGTTAAAAAGAGAGGTGTGGTGATCTATGCAAAGGAGAACCTATCACCGAAATTTTTGTTTAAAGATGAACAAGGAAGAATCCTGGCAATTGAAATACAAACTCAAGGAGAAAAAATCTTGAAATTAGGAATCTACGCACCAAATGAGGGGAAATCAGAATTCTACAAGAAGCTACATGAGACATTACTGGACTATCTGGACTACTCTAACATCATTATGATGGGAGATATGAATGGGGTGGTCTCTACTTACATGGATAAGTCACAGAACCAGAATTTAACTAAGGATGGCAGACTACCAAAAACTTTTTTTGAATTAACTGACAATATGGACTTGATTGATATATGGAGGACGAGAAACCCCTTAGGTAAAGAAGGAACTTTTTTCTCTGAGGCCCACCTGTCATGGACAAGAATCGACCAAATTTGGACAACTAGAGGGCTGGCACCTAAGACTACAAGAGTGGAAATCTGCCCAAAGACCTGCTCCGACCACAACGCCTTGAAAATGGAAGTGAGACTCACTCCAGCCGGTTCCTTCAGATGGAAAATGAATGACAACCTGTTAAGAGATCAAGAGATTGTAAAGAAGGCTCAAAAAGCTTTAAAGGACTATTTCGAAATTAATTTGAACACTTCAGTGGAAAAAAGAATAATCTGGGACGCAAGTAAAGCTGTAATGAGAGGGTTTCTGATACAACAGAATACGATCAAGAAAAAACTTTGGAATGGAAGAAAGGATAAGATACTAGAGAAGATAAGAGATGGAGAGAAAAAGTTAAGATTGAATCCTAAATCAAAAGAGATTTTAAGAGAAATTAAATTCCACCAGTCACAATATACGAAATTGATAAACCAAGAAGTGGAATGGAAAATTAAACAAATGAAACAAAGATCTTTTGAATCTGCGAATAAATGTGGAAAACTGCTAGCTTGGCAGTTGAAAAAGAGACAAAAACTAAATTATGTTACCAATCTTGAAGTTGAGGGCAAAAACATTCAGAAACCTTGAGAAATTAGAAAGTGTTTCCAGAAATACTTTAAAAAATTGTATACCCAAGGGCCTGAGGAAGTGACTGAGATAGATCAATTTTTGAAAGACAATGGCTTACCAGAACTGTCTCAGGAGAAGAGATCAATCCTGAATCATAAAATAACACAACAGGAAATTGAGGATGCCATTCAGAACATGCAGCTAGGCAAATCTCCGGGACCTGATGGACTTACCTCCAAGTATTACAGGACACTAAAAGACTATGTGATACAACCATTAATGGAGGTTTGCAACCAGATTATGGGGGGAGGGAGGGCACCAGAAACGTGGAAAGAAGCATTCATCACACTGATACCTAAAGTGGAAACTGAAAAGACTCAACTTAAGAACTACCGTCCCATCTCACTCCTAAACGTGGATTACAAAATATTTGCAGACATTTTGGCAAATAGATTTAAAAAGGTTTTAAATGAAGTAATTCACAAGGACCAAGCAGGCTTTCTCCCAGGCAGACATTTGTTTGATAATACCAGGAATATTATTGACATTTTGGAACTTTTGCAAACAAATATTAATACCAAAGCAGTGTTGATATTTGTTGATGCAGAGAAGGCCTTTGATAATATTTCTTGGAAGTTTATGAAGAAAAATTTGGAAGGGATGGGAGTGGGACGGGGGTTTGAAAATGGAATAGAAGCAATCTACTCAGAACAAAAAGCTAAGCTGATAGTGAACAATGTGGTGACAGAGGAGTTGCATATTGAAAAAGGAACACGGCAGGGGTGCCCCCTATCTCCTTTATTGTTTATTTCAGTCCTGGAGGTGTTGCTGAATATGATTAGAAAGGACCGGCAGGTACAGGGAATAAGGGTCGGAGCGAAACAATATAAATTGAAAGCTTTTGCAGATGATTTGGTTCTAACATTACAGGAGCCAGAGTCTAGTACAAAAAGAGTTTTAGAATTGATTCAAGAATTTGGTCGGGTGGCGGGATTTAAGTTGAATAAACAAAAAACTAAGGTACTAGGAAAGAACTTGACATCTCCTGAAATAGATGGGTTTCAGAAGGAAACAGACTTAAATGTTGTTAAAAAAGTGAAATACCTGGGGGTTAACTTGTCCTCCAAAAATCTGAATTTATTTAAAGACAACTATGAAAAATGTTGGACAGAAGTTAAAAAAGATCTTGAAATTTGGTCAAAATTGAAACTATCCTTGTTAGGCCGAATTGCTGCTATAAAGATGAACGTTTTGCCAAAAATGTTGTTTTTGTTTCAGGCCTTGCAGATCGTGGACAGAGTGGAATGTTTTGGAAAGTGGCAGAAGGATATTTCAAAGTTTGTCTGGCAGGGCAAAAAGCCCCGAATAAAGTTTAAAATATTAACTGATGCAAAAGAAAGAGGGGGGTTTGCCCTGCCGGACTTAAGGCTATACTATGAAGCAGCAGCCTTCTGCTGGATGAAAGATTGGATTTTGTTAGAAAACACTGATGTCCTAGATCTGGAAGGCTTCAATAATTCGCTAGGTTGGCATGCGTATTTGTGGTATGACAAGGCAAAAACACATGGAATGTTCAAAAACCATATTGTCAGAAAAGCAATATTTATGGTCTGGTTAAAATACAAAAACCTACTTGAAGGTAAGACTCCGAGATGGCTATCACCAATAGAGGCCAAAGCTCGGAAAAAACCCAACATGGAGGCCGGCTGGCCGAAATATTGGGAAATAATAGAAAATATTGGAGGCAATTGGAGGTTGCAGAGCTTTGAAAAATTAAAGGATAAGGTGCAAGATTGGTTTCATTATGCCCAAATTAATGAGATTTTTAAGTTGGACAAAAAAACAGGATTCCAGGTGGAAAAATCGAAACTTGAGACAGAGCTGTTAGAACCAAAGACCAAGCTACTATCGAGAATGTATAACTTGCTGCTTAAATGGAACACTCAGGATGAGACAGTTAAATCAGCCATGATAAAATGGGCTCAAGACATTGGGTACAATATTATGTTTGAAGACTGGGAAAGGTTATGGACCACCGGTATGAAATTTACGGCATGTAATGCCCTGAAAGAAAACATTATGAAAATGATATACAGGTGGTACATGACCCCAGTCAAACTTGCTAAGATATACCATCTGTCTGACAATAAATGCTGGAAGTGCAAAGAGGCTGAAGGGACATTCTTTCACCTTTGGTGGACTTGCCCAAGAGTGAAGGCCTTCTGGGAAATGATCTACAACGAGTTAAAAAAGGTGTTTAAGTACACCTTTCCTAAAAAACCGGAGGCCTTCCTCTTGGGTATTGTCGGCCAAAAGGTGTTAAAGAAGGATAGAACTTTTTTCATGTATGCAACTACAGCAGCAAGAATTCTTATTGCCAAATATTGGAAGATCCAAGATTTACCCACACTGGAAGAATGGCAATCGCAATTGATGGACTACATGGAGTTGGCCGAGATGACTGCCAGAATCCGAGATTTGGGAGAAGAAGCAATGGAGGAGGACTGGAAAAAAATTTAAGGACTATTTGCAAAAATTTTATAAGTTATATGAACTATAAGATGCTGCATGACTTGGAATGTTAGCCCCAGCAATGAGAGTGGATTATATATGAAATTGGATAATACTATTGAAAGAATCAAAGTTTAAATGGTTAAAAATGACAATATGTTTTGTTTTTAGAGTAAATGGATAATAAGGGATTTAAACCTAAATTGTAATTGAAAGTACAAAAGAAACACATGAAACAAGGTTATAATTTGCTGATAAATTTATTGTTAAGAATGCACTGTGCGGGAGATGTGGGGAAGTTCGATAGAAAGTTGAAATAAGTTGTTGAAATGGTTTGGTTTTTTTCTTTTTCTTTTCTTATCTTTTCTTTTTCTTTTTTCTGTTCCATCTGTAACTGGAAAAAATGTAATAAAAATTATTATTAAAAAAAAACAAATAACATGCTTTTATGAGTCAGAATAAGTACTAAATAAATAAAGAGCCAAATAAACCTAAAAAAAAAAAAAAGAATAGGGTTTTGGTTAGAGTTGGGTTAGGTTTAGGAACAGTTATGGACCACAGGTATGAAGTTTATGGCATGTAATGCCTTAAAAGAGAATTTAATGAAAATGATTTACAGGTGGTACATAACACCAGTCAAGCTTGCAGAAATCTATCATTTGCCCGATAATAAATGCTGGAATGTAAGAACCATGAACCTGGGTAAGTTGGATGTGGTCAAAAATGAGATGGCAAGAATAAATATTGACATCCTGGGCATCAGTGAGCTAAAATGGACGGGAATGGGCGAATTCAGTTCGGATGACTATCATATCTACTACTGTGGGCAAGAAACCCATAAAAGAAATGGAGTGGCCCTCATAGTCAACAAAAGAGTGGCGAAAGCTGTACTGGGATGCAGTCTCAAAAATGATAGAATGATCTCGATACGAATCCAAGGCAGACCTTTTAACATCACAGTAATCCAAGTTTATGCACCAACTACTGGTGCTGAAGAAACTGAAATTGACCAATTCTATGAAGACTTACAAGACCTTATAGAAGTGACACCAAAGAAGGATGTTCTGCTCATTATAGGGGATTGGAATGCTAAAGTAGGGAATCAAGAGATAAAAGGAACAACTGGCAAGTTTGGCCTTGGAGATCAAAACGAAGCAGGGCAAAGGCTAATAGAGTTCTGTCAAGAGAACAAGCTGGTCATCACAAACACGCTTTTCCAACAACACAAGAGACGACTCTACACATGGACATCTCCAGATGGGCAACATCAAAATCAGATTGATTATATTCTCTGCAGCCAAAGATGGAGAAGCTCTATACAGTCAGCAAAAACAAGACCTGGAGCTGACTGTGGCTCAGATCATCAGCTTCTTATAGCAAAATTCAAGCTTAAACTGAAGAAAGTAGGAAAAACCACTGGACAGGTAAGATACAATCTAAACCAAATCCCTTATGAATACACAGTGGAAGTGAGGAACAGGTTTAAGGATTTAGATTTGCTGGACAGAGTGCCTGAAGAACTATGGGTGGAGGCTCGCAACATTATACAGGAGGCAGCAACTAAAACCATCCCAATGAAAAAGAAATGCAAGAAAGCAAAGTGGCTGTCCAACGAGGCCTTACAAGTAGCGCGGGAGAGAAGGCAAGCAAAATGCGAGGGAGATAGTGAAAGATACAGGAAATTGAATGCAGATTTCCAAAGAATAGCAAGGAGAGACAAGAAGGCCTTCTTAAACGAGCAATGCAAAGAAATAGAGGAAAGCAACAGAATGGGAAGAACCAGAGATCTGTTCAAGAAAATCGGAAATATGAAAGGAACATTTCGTACAAAGATTACCATAATAAAGGACAAAAGTGGTAAAGACCTAACTGAAGCAGAAGACATCAAGAAGAGGTGGCAAGAATACACAGAGGAATTATACCAGAAAGATATGGATGTCTCGTACACCCCAGGTAGTGTGGTTGCTGACCTTGAGCCAGACATCCTGGAGAGTGAAGTTAAATGGGCCTTAGAAAGCACTGCAAATAACAAGGCCAGTGGAAGTGATGGTATTCCAGCTGAACTGTTTAAAATTTTAAAAGATGATGCTGTTAAGGTGCTACACTCAATATGCCAGCAAGTTTGGAAAACTCAGCAGTGGCCAGAGGATTGGAGAAGATCAGTCTACATCCCAATCCCAAAGAAAGGCAGTGCCACAGAATGCTCCAACTACCGCACAATTTCACTCATTTCACATGCTAGCAAGGTTATGCTTAAAATTCTACAAGGAAGGCTCAAGCAGTATGTGGACCGAGAACTCCCAGAAGTGCAAGCTGGATTTAGAAGAGGCAGAGGAACCAGAGACCAAATTGCAAACATGCGCTGGATTATGGAGAAAGCTAGAGAGTTCCAGAAAGACATCTACTTCTGCTTCATTGACTATGCAAAAGCCTTTGACTGTGTTGACCACAGCAAACTATGGCAAGCTCTTAAAGAAATGGGAGTGCCTGATCACCTCATCTGTCTCCTGAGAAATCTCTATGTGGGACAAGAAGCTACAGTTAGAACTGGATATGGAACAACTGATTGGTTCAAAATTGGGAAAGGAGTACGGCAAGGCTGTATATTGTCTCTCTGCTTATTTAACTTATATGCAGAATTCATCATGCGAAAGGCTGGGCTGGATGAATCCCAAGCCGGAATTAAGATTGCCGGAAGAAATATCAACAACCTCAGATTATGCAGATGACACAACCTTGATGGCAGAAAGTGAAGAGGAATTAAAGAACCTTTTAATGAGGGTGAAAGAGGAGAGCTCAAAATATAGTCTGAAGCTCAACATAAAAAAAAAAACGAAGATCATGGCCACTGGGCCCATCACCTCCTGGCAAATAGAAGGGGAAGAAATGGAGGCAGTGAGAGATTTTACTTTCTTGGGCTCCATGATCAGTGCAGATGGTGACAGCAGTCACGAAATTAAACGACGCCTGCTCCTTGGGAGAAAGGCGATGGCAAACCTAGACAACATCTTAAAAAGCAGAGACATCACCTTGCCAACAAAGGTCCGTATAGTAAAAGCCATGGTTTTCCCAGTAGTGATGTATGGAAGTGAGAGCTGGACCATAAAGAAGGCTGATCGCCGAAGAATTGATGCTTTTGAATTATGGTGCTGGAGGAGACTCTTGAGAGTCCCATGGACTGCAAGAAGATTTAACCTCTCCATTCTGAAGGAAATCAGCCCTGAGCGCTCACTGGAAGGACAGATCGTGAAGCTGAGGCTCCAATACTTTGGCCACCTCATGAGAAGAGAAGACTCCCTGGAAAAGACCCTGATGTTGGGAAAGATGGAGGGCACAAGGAGAAGGGGACGACAGAGAATGAGATGGTTGGATGGTGTTCTTGAAGCTACCAGCCTGAGTTTAATCAAACTGCGGGAGGCAGTGGAGGACAGAAGTGCCTGGCGTGCTCTGGTCCATGGGGTCACGAAGAGTCGGACACGACTAAACGACTAAACAACAACAAATGCTGGAAATGTAATGAGACAGAAGGTACATTCTTCCACCTTTGGTGGACATGCTCAAGGATTAAGAACTTCAGGGAGATGATTTATAATGAAATGAAAAAGGTATTCAAATATACCTTCTTGAAGAAACCAGAGGCCTTTCTCCTGGGCATGGTTGGCCAATTGGTGCCAAAGAAGGATAGAACTTTTTTTATGTATGCTACAACAGCAGCAAGAATACTTATCGCAAAGCAGTGGAAGACACAAGATCTACCCACCAGGGAAAAATGGCAGATGAAGCTGATGGACTACATGGAACTGGCAGAAATGACTGGCAGAATCCGAGACCAGGGAGAAGAGTCGGTGGAAGAAGATTGGAAAAAATTTAAGATATATTTACAAAAGCATTGCAAAATTAATGAATGTTAGAAGGATGCTGGAATGAAGTTACATGGTTTTAGCAGAAATGTTATAAAGAATTAAGTAAAACTGGGTTGTTAATGGGCCAAAGTGTAAACTATAAGGTCAGAATGGGTTAAGGTAAATTATAGAACAAAAATTGAGTAAGATGGAAAGGATTTGCTGAAATAGCTAAATTGAATTAGAATACAAAAAAGGGAGGTGTGAGGAGGTCGATGAAATAAGTAAATGAAAGACAACAATATGGAAATACTGGATGTGTTTTTAAATGTTTTTGTTTTTAAATGTTTTTGTTTCTTCTTTTTTATTGTTGTGCTGTATTCTTTTTTTATTCTGCTTTTTATCTTTTTTTGATGTATTGTAACTTTTTATTGCTCTTGTTCTTTTTTTGTTTTGTTCTTTTTTTCTCTTTCTTTTTTGTAATTGTTAAACTTTTAATAAATATTATTTTAAAAAAAGAATAGGGTTTTGGTTAGGGTTGGGTTAGGTTTAGCGTTAGGGTTATGGGTCAATTCTAGGGTTGGGTTACGGTGAGGAATAGGTTTATGGTTAGGGGTCAATGTTATGGTTGGGTTAGGGTTAGGGGTGAATGCTAGGGTTGGGTTAAGATTAAGAATAGGATTGGGGTTAGGGTTTGGTTAGTAATAGGATTAGGAATAGGGTCAGTGTTAGGGTTGGGTTAGGGTTACGGGTCAGGGCTAGGGTTGGGCTGATATTAAGAACACAGTTTGGGTTAGGGTTGGATTAGGTATAGGGTCAGGATCAGGGTTATGGGTCAATGCTAGGGTTGGGTTGGGGTTAGGAAATGGTTAGGGGTCAGTTCTAGGGTTGGGTTAGGGTTGTTGGCTTTTTGCAGTATGGTAGCGCTGCAGAGAGCTTGCTGGGGAGATCATGCATTAAAAAGAAAGGACTCAAAAATAACTTAAAGAAGGTTTTAATAAGAAAAACAAAAACTCCATTAACACTAAATACATTAACAAACAAACATGACCCAACCACCAACCCATCCCCCAGGGTAATGGGAGAGCTAGATGCTGCTCCTTATATACTCTACCCAAATGCTGACACCACACCTTAATCAAATACAACTCAGCAGCACCTGCTATGTTACACAGCTGTAAAGCTGGGTCTCGTTATCTTGCTCTGGCCCTTGCTCTGGCCCCTTAAAGACATACACATGGAGTGGAACAATGATGAACCTTTACATTTAAAGAAACCATTCAACAAGGGTTAGGGGTCAGGGCTAGGGTTGGGTTCGGATTAAGAATACAATTAGGGTTAGGGTTGGGTTAGGGATCAGTGCTAGTGTTGGGTTAGGCTTAAGAACATGGTTAGGGTTGGGGTTGAGTTAGGTACAGGGTTAGGGTTAGGAATAGGGTCAGGGTCAGGGTTAGGGTTAGTGGTCAATACTAGGGTTGGATTAGGGTTTGGCCTCAATGCTATGGTTGAATTTGGGTTTGGGTTAGGAATAGGGTTACGGTTATGGTTGGATTTGGAATAAGGTCGGGGTAAGGAAGCGAAAGGAAAGTCCAATGCTGTAATGAAAAATATTGCATAGGAACCTGGAATGTAAGAACCATGGACCTGGGTAAGTTGTGTCAGTATCTCAGCTCACAGTCAGAGGTAAACTGGCCTCCCCCGGGCAATTGAGTGAGATACTTTGTTTACCTTCCGTCTGCTACTCCCAGCAGGCTAGGTCGTAAACCGGCGATTCTCCTCATTAGATGTGAGGAGAACACACCCTCTGCTTCTCTCTGCTTCTCTCCCTCCCTGCATTCCTCCCAGGGAGGGGAAATGAGACAGACAGGAGTCCTATTTACATGTTTTATTCCTGTCATTCAGCAGTACATAGAAAACGTGACTGCTCCCTTCAGACTCCATCAGAAGAGTCACAGCTCCTCCCCTGTACTTCCAGCACAGGTCAGATGACACTCTGAGCTAACATCCGGTGCTCAGTACAGAGAATAGACTCCTCCTTTTTGCCAACAGTACAGTTGCAAACCACAACATCCTGTTTTGCATTCCAGCCATCTGGAGCTGGCTTTTGCATTGCTGCTTTTATCCAACAAGTTGGATGTGGTCAAAAATGAGATGGCAAGAATAAATATTGACATCCTGGGCATCAGTGAACTAAAATGGACGGGAACGGGCGAATTCAGTTCGGATGACTATCATATCTACTACTGTGGACAAGAAACCCGTGAAAGAAATGGAGTGGCCCTCATAGTCAACAAAAGAGTGGTGAAAGCTGTACTGGGATGCAATCTCAAAAATGATAGAATGATCTCGATACGAATCCAAGGCAGACCTTTTAACATCACAGCAATCCAAGTTTATGCACCAACTACTGGTGCTGAAGAAACTGAAATTGACCAATTCTATGAAGACTTACAAGACCTTATAGAAGTGACACCAAAGAAGGATGTACTTCTCATTATAGGGGATTGGAATGCTAAAGTAGGGAATCAAGAGATAAAAGGAACAACTGGCAAGTTTGGCCTTGGAGATCAAAACGAAGCAGGGCAAAGGCTAATAGAGTTCTGTCAAGAGAACAAGCTGGTCATCACAAACACTCTTTTCCAACAACACAAGAGACGACTCTACACATGGACATCACCAGATGGGCAGCATCGAAATCAGATTGATTATAATATCTGCAGCCAAAGATGGAGAAGCTCTATACAGTCAGCAAAAACAAGACCTGGAGCTGACTGTGGCTCAGATCATTAGCTTCTTATAGCAAAATTCAAGCCTAAACTGAAGAAAGTAGGAAAAACCACTGGGCCGGTAAGATACAATCTAAACCAAATCCCTTATGAATACACAGTGGAAGTGAGGAACAGGTTTAAGGATTTAGATTTGCTGGACAGAGTGCCTGAAGAACTATGGGTGGAGGCTCGCAACATTATACAGAAGGCAGCAACTAAAACCATCCCAATGAAAAAGAAATGCAAGAAAGCAAAGTGGCTGTCCAACGAGGCCTTACAAGTAGCGCGGGAGAGAAGGCAAGCAAAATGCGAGGGAGATAGTGAAAGATACAGGAAATTGAATGCAGATTTCCAAAGAATAGCAAGGAGAGACAAGAAGGCCTTCTTAAACGAGCAATGCAAAGAAATAGAGGAAAACAACAGAATGGGAAGAACCAGAGATCCGTTCAAGAAAATCGGAAATATGAAAGGAACATTTCGTACAAAGATTACCATAATAAAGGACAAAAGTGGTAAGGACCTAACAGAAGCAGAAGACATCAAGAAGAGGTGGCAAGAATACACAGAGGAATTATACCAGAAAGATATGGAGGTCTCTTACATCCCAGGTAGTGTGGCTGCTGACCTTGAGCCAGACATCCTGGAGAGTGAAGTCAAATGGGCCTTAGAAAGCACTGCAAATAACAAGGCCAGTGGAAGTGATGGTATTCCAGCTGAACTATTTAAAATTTTAAAAGCTAATAAAAATTGATAAAAATAATAAAAACAGCATCAACTGATGGGGAGCTCAAGTCGATGCTACTACTAACGACGACGCCATCTTGAAAACTGGGCAAAAATAGGAATGAGAAGGACCCCTTTGTTGTTGTATGCTGATGACGCGGCCATCATCTCGCGTTCCAGACCGGGCTTGAATTATCTGTTGAGGAAATTTTCTGATTACTGTTCTGGAAATGGTTTATCCATTAATTATGAAAAATCTAAAATTTTAGTCTTCGAAAGAAGATTCTCCCAGTCTAAATGGGTGCTGGATGGCCATAACCTTGAACAGGTAAAATACTTCAGTTACCTAGGGCTCACATTCCATCATACAGGATCTTGGAAGCACCATTGGCAACCTCCCTTCAAAGGCGGAGATTACAAAGCTAGCCATACATAGATTCTTCTTCACAAAGGGTGGTGTCAGGGAACTGACATCGGAGCCAGAGGCGGAGGCAAGGCTCCAAAGTGATGCTGGAGAAGGGCCCAGCAGGGAGAGAGGCAGCTCATCACTTGGGGAAGGAAATCAGCGTAACACCAGGGATAAAGGGGGGCAGATGGGGGAATCGGCGAGAGGGCTCCAGGACTCCTCGCCGGACACCAGCGGGGAGAGCATGGGTCCTCCGCTACCCACACCCTCCCTGCGAAGGGAGAGTAGGAGGAGACTTGGCATCAAACAGCTTTTATGCTGGAAAAGGTTTAAGAAACGCCCACTGACGGATTCTGCTAGCGACTGAAACAGCCACGAAGTGAAGGGCTGTCCAGACAGAAAAGGTTTAACCAGGCAACCTAGCCAGGAGTGGTGGCAACTTACGCACGAGCAACCCCTATTATTATTACAGCAATCCGTCAGTCACTGACGTTGCTTGTGCACAGCGACAGGCAGGCAGCATAATGAGCCAAACCGAAGAAGCCGGCGCCACGGAGGGAGCAGCTGGAGTGCAAAATCTGGTGGAGAGGAACCGAGATTTGGAACAGCATGTGGCTCTTCTGACGGCGCAGTTGGACAAAAGGCGGGCTCACGATGCACAGGTCAGACCCACCCCCGTAGCAAGGAAGGTACCGGGACTGGTACACAAGTATGGGGGGGGGGGAGCCCCAGAACTACAATGCGTTCCGAATGGAAATAGAGTACGCTTTGGAACTGCAGCAGAAGGACTTTGCTGACGATGGGGAGAGGGTGGCCTATATTGTCGGGCATCTACAGGATGGGGCCAGGGAATGGATCAGGCCCCTAATGGCAACGCAAAATGCCGCATTGAAAGACCTTAGGAAATTCTTCCAGGCGATGGATGCGATGTATTCCAGTGATGAGCAGCAAAGCGTGACTCGGTGGGAACTGTTGGGATGCAAACAGGGGAACCAGTCAGTGAGAGACTACCGGTCGCGCTTTGCAATGTTAATCCACCAACTCGGGTGGGAATTGGACTCTGAACCCATTCAAATGTTGTTTGAGGAGGGGTTGTCCCCAACGGTGAAGGACGAGCTTTCCCGTGCGCCACGCCCGCAGTTGATGGATCAGCTGACCAAGGCTGTGCTTGCGATTGGCGTAAGACAGGAAGCGCGGGCTCAGGAGAAGCGCGAAGGGAGAGGGGAACGTTGCCATGACTACCGCATTCCTGAAATACCGAGGCAGCCCTCCCCGCCGGCGGAGCCAATGGAAATAGGTGGCGCGCGCGCGCGAAGTTTCAAACTCCAGTGAAGGTCGCAAGAGGGAGGGTAAGGATGGGAAAACCACCAAGAAGTGTTTCCTCTGCCAACGGCCAGGACATTTTGCCAAGGTCTGCCCTCAAAGAAAGGCCTGGCAAGGGATGGTGGGAGCTGCTGGCGGTGAGGAGGAGGGGAGAAAGGGGCAGGAGCAGAGAAACGCCAACGCTTGGCTGCCGATCAGCGGGCACAGCAGCCAGGCCAGCAACCAATAGAAGTGCCCCAGCCAGAACCCCCCAGGGCGGCTATAGCCATAGAAGTGGTGCTAGAACTCCCGAATGGGCACCCAGTCAAGGTGAAGGGGCTGCTGGATTCAGGCAGTTCCTGCAATTTCTTCAGCAAGGACTTCGCCCTAGAGCACCAGCTCCACCTGCGGCCCCTAGATTTTCCCTTGCAAGTGACCACCATTGATGGCAGGGAGCTTCTGGGAGGGGAAGTGACGCATCAGACCCCACCAGTGAGAATGAGGGTCTCCAGGCACACGGAGACCATTGCCTTTCACGTAGCCACACTGGCAGGACCCCCAATAATATTAGGGATGAGCTGGCTGGCACTACATGATCCAGTAGTGGCATAGCATCAGCAGACAGTCACCTTTGGGTCAGCTTACTGCTTGGAACACTGTCTAGGGGGGGGGACCCAAGGATGACCGTGGCCAGGGTGGCTGGGATAGCTGTGGAGCCGAAAGGGGAGGTGCCACCACAATATGCTGACCTGCAGGAGGTCTTCAGCGAGAAGGAGGCGGATAGACTACCCCCCCATAGACCCTTTGACTGCCAAATCAACTTGCTCCCAGGGGCTCAGCTGCCGGTGGGTAAACTGTATGCCATGTCGGACAGGGAGATGAAGGAGTTGCGGGAGTTTATTGACAAGAACCTGAAAAGAGGTTTCATAAGAGAATCAAAGGCGGTGGGGGGCAGTCCGGTGTTCTTTGTGGACAAAAAAGACACTAATCAACCCAGGCTCGTTGTGGACTACCGGGGGGTCAACCTGGTATCAGAACCCGTGACCTTCCCAATGCCCAGGATTGACAACATTTTAACAAGGGTGAGGCAGGGGAAATTTTTTACCAAGCTGGACCTCAGGGGAGCATACCATTTGATTAGGATGAGGGAGGGGGACGAATGGAAGACCACAATGTTCACCCCCCTGGGGGCCTTTGAGTACTTAGTTATGCCATTTGGATTACAGTCGGGCTCTGCCTGTTTTCAAGCTTTCATGCACCACGTGTTGGGGTCTCTGCTGTACAAGAACTGCGTAGCCTTCTTGGACGACGTCTTAATCTATTCGGACAATGAGAAGCAACATGTCAGAGACGTCAGGGAAGTGCTGAAGAGACTGCAGAAGCACCAGTTGTGGGTCAAGCTGGAGAAATGTCAGTTTCACGCCAGAGAAGTTGAGTTTTTGGGGTACAAGTTGTCAGACAAAGGCTTAGCGATGGACCCAAGCAAGGTGCAGGCGGTGCTGGAGTGGAAGGCTCCCAAAACCCAGAAGGACGTGCAGAGGTTCCTAGGGTTCAGCAAATTCTACAGGAAGTTAATCAAGAACTTTGCCCACTTGACAGCACCCATCACAGATTGTCTCAGTAGCAAAAAGAAATTCGTCTGGACAGAAAGTGCCCAGCAATCCTTTGAAAGACTGAAGAAGGCGTTCGCATCGGAAGAGCAGCTCCTGCACGTGGATTTGCAGAAGCCAATGAGACTGGACACCGACACGTCAGACCGAGCCATCGGAGCAGTACTGTGGCAGCCAGGGGCCCAGCAGCGCTGGAGGCCGTGCGCCTTTTTCTTGAGAAAGCTGAGCAAGTCGGAGCAAAACTACACGGTGTAGGACCGCGAATTGCTAGCAATTTATGCAGCATTTCGACAATGGAGACATCTGCTAATAGGGGCGCAGCACAAGATCCAGGTGTGTACAGATCACAAGAACTTGGAATACTGGTGGACTGCGCGAGTACTCAACCAGAGACAGATTCGATGGGCACAGGAGTTCTCCAAGTTTTCCTTCGAGATCCGGTACGTACCGGGAGAGGAAAACGTAAGAGCAGATGCTCTCTCCCGGAAGCTGGAGTACATGGAAGGAGAGGGACCACTGGAAGTCAAACACGTGTTCCTCGAGAACCGATGGGTGTGTGGGGGAGTGTTGGTTGGGAAACGAGAACTGGCCGGGCTTACTAGAAACGACGAATTCGCTCAAACTAAAATCCGGGAAATCCGGGAAGGAAGGGAAAACCATGGAGGGTTTGAGGAAAAGGAAGGGCTACTGTACTACAAGGGGGGGCTGTACGTACCGGGGGAGACCTTGAGGGGAAGGGTACTCAAACAACTCCACGACAGCCCAACAGCGGGGCACTTTGGTCAACACAAAACCATGTTGCTTGTCACCCGGCAGTTCTGGTGGCCAAGGGTAAGGGAAGATGTACGGGAGTATGTACGGGGGTGCGACCGCTGCCAGAGGGCAAAGGGGGAGAGGGCTGCCCCCGAAGGGTTACTAGAACCCTTACCCACGCCGGGAAGACCCTGGGAGGTGGTATCCATCGATTTTATGACAGATTTGCCCAAGTCAAGGGGGAAGACAGCAGTCATGGTAGTGGTCGATCTACTGACAAAAATGTGCCATTTTATAGCTTGCTCACATGCGGTCACGGCAGAGGAAACAGCCAGGTTGTTTGTGGATCACATCTTCAGGCTGCATGGGGCTCCCTCGAGGGTTACTCCAGCAATACCTACGCTGCTTCGTCAGCGAGAGGCAGAACGATTGGGTAGAGAAACTAGCGCTGGCTGAATTTGCATACAATAACGCTGAACATGTGTCCACGGGAATGAGCCTGTTCATGGCCAATTATGGGTGTCACCCTAGGGCCTTACCGGGGAGTGGGGAGGAAGGGTGGAGCGTACCTGCGGCAGAGCAGTTTGTGGAAGAAATGGAGGCCCTGCACCAGCAACTTAAGATGAACTTGGAACGGGCCAAGGAAATTTACAAGAGGCAGGCAGACAAGCACCGTAGGGAAGGGGAGACCATACGGGTGGGAGACCGGGTATGGTTGTCAACCCAAGGGTTACCGTTTAAGGGGGGTGCAAGAAGTTGCAGCCAAGGCGGCTGGGACCCTTTGAGGTAACACAGCAGGTGAACCCCGTGGCATTCAAGCTCAAGTTGCCTGACAGCATGAAGATACACCCGGTGTTCCATAGGTCCCTACTCTCACCGTACAGGGAGGGGCGGGAATTCCCGGGGTGAGAGGGAGAAGTCACCACCCACTTGCGGGTAGAGGAGAGGGAACACCACAACCTGGCCACGGAAATACTGGACTCAAGGTGGCGAGGACGCCAGGTGGAGTACTTGGCAGCTTGGGAGGGAGAACCCGGGTCGGAAAACACGTGGGTTCCCGCGGAGGCAATCAATGACGGGTATCTTGTGGAGGAATTCCACCGCCTGTTCCCGGACAAACCCAAACCACTAGTGAGATTCTGGGAGGAGCAATTTGGAACCACAGACGATGAAGAGGATTTTGTGGGTTTTTCTGCCTCCGAAGAGGAGGGAGGAGAGGCTTCAGAGGAAGAAGAATCAGACTGGGAGGCCCACCCCGTGGGAAGGGATCGGAGCGGGTGGGAAGCGGGTTTTGAATCCTCAGAGGATGGCGACAGCTCCTTCCGGGGGTTCCCCGCATCGTCGGCCGAGGAAAGGGACGAAGTTAGATCAAAAGGTCGGGCTGGGTGTGGAGGGGGTCCTGGGGGGGAGGTGGATGTCAGGGAACTGACATCGGAGCCAGAGGCGGAGGGAAGGCTCCCAGGTGATGCTGGAGAGGGACCCAGCAGGGAGAGAGGCAGCTCATCACCTGGGGAAGGAAATCAGCGCAACACCAGGGATATAGAGGGGCTAATGGGGGAATCGCCGAGAGGGCTCCAGGACTACTCGCCGGAGACCAGCGGGGAGAGCATGGGTCCTCCGCTACCCACACCCTCCCTGCGCAGAAGACTTCCGCGCAGGGAGAGTAGGAGGAGACTTGGCGTCAAACAGCTTTTATGCTGGAAAAGGTTTAAGAAATGGCCACTGACGGATTCTGCTAGCGACTGAAACAGCCACAAAGTGAAGGGCTGTCCAGACAGAAAAGGTTTAACCTGGCAACCTAGCCAGGAGTGGCGGCAACTTACACACGAGCAACCCCTATTATTATTACAGGCGGCAAATATGTTCCAGCAGCCTTAAGGGTTTTCAACGCAAAGCCCGTTTCCCAACTCCTGTATGCAGCAAATGTCTGGCATAATGGGGACCTGCCAAAGCTAGATGGCTTTCAGGCAAAATTTATACGATCTCTGCTGCAGGTACCTAACTGCGTCCCTAACTCCATACTTCTGTTGGAAGCTGGTGAATGCCCAATTTCAGCTAGAGCGTGGTGGGCTGCCCTAAAACATTGGCTCAGGATTTCAGTGTTTAATCTAGGGAAGGGTCTGTACCAACATTTGACCAATGAGGAATTTGTCAGCAATTGTCAGAAAACCATGGCTAAAAAAGCCACCTCTATTGGTCTCCCCCCCCCCCAACTGTATTACCTGGGCTATGAAGGCACTCAAAAGGTTTTAAAGCAAAGATTATGGGACAATGCACACAGTGACTTGCGATCTCGGTCACACGCAGTCTGTAGTCCGCTGGCAGCAGGAGTTCAATATGGGTATGTCTTTGAGTTAACATCTTACATCAAAAACCTAACAGTACCTAACTATCGAAGGCTTTTCACCAAAGCCAGACTGAATGTCTTCCCCTCTGCAGTGCTGGATGGTAGGTTGAGAGGAGTTCCTTACCAGGACAGACTTTGCTCGTGTGCTCAAGACATCGATTCCATAGATAATATTTTGTTACATTGTGCGAAGTATGAGCAGGCCAGGGCTGAACTGTTACTACCCTTGCTGGTGCCTTTCCTGGGAAAGTCAGAGGCTCACTATGTCAGGTTCCTACTGGAAGACCGGACAAAAGCTAGAACGTTGGCAGTGGCAAAGATTTTATCGGTGGTTGCAAGAACAAACGAGCCCTATATTCCAAACAAAGTGCTTGATTAACCTGGAGGTAGACTGTATGAATTCTGTATTAATTTGTAATGTTTTGTTGGGTCTCTGGACCGTAATAAAGATTGATGATGATGAAAATTTTAAAAGATGATGCTGTTAAGGTGCTACACTCAATATGCCAGCAAGTTTGGAAAACTCAGCCGTGGCCAGAGGATTGGAGAAGATCAGTCTACATCCCAATCCCAAAGAAGGGCAGTGCCAAAGAATGCTCCAACTACCGCACAATTTCACTCATTTCACACGCTAGCAAGGTTATGCTTAAAATTCTACAAGGAAGGCTCAAGCAGTATGTGGACCGAGAACTCCCAGAAGTGCAAGCTGGATTTAGAAGAGGCAGAGGAACCAGAGACCAAATTGCAAACATGTGCTGGATTATGGAGAAAGCTAGAGAGATCCAGAAAGACATCTATTTCTGCTTCATTGACTATGCAAAAGCCTTTGACTGTGTTGACCACAGCAAACTATGGCAAGTTCTTAAAGAAATGGGAGTGTCTGATCACCTCATCTGTCTCCTGAGAAATCTCTATGTGGGACAAGAAGCTACAGTTAGAACTGGATATGGAACAACTGATTGGTTCAAAATTGGGAAAGGAGTACGACAAGGCTGTATATTGTCTCCCTGCTTATTTAACTTATATGCAGAATTCATCATGCGAAAGGCTGGGCTGGATGAATCCGAAGCCGGAATTAAGATTGCTGGAAGAAATATCAACAACCTCAGACTTCCGCAGGCGGCGCGAACGGCAATGGCGGTCTCCTTCGCTTGGTGAAGGGGAAGCTCCGCAGAAACGGGTCGTCCGCTACGGCGAAGCGGAGACCCACGTCGGAAAACCACAGGCAGAGCGAGCCTGTGGCCGTGGGACTCGGCAGGCACCAGAAGCGCCCCCAGAAACGAAGAAGGGACCCCGTAAGGGGTTCCGGAACGTGGAAGGGCTGGCGCGGTGCTGTGAGTCGATCGCTCTTTCTGCGTGAGTGAAGCTGCATAGCTGCTGTCGGTGAGCGCTGACCTTTTTTCCTGGAACATCAGATTCGGAAACATCAGCCCGTGAGTAAGAGAGACTAAAGCAATCGGATTAAATTATTTTAAAATTCGGCTAAAGCAGGAGACGTAACCAGGAAGTCCGTCTCCCGGTCTGCTTAAAGCTCTAAAGCAAAGACTTTGATCTGAAGCCTTTTGAAGAGGAGTTAAAAGCTATAAGTTCGTGTATCCTTGGAATTGTTTTTATTGGACTTAAGGGACTCAATTTTCTTCTTTTTATTTCTTGGTTTTGGACTTGGTCTTTCCTCTCTGTGGATTTAAAATTTTTTACAAAGAAACCCAGGTATCCGGACTGCCATTACTAGAACTGTCAGATTGCAGACTATAACTTTGTTACTTTGTTACTTTGAACTGATACATCTGAGTGTTGCAGGGACTATTTATTTGGAAACATCGTCATCAGGCACTTTTTTAGAAACATTGTTTTATAAGGAGCAACTCTGCTGACTATTAGAGAGCTGAAAGTCTTTTTGAAATTTTTGATTGATTGGACATTGTTAAAACTTCTAAGCTTTTGGAACAAGTTTTGGAAAATTTCCTTTGTTTCCCTCAAGACACGTTTGAACTCCCCCTAGAGGACTTTGGAATTATAATTGCCTGAGACTTGTTTTTTTTTTTCTCTTTCTTCTACTTTTTTGTTTACTTTCTGGGTCTGTGGATTCCCATGGGACTATACATAATTTGACCTTGGCACGTAGACAGGACTGGAATGAGTGGCCCTGGGAAAACAAGATCGGCTAAAGCGAAAGCTAAACAATTAACACAAACAACCTTGACTCCGCAGCTGCGTAGATCATCTGTTCCTGCTATTTTGGGGGCACAAGAGGAAGAAACGGAGCAGACTTTACAAGAAGGTATGGCTGGAGGAGGATCTGGCTCAGTACTAGACCAAATCTTGGGAAAATTGGAAAGTTTGGAAAAAAGGCAGATGAGCACTCGGCTAAAATTGATCAAGCTACAGCCAGTGTTAACAAATTGACTGAACAAGTTGCTCAGCACGCACAAGCAATTGGGAACCTCCTTGAAGCCACCGCAGAAAACCGCAAATTAGCTGTGGAAGCTAATCAAAAAGCTGAAGCATTAAAGGGAGAAGTAAAGCCACTACATAAGCAGATTGGTGAACAGCAGGCCTACCTGTCTATGATTGAACTACGACATAGGGAAAACAACCTCAGACTGAGAGCAATCCCAGAACTTGAACAAGGGGATCTAATTGACTATTTGACAAAAGAATTTTCCAAGTTCTGGCCCTTGGAGGAAGACAAGGACTTTAAAATTGTGACTGCCTTCAGACTGGGAAGAGTAGCAAGGAAAGATAGACCCAGAGATTGTCTGATTACTTTGAGATCCAAGGAAGAAAGAGATAAAATTCTAAGCTCACATTACGAAAAGTCAATTGAAATTCAAGGTAAGAGAGCCAAAATCTACAAAGATATCCCAAAACAACTTTTGGATCTTAGAGCTACTTATACAGAGTTAGCAAAATTGCTGAGAAGCAACGCAATTCCTTTTAGGTGGGAATTTCCCCAAGGACTATCTTTTACATTCAGAGGGAAGAAAGTAAAAATTAAGACACCTGAGGATAAAGATAAGTTCCTGAACGACTACGAAGAAGACCTTCGGAAAGGGATCACAGGACCAGGGTCTTGGCCACCGCATATACCTACACCTTTGGGATCTGAGGACCAGAAGAAAGAAACGCCACCACCTACGGAATAACAGATTTGCCCAGGATGTCTCTGCAGCTTTTTAGTTGGAACATTAATGGCGGCAACTCCCCGGAAAAAAGGAGAAGGATATTCCATTTATTAAAGAAAGAGCAATTGGACATTATCTGCCTACAGGAAACACATGTGACTAGGCTCCACAGAAAAGTACTAATTAATAAGAGACTAGGCCAAGAATTTATTTCATCAGACCGAGTGAAAAAGAGAGGAGTAGTGATCTATGCAAAGGAGAGCCTGCCACCAAAATTCCTTTTTAAAGATGAGCAAGGAAGAATTTTGGCAATTGAAATACAAACACAAGGAGAAAAGTTTTTGATATTGGGAATTTATGCACCAAATGAAGGGAAATCGGAATTTTACAAGAAGCTGCATGAGACAATGCTGGACTATCTGGACTATAGCAACATCATAATGATGGGAGATATGAATGGGGTGGTTTCTACAAATATGGATAAGTCACAAAACCAAAATTTGACAAAAGACGGCAGACTACCCAAAACCCTTTTTGAGGTAACTGACAATATGGACTTGATTGATATTTGGAGGACAAAGAACCCCTTAGGAAGACAAGGAACATTCTTTTCTGAAGCCCAACTGACATGGACAAGAATCGACCAAATATGGATAACTAGAGGCCTGGCTCCTAAGACTAGAAAGGTGGAAATCTGCCCAAAAACCTGCTCCGACCATAACGCAATAAAGATGGATATGAGACTAACTCCAACCGGCTCCTTTAAGATGGAAGATGAATGACTCCTTGCTAAGAGATAAAGAGATCATTCAGAATGCCCAAAAGACTTTGAAGGACTATTTTGAAATAAACTTGAACACCACAGTCGAAAAAAGAATAATCTGGGATGCAAGCAAAGCCGTTATGAGGGGGTTCTTGATACAACAGAACACGATAAAGAAAAGAGCACAGAATGAGAAAAAGGATAAGATTTTGGAAAGAATAAAAGAAGGTGAGAAAAAATTAAGACTGAAACCAAAATCACAGGAGATCTTGAGAGAAATTAAACTTTACCAATCACAATATTCTAAACTGATAAATCAGGAAGTGGAATGGAAAATTAAAATGATGAAACAAAGGACATTTGAATCAGCAAACAAATGTGGGAAACTGCCAGCTTGGCAGTTGAAAAAGAGACAAAAGCTGAATACGGTCACAAATTTAGAGATTGAAGAAAGAAACATTCAGAAACCCGAGGAAATTAGAAAGTGCTTCCAGAGATATTTTAAACAATTATATACGCAAGGGCCGCAAAAAGAGACTGAAATAGACCAATTTTTAAAAAGAAATGGGTTACCAAAACTGACCCAAGAAAACAGAACAATCCTGAATTATAAAATAACACAACAAGAAATTGAAGGCGCCATTCAGAATATGCAACTGGGCAAATCTCCAGGGCCAGATGGGCTTACCTCCAAGTATTATAGGACATTGAAAGAGTACTTGACACAACCATTAATGGAGGTTTGCAATGAGATTATGGAGGGGAAGAAGGCACCGGAATCGTGGAAAGAAGCTTTCATCACATTGATACCTAAATTGGAAACTGAGAAGACACAACTTAAGAACTACCGTCCCATCTCTCTCCTAAATGTGGATTACAAAATCTTTGCAGATATTCTGGCAAGCAGATTTAAAAAAGTATTAAATGAAGTAATTCATAAAGATCAGGCAGGCTTTCTCCCTGGTAGACACTTGTTTGATAACACTAGGAACATTATTGACATTTTGGAACTTTTACAAACAAACCTTAACACAAAAGCAGTGTTGATCTTTATAGATGTGGAGAAGGCCTTTGACAACATTTCATGGAAGTTTATGAAGAAAAATTTGGAAGGGATGGGAGTGGGACGGGGGTTTGAAAACGGTATAGAGGCAATCTACTCAGAACAAAAAGCTAAATTGATAGTTAACAATGTGGTGACAGATGAGTTTAAGATTGAGAAAAGAACACGACAAGGGTGCCCTATTTCCCCTCTGTTGTTTATTTCAGTCCTGGAGGTGCTCCTGAATATGATTAGAGGGGACCGGTTGGTTGAAGGGATCCAGGTCGGAGCCAAGCAGTACAAACTTAAAGCTTTCGCAGATGACTTGGTTTTGACATTACAGGAGCCAGAATCTAGTACGAAAAGAGTTTTAGAATTGATTCATGAGTTTGGTCGGGTGGCGGGATTCAAATTAAATAAGCAAAAAACTAAGGTTTTGGAAAAAAAATTGACACCTTTGGAATCAGAAAGGTTTCAGAAAGAGACAGATTTAAATGTGGTCAAGAAGGTAAAATACCTAGGGGTAAATATGACAGCTAAAAATCTGAACTTATTTAAAGACAATTATGAAAAGTGCTGGTCAGAAATTAAAAAAGATCTAGAAAGCTGGTCAAGATTGAAACTTTCCTTGTTGGGTCGGATTGCTGCTACAAAGATGAATGTATTGCCAAGAATGCTGTTTTTATTTCAGACCCTACAGATTGTGGACAGAGTGGAATGTTTTGGAAAGTGGCAGAGAGATATCTCTAAATTTGTCTGGCAGGGCAAAAAGCCCCGAATAAAATTTAGAATACTAACTGATGCTAAGGAGAGAGGGGGATTTGCCCTGCCAGATTTGAAGTTATATTATGAAGCTGCAGCTCTCTGCTGGATGAAAGATTGGTTTCTTCTTGAGAACACTGATGCCCTAGATCTGGAAGGGTTTAACAATGCTTTTGGATGGCATGCATATCTGTGGTACGACAAGGTTAAAATTCACAAGGCTTTTAAGCACCATATTGTCAGAAAGGCAGTGTTTAAGGTCTGGACAAAATATAAAGACTTATTAGAGAACAAGACCCCAAGGTGGCTGTCACCAATGGAAGCCAAGGCCCAGAAAAGACTCAATATGGAGGCCGCATGGCCGAAATATTGGGAAATATTAGAAAAAGAAGGAGACACTTGGAGATTGCAGAGTTTTGAGAAATTAAAGGAAAAAGTGTGAGATTGGCTTCATTACGCTCAGATTAGGGAGGTTTTTAACTTGGATAAAAAAACAGGTTTCCAGGTGGAAAAATCGAAATTAGAAACAGAACTGTTAGAATCTAAGACCAAGGTACTTTCAAAAATGTATAACTTGCTGTTGAAATGGAATACTCAGGACGAAACGGTCAAATCAGTTATGATAAAATGGGCACAGGATATTGGGCATAATATTATGTTTGCTGACTGGGAAAAGTTATGGACCACCGGAGTGAGGTTTACGGCATGTAATGCCTTGAAAGAAAATATTATGAAAATGATATACAGGTGGTACATGACCCCAGTCAAGCTTGCAAAAATATATCATTTGCCCGACAATAAATGTTGGAAATGTAAAGGAACTGAAGGAACATTCTTTCACCTCTGGTGGACATGTCCAAGGGTTAAGGCTTTCTGGGAAATGATTTATAATGAACTAAAAAAGGTATTTAAGTATACCTTCCTGAAGAAACCAGAGGCCTTCCTTTTGGGCATTGTAGGCCAAGGGGTGTTAAAGAAAGATAGAACCTTTTTTATGTACGCAACAACAGCAGCAAGAATACTCATTGCAAAGCACTGGAAGACACAAGATTTGCCCACGCTGGAAGAATGGCAGACGCAACTGATAGACTATATGGAATTGGCAGAAATGACTGGCAGAATCCGGGATTTGGGAGAAGAGACGGTGGAAGAGGACTGGAAAAAGTTTAAGGACTATCTACAAAAACACTATAAGCTATATGAATGCTAAGAGAATGCATGATAGAAAACAACATGGCACCAGACACTTAGTTATATAATGTATGAATAAGTGATGATTAAGATAAGGATGAAATCTGAAGTAATATTATGTTTAAGTTAAGAAGTCTATTACATGATATAATATCGAAAATCTGGGACATAATATCTGAGAATGATAAAACTAGAATTGAAATAAGTTAACAACTTGCTGCCTATAACTATATGGCTGAGAACGCAGGAAGGGGTGATGTGAGGAAGTCTAAAGATTATGAAAATAAGATTTGAGGAGAAATTGATTTTGTTGTCTTTTTATTGTATGTTTATCTTTGAAATTGTTTCTTCTTCCTTTTTTTCTTCTTTTCTTCTTTTTGCTGTTGTCTTTGTTATGGTCTATGGTGATGGTATTTTGTATGTTTATTGGGTTGTTTTTCCTTTGTTTAAAATTTGCAATAAATATTATTTTTTAAAAAAAACAGATATGCAGATGACACAACCTTGATGGCAGAAAGTGAGGAGGAATTAAAGAACCTTTTATTGAGGGTGAAAGAGGAGAGCACAAAATATGGTCTGAAGCTCAACATCAAAAAAAAACGAAGATCATGGCCACTGGGCCCATCACCTCCTGGCAAATAGAAGGGGAAGAAATGGAGGCAGTAAGAGATTTTACTTTCTTGGGCTCCATGATCACTGCAGATGGTGACAGCAGTCACGAAATTAAAAGACGCCTGCTTCTTGGGAGAAAAGCAATGACAAACCTAGACAGCATCTTAAAAAGTAGAGACATCACCTTGCCAACAAAGGTCCATATAGTAAAAGCTATGGTTTTCCCAGTAGCGATGCATGGAAGTGAGAGCTGGACCATAAAGAAGGCTGATCGCCGAAGAATTTATGCTTTTGAATTCTGGTGCTGGAGGAGACTCTTGAGAGTCCCATGGACTGTAAGAAGATGAAGCCTCTCCATTCTGAAGGAAATCACCCCTGAGTGCTCACTGGAAGGACAAATCGTGAAGGTGAGGCTCCAATACTATGGCCACCTCATGAGAAGAGAAGACTCCCTGGAAAAGACCCTGATGTTGGGAAAGATGGAGGGAACAAGGAGAAGGGGACGACAGAGGACGAGATGGTTGGATGGTGTTCTTGAAGCTTCCAGCATGAGTTTGATCAAACTGCGGGAGGCAGTGGAGGACAGAAGTGCCTGGTGTGCTCTGGTCCATGGGGTAATGAAGAGTCGGACACGACTAAACGACAAAACAACAACAACAACAAGGAATAGGGTCAGGGTTACGGTTAGGGGTCAATCCTAGGATTGGGTTAGGGGTAGGAATAAGGTTAGGGGTCAGTGCTAGGTTGGGTTATTGTTAGGGGTCAGGCCTAGGGTTGGTTTGGGGTTACGAATAGCGTTAGGGTTAGGGGTCAGTGCTAGGGTTGGGTTAAGATTAAGAAAAGGGTTGGGGTTAGGGTTTGCAACCCTGCCAACCTAGCAGTTCGAAAGCACGTCAAAGTGCAAGTAGATAAATAAGTACCGCTCTGGCAGGAAGGTAAACGGTGTTTCCGTGCTCTGCTCTGGGAAAATGTACAAAACTAGTTCAAATATATGTTGGAAGTGTAAGGAAAAGGAGGGACATTTTATCATATGTGGTGAGATTGTAAGGTAATTAAAAAATTTGGTGACTTTCAGGATGAATGGGAACCTTTTACAAAGTATCTGAAGACGCAACAAAGCAAACTGGACTCCTGGGCTGGTTTTGAAGAAACAGTCACCAACTTATTCTTGATAATAATCAGCTAAATAGTTGGAGGATCTAGACAACTGTGTAACACGCAGAAAACAGCATTATTGGGGAAACCAAAGACTGGAACTGAGGGAAGTCGGGGTGGGGGTGGGTGAGTTCTGTGGGGGAGGGAGGAAAAATGGGGGGGGGGAATAAGGATGATATGTTTCTGGATAATATGTTTTGTTTTAATTTTGAATAAAAAAGTTATTTAAGAAAAGGAATAGGGTTAGGTTTAGGGCTCAGTGCTAGGGTTGGATTAGGACTAAGAATAGGGTTAGGGTTAGGGTCTGGTTAGGAATAGGGTCAGCATTATGTTTAGGGTTCAATGCTAGGGTTGGGTTTGAATTAGGATTAGGTGCCAGAGCCAGGGTTGTTTTTGGGTTAGGAATAGGGTTAGGATTAGGGCTCAGTGTTATCGTTCGGTTAGGATTAAGAATAGGGTTAGGGTTTGGGTTGGGTTAGGAATAGGGTTGGGGGTAGGAATAGGGTCAGGGTTAGGGTAAGGGGTCAATGTTAGGGTTGGGTCAGGGTTAGGGGTCAATGCTAGGGTTCGGTTAGGATTAAGAACACGGAATGTTTAACGTTGGGATAGGAATAGGGTCAAGGATAGGGTTAGGATTGGTTAGGAATAGGGTCAGGGTAGGGTTAGGGTTAGGGGCCACTCCTAGGGTTGGGTTGGTGTTAGGAATAGGATTAGGGGTCAGTGCTAGGGTTGGGTTACGGTTAGGGGTCAGGACTAGGGTTGGGTTAGGATTAAGAATAGGGTTAGGCTTAGGCTTGGGTTAGGAATAGGGTTTGGAATAGGGTCAGGGTTAGGGTAAGAGGTCAATGCTAGGGTTTGGTTAGGGTTAGGGGTCAGTGCTAGGCTTGGGTTAGAATGAAGAACAGGGTTAGGGTTAGCGTAGGGATAGGAATAAGGTCAGGGATTGGGTTAGGATTGGTTAAGAATAGCGTCAGGGTAGGGTTAGGGTTATGGGTCAATGCTAGGGTTGGGTTAGCGTTATGGGTCAGGGCTTCGGTTGTGTTAGGGTTAGGGTTGGGTTCAAATTAAGAATAGGGTTAGGCTTAGGGTAAGGGGTCGATGCTAGGATTGGGTTAGGGTTAGGAATAGGGTCAGTGTTCGGGGTCAATGCTAGGATTGGTTTAGGATTAAGAATAGGTTTAGGGTTGGGTTGGGTTAGGAATAGGATTAGGGTTAGGAATAGGGTCAGGCTTAGGGTTAGGCTTAGGGTTAGGGCTAGGCTAGGGTTAGAAATAGGGTTAGGGGTCAGTGCTAGGGTTTGGTTAGGATTAAGAATAGAGTTAGGGTCTGGTTAGGAATTGGGTCAGGGCTAGAGTTAGGAGTCAATACTAGGGTTGGGTTAGGATTAGGATCAGGGGCCAGTGTTGTTTTAGGGTTGGGAATAGGGTTAGGGTTAGGGGTCAGTGTTATGGTTCGGTAAGAGCCAGTGCTAGGGTTGGGTTAATGTTAGGAACAGTGTTAGGGGTCAGTGCTAGGGTGGGTTACGGTTAGAGCTCAGGGATAGGGTTGGGTTAGGATTAAGAATAGGGTTACTCTTAAGGTTGCGTTAGGAATAATGTTAGAAATAGGGTCAGGATTAGGGCTCACTGCTAGGGTCCTGTTACGACTAATAGGGTTAGGGTTGGTTAATAATAGGGTTAGGGGTCAATGCTAGGGTTGGGTTAGGGTTAGAAGTAGGGTTAGGGTTGGTTAGGAATAGGCTCAGGATAGGATTTGGGTTAGGGGTCAATGCTAGGGTTGGGTTAGAACTAATGCTAGGGTCAATGCTAGGGTTTGGTCAGAGCTAGCAGGGCAGCAGTTGAAGAAGGAGCAAAAAGGGTTTTCTTGTGTGTGTGTGTTTCTTTGTGGCTAATTAGCTGTTCTCCCTGTGCAAAGGTCAGAGGGGGCAGGGTTTCTGTTGAGGCAGGTGATTAGCTGTGGGAGGAGCCTATCAGAGCTAGCAGGGCAGCAGTTGAAGAAGGAGCAAAAAGGGTTTTCTTGTGTGTGTGTGTTTCTTTGTTTTTTTATAAATATTTATTAAGTTTTCACAAATTTAAAAACACATACAATACACACAATACAAAGATATACATACAATAACAAACAAACACATATAATTTCAACTCCTTTTTTTCTTAAACTTACTTCATCGACTTCCCCATACCTCCCCTTTCTGCATTCCAATTCCCAAAATTATTTCAGCAAATCCTTCCCCTTAATTTTGTCCGATTTTTTTCCTTTTCTTTTCTTTTACTTAATCTTTAACAGCTGTAATCCCTTACTTTATATAACCACAACATTTTAACATTCATTAATTTTGCAATATTTCTTAAGATAAATGTCAGAGCTGCCCGAGGTCCCAGCTCACAAAGGACCAACGCCAGTTCGTTGTTATATACAAAAGTCTTTATTGACATTCAGTTTCGCTTTCACAGCCGTAGCGTGCAGCTCTACGTCTGAAACTCTAGACCGCTGAAGCTCCGTCTGAATCTCCTCCCCCCAGACACCAGTTTAAGACTCTAGCCTTGCTCCACCTCTTCCTTTGCTCTTTCCTCCTCTGGCTCCGCCTGTCAGCTGGGGTCTCGCCCTTCCTAGACTCTTCTGACGCTGAGTCCCCTGAGTCTTCCCCCTGCCTCCGGCGGGCTTTAGGACCCTTGTTTCTGGTGTGTCCCCCCTGGGACCCCCCTTGCCCTGACCATCGGCGCCTCCTTCTGGGAATCTTCTGATTTGCTGGAGAAGCTCATGGAATCTCCTGGGTCACTGTCATACTCCCCTACGCTGCCCTCAGATTCTTTCCCTTCGCTCTCCATGTCCTCTCTCCCCTGTGCCTCTGTTCCTGAGCCCCTGACAATAAATTTTAAATTTCTTCCAATCTTCTTCTGCCATCTCTTTCCCCTGGTCTCGGATTCTGTCAGTCATTTCAGCCAGTCCCATGTAGTCAATCACCTTCATCTGCCACTCTTCCAAGGTGGGTAGATCTTGTGTCTTCCAATACTTTGCTATGAGTATTCTTGCTGCTGTTGTAGCATACATAAATAATGTTCTGTCCCTTTTTGACACCAATTGGCCGACAATGCCCAAGAGAAAGGCCTCTGGTTTCTTAGGAAAAGTACATATAACACTTGTGATGTAAAGAATGGTCTGAGGAGAAGAAACTGCAGATAGAAAAACTTTATAACACATTCCGATACCGAGACGAAGGGAAGTCAGTTAGTGTTATGTGTTTTGTAGTTAATGTAGTTAATCTGTTGTTGTTCTATGTTAATTTTTTATGTATTCTTATTAGTGTGAATGTGTTATGTATGTCTTTTTTGTTTGGTTTAATGTATGAAAATCAATAAAAAACTTTTTTTAAAAAAAGTACATTTAAGTACCTTTTTCATTTCATTATATATCATTTTCCAGAAGACCTTAATCTTCGGGCACGTCCACCAAAGGTGAAAGAAAGTACCTTCAGTTTCCTTACATTTCCAACATTTATTATCGGGCAAATGGTAGATCTTTGCAAGCTTGACTGGAGTCATGTACCACCTGTAAATCATTTTCATAATATTCTCTCTTAAGGCATTACATGCCGTAAATTTTATACCGCTGGTCCACAACTGTTCCCAGTCGGCAAACATGATGTTGTGACCAATGTCTTGTGCCCACTTAATCATGGCTGATTTAACTGTTTCATCTTGCGTATTCCATTTCAGCAACATGTTGTACATTCTTGACAAATTCTTAGTATTGGGTTCTAACAGTTCTGTTTCTAATTTTGTTTTCTCCACCTGAAAGCCAGTTTTCCTGTCCTGTTTGTAAACCTCCATTATTTGGTAATAATGGAGCCAATCTCGTACTTTAAGCTTCAATTTCTCATAACTCTGTAATTTCAGTTTATCACCCTCTTGTTCCAAAATTTCCCAATATTTTGGCCATTTGGCCTCCATATTGAGCTTTTTCACGGCTTTCGCCTCCATCGGCGACAACCACCTTGGGATTTTATTTTCCAACAAGTCTTTATATCTAATCCAAACATTGTATAATGCTTTCCTAACAATATGGTTTTTAAAAGCTTTATGAGCTTTAACCTTGTCGTACCATATATATGCATGTCATCCAAATACATTGTTAAAACCTTCCAAATCCAAAATGTCTGTATTCTCAAGAAGTAGCCATTCTTTCAACCAGCAAAAGGCTGCTGATTCATAATAAAGTTTAAGGTCTGGCAGGGCAAATCCCCCTCTTTCCTTTGCATCAGTTAAAATCTTAAATTTTATTCTGGGTTTTTTGCCCTGCCAGACAAACTTCGAAATATCTTTCTGCCACCTCTTGAAGCAATCCATCTTGTCCACAATTTGCAATGTTTGAAATAAAAATAACATTCTAGGCAATACATTCATCTTAATAACAGCAATTCGGCCTAACAAGGAAAGCTTCAAATTTGACCATGTTTCTAGGTCTTTTTTTTACTTCTGTCCAGCATTTCTCATAGTTATCTTTAAATAAATTCACATTCTTAGATGTCATATTAATCCCCAAGTATTTCACCTTCTTAACCACAGTTAATCCTGTTTCATTCTGGAACCTCTCCCTTTCAATAACTGTTAAATTTTTCTCCAATACTTTAGTTTTTTGTTTGTTAAACTTAAATCCTGCAACTTGACCAAATTCTTGAATCAATTCTAAAACCCTTTTCGTACTAGTGTCTGGCTCTTGTAAAGTAAGTACCAAGTCATCTGCAAAAGCCCTCAATTTGTACTGTTTAGCTCCGACCTGTACCCCTTTAACCAGCTGGTCCCTTCTAATCATATTTAGCAAAACCTCCAGGACTGATATGAAAAGTAATGGGGAAATTGGGCACCCCTGTCGTGTCCCTTTTTCTATTTTAAATTCTTCCGTTATCACATTATTTACAATTAATTTAGCCTTTTGTTCTGAATATATTGTACCCATACCATTCTCAAATCCTTGTCCTACCCCCATCCCATGTAGATTCTTCTTCATAAAACTCCAAGAGTTGTTGTCGAAGGCTTTCTCCGCGTCCACGAATATCAGTACTGCTTTAGTGTTTACGTTCACTTCTAATAGTTCCAAAATGTCTATTATATTCCTCACATTGTCTGACAAATGTCTTCCTGGGAGAAAGCCTGCTTGGTCCTTATGAATCTCTTCCATCAGTACTTTTTTCAATCTTTTTGCCAAAATGTCTGCAAAAATTTTGTAATCCACATTGAGTAATGAAATAGGGCGGTAGTTCTTAAGCTGAGTCTTTTCAGTCTCTGTTTTCGGTATGAGTGTGATATAAGCTTCTTTCCACGATTCTGGTGCCCTTTTCCCCTCTAAAATTTCATTGCAGACTTCCTTCAAAGGTTGTAATAACCACTCCTTCAAGGCTTTGTAATATCTGGAAGTCAACCCATCCGGTCCTGGAGATTTGCCCAATTGCATGTTTTGAATGGCACCTTCTATCTCTTGTTCAGTTATTTTCTGGTTCAGATCTATTTTATTTTGATGAGAATTTTTTTGTAATCCATATTTCTTTAGAAACTCATCTATGTCCCCTTCTTTCTGCGGCCCTTGCGAATAAAGTTTTTTAAAGTAGCTTTGGAAACAATTTCTAATCTCATTTGGCTTAAAGATATTCTTTCCTTCAACCTCTAAGCTTGTAACCGTATTTAATTTTTGTCTTTTCTTCAATTGCCAAGCCAGAGGTTTGCCACATTTATCTGCAGATTCAAATGTCCTTTGTCTCATTTGTTTAATCTTCCATTCTATTTCTTGATTTGTCAATTCCATATATTGCGTCTGGTATAGCTTAATTTCTCTCAAGATCTCTTTGAACTTTGGTTTAGATCTCAATTTCTTTTCTCCTTCTTTTATCTTTTCCAAAATCTTAACCTTTTTCTCATTTTGGCTTCTCTTTATTGTATTTTGTTGTATCAAAAATCCTCGCATAACAGCCTTACTTGCGTCCCAGATTACTCTTTTTTCAACATCTGTTTTTAAGTTTATTTCAAAGTAGTCTCTCAAAGTTTTTTGGGCCTTTTTGTAGACCTCTTCATCTCTAAATAAGGTGTCATTCACCCTCCATCTGAAGGAGCCAGCTGTTGTTAACTTCATCTCCATCTTTACAGCATTATGGTCGGAGCACGTTTTTGGGCAGATTTCCACTTTCTTTATCTTTGGTGCCATCCCACTAGTAACCCATATTTGGTCAATTCTAGTCCATGTCATCATTGCTTCAGAAAAGAAAGTTCCCTCTCTCTCGAGAGGGTTTTTTGTTCTCCAAATATCAATCAAGTCCATATTTTCAGTCATTTCAAAGAAAGTCTTTGGTAGTCTCCCGTCTTTAGAGACTACCTGTCTTTGTGCTTTGTCCATATTTGTAGATACTACTCCGTTTATGTCCCCCATCAAAATTAAGTTATAGTCCAAATAATCCAGTAAGGTCTCATGCAACTTCTTAAAAAAATCAGATTTCCCCTCATTTGGTGCATAGATTCCCACGATCAGAAATTTTTCTCCTTGAACTTGAATTTCAATTGCCAAAAATCTTCCTTGTTCATCTTTAAACATCAATTTCGGTAACAATTTTTCCTTTGCATAAATCACAACTCCTCTTTTCTTAACTTTGTCAGATGAAATAAATTCTTGTCCTAATCTTTTGTTAATAAGTAATTTTCTATGCAGCCTCGTCACATGTGTTTCTTGTAAACAAATCAAGTCCAATTGTTCTTTTTTCAATATATGAAACACATTTCTCCTCTTTCAAGGAAGGTTCAAACCATTACAGTTCCAGCTTAGAAGTTGCAGAGCCATCTTACAGTTATTTACTTGCCCCTCCTACCACTCCGAGTAGTTGTTTGTCAACAATCGGTAATTTCAGTCCAAATGATAGATGGGCAATGTCAGGTATTGCTTCTACTGATAATCTAGGTTCCACTCCAACCACTTCTTTCAAAAGGTCTTCTTCGTTGTCTCGTAAAAATAGAACCTTGTCACTCACAGATTTAATTTTTATTTTCCTTTCCTTAAACTTAAAAGATAGGCCTTGAGGAAATTCCCACCTGAAAAGTATTCTATTCTTTTTCAGTAAGTCGACCAAATCTTTGTAGTGAGCTCTGACGTCCAAAATGTGCTTGGGTATGTCCTTGAAGATTTCCACAAAGGAATTTTCAATTTCCAAAGTCCTTTGATAATGTAAGTTCAATATTTTATCTCTTTCTTCTTTTGATCTTAAAGTTATCAGACAATCCCTTGGTTTCTTTCTGTTTTGTCTTCTGCCCAATCTGAAAGCAACCTCTATTTTATTTTATTTTTTAAAAAAAATTTATTGCTTTTTTCAGATACAAGTGTAAAGTCAGCATAAAGAAATAACAGTAATAGAAAAAGAAAAGAAAAAAAGAAAGAAAGAAAAACAAAAGAAAACCATCTTTCCAAAATGTTTTCTCATAACCAACTGGACTTCCCCACATCTCCCGCACCCTGCATTCTTTACAATAAAGATATCAGCAAATTATTACCTTGTTTCATGCATTCCTTTGTACTTTCAAATAGTTATATTTTATGTTTAAGATACTTATTATCTGATTACTTTACCTTAAAGTAAATATGATGTTACTTTAAACATTAGTCCTTTCATAATTATAACTTAATTTTCCATATCACCGAATCTTATTGCTGAACCTAAATTTTCTAAGTCATGCAAACTCTTAACATTCATATAACTTATAATATTTTTGTAAATAGTCTTTGAATTTCTTCCAATCCTCTTCCATTGTTTCTTCTCCCAAATCTCGGATTCTGCCAGTCATTTCGGCCAATTCCATGTAGTTCATCAAGTGCGTCTGCCACTCTTCCAGTGTGGGCAAATCTTGTGTCTTCCAATATTTTGCAATAAGTATTCTTGCTGCTGTTGTTGCATACATATAAAAAGTTCTGTCCTTCTTTAACACCTTCTGGCCGACAATGCCCAGGAGAAAGGCCTCTGGTTTCTTGGGAAAGGTGTATTTAAACACCTTTTTTTAACTCATTATGAATCATTTCCCAGAAGACCTTCACTTTTGGGCAAGTCCACCAGAGGTGAAAAAAAGTACCTTCAGCCTCCTTACATTTCCAACATTTATTATCAGACAAATGATATATCTTAGCAAGCTTGACTGGGGTCATGTACCACCTGTATATCATTTTCATAATATTCTCTTTCAAGGCATTACATGCCGTAAATTTCATACCAGTGGTCCATAACCTTTCCCAGTCCTCAAACATAATGTTGTACCCAATGTCCTGAGCCCATTTTATCATTGCTGATTTGACTGTCTCATCCTGAGTGTTCCATTTAAGCAGCAAGTTATACATTCTCGAAAGTACTTTAGTCTTTGGTTCTAACAGTTCTGTCTCTAGTTTCGATTTTTCCACCTGGAAGCCTGTTTTTTTATCCAACTTAAAAACCTCTTGTATTTGAGCATAGTGAAACCACAACCTCTATTTTAAATTCTTCTTTCTCCAACTCCTGTTGCCAAAAGTCCGAAAATTCTTTTGTGAGAAAGTCTGCCAAACTATCTTTCTCACTTTCAGGCACTGCTCTTATTCTCAAATTTCTCTCTTTTCTTTGCAGTTCGAGCATAGACAAAGCCAGCTCATGTCCTTCCAATTTTTTATGAACTGGTGGTATCTTTTCCTGGGTAGTGACAGCAATCTCTTTAGCCTCTTCTGCAATCTTTCGAGTTGTGGCCGATTCTTCTAAAAGTTTCCCAATAGACTGCGTGTTAGAATTCACCTTCTCACCCAGGTCATTAATACTTTTCGTGTTCAAATCAAGTTTTGCTGCAACCTCAGCCAGTTGTTTTCTAGATTCCGCCAGTTGTTCGCTGGATTCCGCACCTTGTTTTGTCAAAGATTCCAAAGACTCATTTATTTTACAGAGAGCTTGCGTTACGGCATCAGTAGACATAGCTTTTGGTTTTGTCTGACCAGCTGCAGCTGTTACTGTACCAGAAACTGAGGCCCTTCTCCGGTGTGAGGCGTCAGTCTTGTATTGTTTACCCGATCTAGTTTCATATGCCATAACACTCTCACACCAGCCAAGGTCGTTCCCATGCCTGTAGGTTGTTTTCAAGTGGAAGTTTCCAATGGCTTAACTTCTAAAGTCCCATTTGCAGCTATTTTAACCAAATCCTCTAGGGGGGGGGGGAATCTCCAGAGTTATTGCAACAAAATGTCTCTTTAAGAAGATTCCAGGTTTCCTGTTGTAACAATTCCCCCAAAGTCTTATAATCCAGTAATTCTGTATCTTTCACAGAGTTAAGTGTCAATTTAGAAGAATTTCCTTTAACAAAGTAACAGTCCTCTATTTGGCTTCCCTGTCAAGACAGTCCGTTCCCAGGGTTTTAAGACAGCAGATAAAGTTCCAAAAGTTCCTTTTCATGCAGGTATATCAAATAAGCCTTCCTCCCCCTCTGCTCCTGCATGCATGAGGGGGATTTCAAATTCAATGTCTAGTTTACTGATTTTCAAAATAGTCCTCTCAAGTTACGCTTTGCGCTCTCTTTGCTTTGATCTTTCTGCAGTCCGGAAAGGCAGACTTCCTTATTTTATGCCTTTCCCGTTTCCGGACAAATTGTTCAAAAATTTGTCCCAATTCCAGATAGTTATTTGTATCCTACTCACGGGTAGTTGTTTTCACTCCGAATTACAGGAAGGAATCAGCGCTCTCCGACAATGGCGACGCGGCTTCGCTCCACGGGCTTGAACGACGACTCTCAGCACCGCGCCTCACACCCGCTGCCGTTTCAGAGCCTTTAAAAAGGCTCCTTCGCGATTCCGGGGGGGCGCAAAGGTGCCCGCCGAGTCTCCTTGTTCACAGGCTTCCGCGCCTGTGATTTTTAAGGGTCCCCGCTTCGCCGTAGCGGTCAGACCCGAACTCGCGGAGCAGACTCCCTCCGGAGCTTGGAGGGAAATCCGCCATTAATCGCTGGCGCTGACCGGAAGTCTCTCAGTGTGTGTGTGTTTCTTTGTGGCTGATTAGCTGTTCTCCCTGTGCAAAGGTCAGAGGGGGCAGGGTTTCTGTTGAGGCAGGTGATTAGCTGTGGGAGGAGCTTATCATAGCTAGCAGGGTAGCGGCGCGCGCAGTTTGATCCATCTTTTAGATTTAGAGGAGCTAGTCTCAAACGTTTGTTGGGGGAGACCTGGGTTTTTTTGTGGGGGGAGTTATTTGTCCTGTCTTCACGCTTTTTATGATGGAGGACCGCTGTAGCCACCCCCAACGACACGTTCTCAAGATGGAGGGGGAGGGAACAGCTGCAGTCGCCTGCGGTTCCTGCCCAATGTTTGCCATCTTGCCAAAGGTTGCAGGCAGCTTTACTTGCAACAATTGCATGTTGATTGCCATCTTAAAAGACAAAGTCCAGCAACTGGAGGAACGTGTAGCTACGCTCCAAAGAATTAGAGAGCTGGAGCTCTTCTTGGAAGCAACAGAGCACACCGTCTCCACCAAGGAGGAGACAGGGGACTCCCCTGAGAAGGAGGCTAGTTCACCAACACAGGAGCCAGATATATGGAGAAACGTGACTCAAAGAAGTAGGAGGCCCAGGGTTCGTTCTGATTGTTTAGAAATACACAATCGCTTTGAGGTCCTCTCCCTTAGCATGGAAGACGAAGAGCAGACTCCATTTGAGGATCTCTCCCTCATTACAGTCGATCAGGTATATGAAGACGAGCAGGAAAGTCAGTCCTCAGGGAATGTGCAGGCGACCTTGGAATGGACAGCTCATCGAAGAACCCCGACCAAACCTAAGAGGAGGCGTGTAGTGATGATAGGGGATTCCCTACTGAGGGGAACAGAAGCAGTGATCTGTGGGCCTGACAAGATGTCTCGGGAAGTGTGCTGTCTCCCCGGGGCTAAGATCCAAGATGTAACTGAACGACTGCAAGGAATCATAAAACCCACTGACAAATACCCCTTCCGCTTGGTTCATGTGGGAACCAATGACACTGCAAGCAATAGTCTCCAGAAGATCAAAAGAGACTACGAGGGAGAGAGGGGAAAATAGTGGAAGTGAACAGCTGGCTTCGCAAATGGTGTAAACAGGAACGGTTTGGATTCTTAGATCACGGACTGCAGTTTCTTGAAGATGGACTTCTGGCAAATGATGGGCTGCACCTCACAACGGTTGGAAGAAATGTTTTTGCCAAAAATCTCAGAAACCTCATCAGGAGGGCTTTAAACTGACTAATGTGGGGGAGGGAGACAGTGCTCCTGAAGGTAGGAGTCTATCAATTGATGAAGATGATCATCCAAATGTCATAGACCAAATGGAGCAAACAACACGCAGACCTAGTGGTGGGAGGAAAAAAATCCTTAAATAAGAGACATGGGGGAATGATTAATGGACTTCAATGTCTGTACACTAATGCGCAAAGCATGGGAAATAAACAAGATGAGCTTGAGCTCTTGGTACAGCAAACTAAATATGACATAATAGGCATCACTGAAACCTGGTGGGATAAGTCCCACGATTGGGATGTAATAATGGGGGGATACAATCTATTTCAGAGAAACAGACCAGACAAGAAAGGAGGAGGAATGGCGTTATATGTCAGGGATGTGTATACCTGTGAAGAGATCCAAGATTTAGAACCTCAAAGCCAAAGTGAGAGCATTTGGGTCAAAATTAAGGGAGAGAAGAATAACAGTGACCTCATTGTGGGAGTTTACTATAGATCCCCAAGCCAAACGGAGGACATAGATGATGCCTTCCTGGAACAGATGGCCAAGCATGCAAAAGGAAGGGAGATAGTAGTAATGGGGGACTTCAATTACCCGGATATTTGTTGGATGTCAAACTCAGCCAAGAGCATAAGGTCAAACAGATTCCTCACTGGCCTTGCAGACAACTTCATTGTCCAGAAAGTGGGAGAAGCAACAAGAGGAACATCCATTTTAGATCTGGTCCTAACCAATGTTGATGACCTGGTTAGTGGGGTAGAAGTGGAAGGATCATTAGGCGCGAGTGATCATGCTCTTCTGAAGTTTACTATACAGCGGAAAGGAGCAGCCAAGCATACTAGGACTCAATTTCTTGACTTTAAGAAAGCCGACTTCATAAAACTTAGGGAAGTGCTGGGTGAGATCCCATGGACAGTAATACTAAAAGGAAAGGGAGTTCATGATGGCTGGGAGTTTGTTAAGAGGGAGATAGTAAAAGCACAACGTCAGGCAATACCAATGAGACGGAAACATGGAAGGTGCCTAAAGAAGCCAGGGTGGCTATCTAAAGAACTTTTAACTGAGTTAAGATTAAAAAAGGATGTGTACAAAAAATGGAAAAGGGGGGAAACCACCAAAGAGGAATTCAAACAAATAGCCAGCACGTGTAGACACAAAGTCAGAAAAGCTAAAGCACAGAATGAATTCAGGCTTGCTAGAGAGGTTAAAAGCAACAAAAAAGGCTGTTATGGGTATGTCCGTAGCAGAAGGAAGAACAAAGAAACAGTGGGGTCACTCAGAGGAGAAGATGGTGAAATGCAAACAGGGGACACAGAAAGGGCTGAACTCCTCAATGCCTTCTTTGCCTCAGTCTTCTCCGATAAAGAAAACAATGCCCGACCTGAAGAATTTGGAGCAAATGATTCAGCGAAGGAAACACAGCCCAGAATAACTAAGGAGATAGTACAAGAATACTTGGCTAGTTTAGATGTATTCAAGTCTCCAGGGCCAGATGAACTGCATCCAAGAGTATTAAAAGAACTGGCAGATGTGATCTCAGAACCACTGGCAGTCATCTTTGAGAATTCCTGGAGAACAGGCGAAGTCCCGGCAGACTGGAGGAGGGCAAATGTTGTCCCTATTTTCAAAAAGGGGAAAAGAGAGGACCCAAATAATTACCGCCCAGTCAGTCTGACATCAATACCAGGGAAGATTCTGGAGTAGATCATTAAGCAAACAGTCTGTGAGCACCTAGAAAGGAATGCTGTGATCACCAATAGTCAGTGTAATGGGAACTGGGGTTGCTTGTGCGTAAACTGCAAACTGTTCCAAGCTGGTTGTATAGCTAAACCTTTCCCTGGTTTGACAGCCCTTACAACGCGACTGTCTCAGTCACTGGCAGAATCCATCAGTGGGCGTTTCCTAAACTTCCTCCAACATAAAAATTCCTTGACTCCAAGTCTCCTCCTAGATTCTCTGCGCGGAAGCCTTCTGCGCAGCGTGGGCGTGCCAAGCGGAGGTCCTGTGCTCTCTCCGCTGATTTCACTGGAAGAGTCTCGGAGCCTCCCCTCCGCAGTACTCTCAGCCTCCTCTTTCTCCCTGGTGTCCCCTGGATTTCCTTCCCCAGCGGAAGCTCTCTCTCTCTCCTTGCTAGCTCCCTTCCCTGCATCATTGGAGCTTCTTACCTCTCTTCTTGCCTCTGATGGCAGTTCCTTGACAGTCAGCATGGATTTCTGAAAAATAAGTCATGTCAGACTAACCTGATCTCGTTTTTTGACAGAATTACAAGCCTGGTAGATGAAGGGAACGCAGTGGATATAGCCTACCTTGATTTCAGTAAGGCATTTGACAAGGTGCCCCATGATATTCTTGTAAAGAAGCTGGTAAAATGCGGTCTTGACTATGCTACCACTCAGTGGATTTGTAACTGGCTGACTGACCGAACCCAAAGGGTGCTCATCAATGGTTCCTCTTCATCCTGGAGAAGAGTGACTAGTGGGGTGCCACAGGGTTCTGTCTTGGGCCCGGTCTTATTCAACATCTTTATCAACGACTTGGATGATGGACTCAAGGGCATCCTGATCAAATTTGCAGATGACACCAAACTGGGAGGGGTGGCTAACGCCCCAGAGGACAGGATCACACTTCAAAACGACCTTGACAGATTAGAGAACTGGGCCAAAACAAACAAGATGAATTTTAACAGGGAGAAATGTAAAGTATTGCACATGGCCAAAAAAAATGAGAGGCACAAATACAGGATGGGTGACACCTGGCTTGAGAGCAGTACATGTGAAAAGGATCTAGGAGTCTTGGTTGACCACAAACTTGACATGAGCCAACAGTGGACGCAGCAGCTAAAAAAGCCAATGCAATTCTGGGCTGCATCAATAGGAGTATAGCATCTAGATCAAGGGAAGTAATAGTGCCACTGTATTCTGCTCTGGTCAGACCTCACCTGGAGTACTGTGTCCAGTTCTGGGCACCACAATTCAAGAAGGACACTGACAAACTGGAATGTGTCCAGACGAGGGCAACCAAAATGGTCAAAGGCCTGGAAACGATGCCTTATGAGGAACGGCTAAGGGAGCTGGGCATGTTTAGTCTGGAGAAGAGGAGGTTAAGGGGTGATATGATAGCCATGTTCAAATATATAAAAGGATGTCACATAGAGGAGGGAGAAAGGTTGTTTTCTGCTGCTCCAGAGAAGCGGACACGGAGCAATGGATCCAAACTACAAGAAAGAAGATTCCACCTAAACATTAGGAAGAACTTCCTGACAGTAAGAGCTGTTCGACAGTGGAATTTGCTGCCAAGGAGTGTGGTGGAGTTTCCTTCTTTGGAGGTCTTTAAGCAGAGGCTTGACAACCATATGTCAGGAGTGCTCTGATGGTGTTTCCTGCTTGGCAGGGGGTTGGACTCGATGGCCCTTGTGGTCTCTTCCAACTCTATGATTCTATGATTCTATGATAATAATAGGGTTATGGTTAGGGTTGGTTAGGAATAGCGTCAGGGAAGGGTTAGGGGTCCATCCTAGGGTTGGGTTAGGGTTAGGGGTTAGTTTTAGGGTTGGGTTAGGGTCAGGAATAGGTTTAGGCATAGGGTTGGTTAGGAATAGGGTCAGGGTAGGGTTTGGGTTAGTGGTCAATCCTAGGGTTTGGTTGGGGTTTGGGTTATGCATAGGGTTAGGAATAGGTTTAGGGTTAGGGGTCAATGCTAGGGTTGGGTTAGGATTAAGAATAGGTTTAGGGTTAGGGTTGGTTAGGAATAGGGTCAGAGCAGGGGTAGGGTTAGGTGTCAATCCTAAGGTTGGTTTGGGGTTAGGAATAGGGTTAGGGGTCAGGGCTAGGGTTGGGTTAGGATTCAGAATAGAATTAGGTTTGGGTTAGAAATAGGGTTATGGGTCACTGCTAGGGTTGGGTTAGCATTAAGAACACGGTTAGGGTTAGGTTTGGGATAGGAATAGGGTTAGGAATAGGGTCATGGTTAGGGTTATGGGTCAATGCTAGGGCTGGGGTTAGGATTAAGAATAGGGTTAGGGTTGGCTTAGGAAGAGGGTCAGGACTAGGGTTAGGGGTCAATGCTAGGTTTGGGTTAGGATTAAGAATAGTGTTAGGGTTGGGTTAAGAATAGGGTTAGGGGTCAGTGCTAGGGTTTGTTCAGATTAATATTAGGGGCCAGTGCTAGGCTTGGTTTAGAGTTAGGAATAGGTTTAGGGTTAGGGGTCAATGCTAGGGTTGGGTTAGGATAAAGAATAGGTTTAGGGTTAGGGTTGGTTAGGAATAGGGTCAGGGTAGGGTTAGGGTTAGGGGTCAATCCTAGGGTTGGGCTGGGGTTAGGAATAGGCTTAGGGGTCAGGGCTAGGGTTGGGTTAGGATTCAGAATAGGGTTAGGGTTGGGTTAGGAATAGGGTCATGGTTAGGGGTCACTAATAGGGTTGGATTAGAAATAGGGTTTGGGGTCACTGCTAGGGTTTGGTTAGGATTAAGAATATGGTTAGGGTTATAGTTGGGTTAGGAATAGGGTCAGGGCTAGGGTTAGGGTTAGGGGTGAATGCTAGGGTTGGGTTAGGACCAATAATAGGGTAATGGGTAGGGTCGGTTAGGAATAGGGTCGAGGTAGGGTTAGCGTTAGGGGTCAGGGCTAGGGTTGGGTTGGGTTAGGATTAAGAATAGAGTTAGGGTTTGGATTCGGGTTAGGATTCGGGTTAGGAATAGGGTTAGGGTTCAGTGTTATGGTTCGGTTAGAATTAAGAATAGGGTTGGGGTTGGGTTAGGAATAGGGTTGGGGTTAGGAATAGGGTCAGGGTTAGGGTAACGGGTCAGTGCTAGGGTTGCGTTAGGATTAAAAACACGGTTAGGATTAGGATTGATCAGGAATAGGTTCAGGGTAGGGTTAGGGTTAGAGGTGTATCCTAGGGTTGGGTTAGGGTTAGGGGTCAGGGCTAGGGTTGGGTTAGGATTAGGTTTAGGATTACGAATAGGGTTAGGGTTAGGGTTGGTTAGGAATAGGGTCAGGGCTAGGGTTGGGTTGGCATTAAAAATATTGTTAGGGTTAGGAATAGGGTCAGGGTTAGGCTATGGGGTCAATGCTAGGGTTTGGTTATGGTTAGGAGTCAGGGCTAGGGTTGGGTTAAGAGTAAGAATAGGGTTAGGGTTAGGGTTAGGGTTGGGTTAGGAATAGGGTTAGGAATAGAGTCAGGGTTCGGGGTCAATGCTAGGGTTGGGTTAGGGTTGTAGGGTTGGGTTAGGGCTAGGGGTCAGTGCTAGGGTTGGGTTGGGGTTAGGATTAGGGGCCAGTGGTAGGGTTGGGTTAGGGTTAGGAATGGGATTAAGGTTAGGGCTCAGAGTTAGGGTTGTTTTAGGAATAGGGTCAGTGCGTGATGGACTACATGGAATTGGCGGAAATGACTGGTAGAATCCGAGACCAAGGAGAAGAGTCGGTGGAAGAAGATTGGAAGAAATTTAAAACTATTTACAGAAGTATTGCAAAATTAATGAATGTTAGAATGATGCAGTCCAAGATGGCGTCGGCTTGGCAGGCAGGCTTCGGAGCTCCGCTGATAACAGGGCTGTAGTTGGCGTTGACTGCCACCCAGGGAAGTAGTTTTTCCTTTTTTACTTCTCTACTTTTTAACTTACTGAGATTCTGGCAGCACCTTCTTGTCAATGCTGTGGGAGACGTCCTGGGCAAGTTCTGTGAAGCGTCCTGGGCAGGCCGCCAGCTGCTAGCTATTAACCGCCAGCTCCCTTCTATACCTTGTTCCTGAAACTCATGGCAGCCTCCACACAGAGAAGCTCTTAAATTGAACAAACTGAGCACTTTCTATTCTTTTCTCCTTTTTTTGGTTGGGGAAACCTCTCCTTGTTTACTCCCCACGGTGACGCTATGCCTGCTAGTAAACGCCACAGGGACCCAGAGGATGTAGCTCCCTCACCGGTTCCCAAACAATCTAAAATAGAGGACTTTTTTAACAAATCTGCTTTTACAGTTCCAACAAAAAAACGGTTTTCTCCTCTTGAAGATGATTGTGAGTGTGGGGAGAGTATTCAAGGTGAGAGCGTGGAACTGGATCCAGCAATGGGGCAAGCTGATCCTGTGCTCCTCAGAGAGGAAGGAATAACAAGTAGGGAGAGCTCCCAATTAACTCTAATTGCAAGAACAGTTGAGCATATCTTCCAGCAAATTAGAGGTATTGCCTCTCAAATAACCCAATTATCCAAAGAGGTCCACAGTTTATCAGTTAATAACAAGCAGGCATCAACAGAACACCATCGTACCAAAGGAAATTGGCGACAACAAGAGCAGACCCCTAAGCTCAACATAGAACGTGCAGAGGCTCTTAAAACAAACTCTTCTTATTTAATCTTTCAACTAAAAAAGATCTGCATGACAATTTGTGGAAGGCCAGATCAAACTCCTAGCTGGAAAGGTGCCCAGCGTTCCAAACGACATCTATCAGACTTACTTGGCATGGGACTTACAGAGATCGACCTCGTTAAGACTGAACTCTTGAGTACCACAAATCAAAGCCAAAAAAATTATGTTAACTTTTTCCTCTACTAGACTGCCCTCACTGATTCACAAGCTGAAATTCAGATTGTCAAGCAGAGGAGTTTTTCCAACCCGGGTATTTCACAATTCTATTGTTGCACCCTTATGTAAGATGAGGACTGCTGCTTCAGAGGGGCTCACAAAACCAAAGCCTGGACCCCCAATGGAAGTAATAACATCACAAAAAAACTTGGCAGGTGGGGAGGAAACAGACATGCCTGAGTTGAATCCGCAGGATCATGCCCAACATCAAAATAACCAGGTGAGCCAAAAGGAACAGCCAATTCCTCTAGACAATCATCTTCAGGAATATGAGCACTCTGTAAATCCTTTGGAAGAGGATTTTCTCAGCTCCTTTAGGAATCTCCCTCAGGAAGAGCAACAAACAGTTATCAAGAGGCTTGATCTTATGAGCCAGACATTGAAAGAGATTAAAGAACCGGAGGCAGAGATTGATAATAGATCCAATGGCCACAACAGAATGATAACTCTAGAACCACCGGAGTATTGGACAAAGATGAGATATTTAGAAGAGGAGGAGTCAGGAAATACACCCAAGAAATCCCCATTGGCAAACAATTTGCAAAGAAAAGGCCCAGTGATTAAAATTTGAGCACTTTATGTACGACGACTGAAATAATCGAACATCTGGATTATTCCACTAGCATTAGCAATAACCTGTTGCCTCAAAAACTGGTAAACTCCGAGAGCACATCGGCCAACAATTGACTAAGAGTAAATCATTGTAAAACAGTTAAACTTCTCTCATGGAATGTAACAGGGTGGACGAGCAAGATCCAAGACAGTGATTTCTGTTCTTATCTACAAACACATGATATCATTTTTCTTCAAGAAACCTGGGCAAAAGAGGGCACTATGGTTGAATTACAGGGTTTTACAAGTTACACTCAACCAGCTCTTAAAACTGTAAAGTATGGAAGGCCTAGTGGGGGGCTGGCGGTGCTGGTGTCAACCTCTCTTAATGTATCAATTCAACAGTGTCCCTCGTTGACCACTCCTAATTTTTTAGTGTTGTCCCTTTCTGATAGTCTCCTGAGAAATACTTATTGCATATGCGTGTATATACCTCCAGTAAAGTCTTGTGGGGAACCGAGATCATATTGGGATAAACTTGACCAACTACTCGAAAGTATAGACTCTCTGTCCCCTAACCCTCGGTTTATCTTGGGAGGTGACTTCAATGCCCGGATCGGCCTTGTTTCCCCACAAAATACAATATTATCTCGTCTAAACTTGGAGGACGAACCTGAAATTTGCCAGAGGGCAGCAATGGACACCATCCCTAATCGCGCTGGGAAACATCTTTGTGAACTTATAATAAAGCATAACCTTTTGTTATGCAATGGGCACGGTCAAGGGGATCAAGAGGGTTATTTTACTTTTATCTCCCCCAGAGGATTTACTAGCAGCATAGATTATATCCTAACATCTAATAATGTGCCAGTTAACCGAGATACCTTCAGGATAATTCCCAGAGCTGAAAGTGACCACTTTCCACTTGAGTTATCTCTGACATTATTCTTTTCTCCTGCCTTTCCTAAATTATTGGTTGAAACAGAATATCTGATACTTGGAAATAGAAGGTTAAAATGGAATGCACAGGTCAAAGAAAAAATGATTCAGATCCTGGATTCCCATGAATTTGCTCTATTAAAGGGGGAAATGTTGTTAGAAACAGGAAACGTAATTGGACTTTATGAGAACATAATCAACCGAATGCGCCCACTGATGACCACAGCTAGTGTGATAAAAAACAAAAAGTTTAAGAGACAGACTTGGTTTGATAAGGAATGTCAGAATAGCAAAAAAATCCTAGCTAGGGTACTTAGAAAATTGAAGTTAAAACAGGATAAGCGCAATCTTGCCCTACAAGCTGAGGTAGCCCAGTTACGAAACAACTATAAATTATTACTTAAAAGCAAGAAACAAATATATTATGAACAACAGTGGAAAGAATTGGGAGATGCAGCACTTCAGAAGGACTCACGGAAATTTTGGCATCTGGTTGCCCAAGGCACCAATGGGCTGGGCTACTCGTTAGAAGCATCTGTCCAAAGAAAGGATTGGGTGACATATTTTACAGAAATATATCGCCCCTGTCCTGACCTACCCCCAAAAGTTTACTATACTCAGTTATCAGAACTGCCAGAATGGCCAGACGTCACGCCCAATCAGATTAAGAGGCTAATCGCAAGCCAACTAGCTAATAAAGCTCCAGGAGAAGACATGATCCCAATGGAGATCTATAAGATAAGACCTGATTTCTGGTCACCCATTTTTGCAAAATTGTTTTCATACATTAACAGCTCAGGTCATATACCTGAAGGGTGGAAGTTGAGTATAATTGCCCCAATATATAAAAAGGGCGATAAGAAAAACCCTGCCAATTATAGACCCATTAGTTTGTTAGATGTAGCCTCCAAACTATATGCCAGGCTCCTTCTTGGGAGACTAGAAGAATGGGCAGATACAAATAAGGTGATATCTGAAGTCCAGGCAGGTTTCCAAAGAGGGAAATCCACATTGGACCAGTGCTTTGTGCTGAACTTTCTGCTATGTAAATACATCCATAATTTGAAGCAAAAATTATATGTTGCTTTTATCGATCTAAAGTCAGCTTTTGATACGGTCCCAAGACACGCATTGTGGCAAAAATTGGAAAAGACAAATATAGACCTCCGTCTATTATTTCTCATCAAAACATTATATACTGACACATCAATACAAGTAAAGGTGGATCTGGCTGGCCATCTCACCACTAGAATTAAGACCACTACTGGAGTCAAACAGGGATGCATTTTGGCACCTTTCCTGTTCAATTTTTATATTAATGACATGGTTAAAGAACTGGAGGGCCTACAGTTTGCCCCTGTCACAATTCTCGACCAAAAACTCTCAGTTTTAATGTATGCTGATGACCTAGTACTTGTATCTAGAACCCAGGTGGACCTGAGACGGCTGCTTGCAAAATTAAGTTCATATTGCATGAGGAATGCTTTATCTATAAACTATGATAAGACGCAGGTCATTGTATTTGGGAAGCGTTCTAAAAAGCATGTTTGGCACTTGGATGAACACATCATAAACCAAGTAAATACGTTTAAATATCTGGGATTGATGTATTCAAAAACGGCATCTTGGAATATACAGCTATCCAATATTAAATTGCAAACCTTTAAATCAGCAAAAGCCATTCTGAAATTCGCTGCCTGTAAAGGTGGGAATTTGGTCAACCCAGCTCTATCTGTGTATAAAGCAAAAACAATGGCCTAGATTTTATATGGTGCAGAGGTTTGGGGTACCTCAAAGGTCTCGGGTTTGGAACCCCCACAGAATTATTTTTAAAGAGTTCTTTTAGGTTTACCCAAAGACGTGCAATCTGCCATGGTCAGGTTGGAAACTCGCATGTTGAGCATAGAGAGCCTAATAGATAAAAGAATTCTCTGTTACTGGTTTAGAGTTCAACAGATGGACAAAACTAGGCTACCAAAGAAATGCCTGATTGAGCTCTTAAAGGGAAGTTTTCCTTCTGCCCATACTTGCTGCATTTTGGAGAAGCCTTGCACCTTTTCTCTTGCATTCTAGAAAGTCTTGCTTATAATCTTTTCCCTGCTTTTGCACACACTGTACAGTTCTGTTTTAAACACTAAGACATTCTTTCCTTGCTCAGCTCACCCCAAGTTCATGATGACTCGTTCTTTATGCCTAGCTGACCACATCTACAGAACTTGATTGTTATATTGTTTCGTGCCATATTAATCTCTAGTTACAATTTAATTAGGAGGCTTCATGCCTGTCTAGTTCCAGCTTCGATTCCCAGCCTTTACTCCATCGATGATAAATGATCACACGTAATCCCCACCTCTCACATGTAATTCCCGCCTTATGCTTATGTATCAACCAATCAGCGACAAGCACACCTGTGGCAATGCTTGTAATATTCAATAAAAGAGGCTCTCAGGGTCCGCCCAGGGAGACGCCTCATGTTACACCTGCCTCTCGTCTCCTGTGATTTTTCATTCCTACATCTGGTGACCCCGACATGCCAGATCCCTTGCGCAGCCGAGCAGCCAGCCAGCCCTCATACTTCACTTCGACTGGAGAAGTCTTAGCGCGCTGTTTCGTGAGTATGGGAGGGGAATTGAGTAAGCTTCAAAAATTGCATGCTAGGGAATTACTGCAGCTGGTTAGGCAAAGAGGGGTGGGTGTACATATTTCTTTAAAAGAGATTGAACAATTGCTAGGTGAGATCGCATTTCAATGTCCCTGGTACCCTGAGGCGGGCTCCTTGGGGGTAGAGGCTTGGCAAAAGATTGGAAAAACTCTTTTTGCAGAACCCAGGGCTGCAATTCATTGTCTGCTTACTTGGCAGAAATGTGCTGATGCCGTGGCAAACTTAGGGCCCCTGGCCTCTCAGGCGTCTCCCACGGCCCCTGGACTTCTGCCTATTGCTGACAATCCCCCTCCTCCTTATCCCAAACTGTTGCCTTCACAACCTATGCCTAAGCCCACATCCACCCCCAACACCCCCCTTCCCTCCCTCCTGTGTTTCCTTTGCCTGCATCTGCTTCTTCAGAAGCTGTGTCTCAGCCAACATCCACTTCCCCCCCTCTTTCTTCCCCCCCTCTTTCTTTCCCCTCTTTCTCCCCCCTCTTTCTTCCCCCCCCCCACTTTCTTCCCCCCTCCTTCCACCCCTCCCTTGCCTGCCTCAGCTCCTGCCTGTTTCACAGGAGCTGTCCGTGTTGCACTTTCTCAAGCTAGGCAGAAAGGTCTCCTTTCCTTAGAGGGAGAATCTGAGTGGGCTGGTGAAATGCCATCAGCTTTCCCTGTCTCCAGCTCAACCCCATCAGCTTTCCCCATTTCCTACACAAACCCAGGCACTGTGCAACAACAGGTGCTGTACGAAACCCTTCCTTACTCGGTAATGCGAGAATTAAGGAGAGCCATTGTTGATTCCGGTTTAAAATCCTCCTATGTGATAGGCATGCTGGAGGGAATAGCAAATGGTTATACGATGCTACCGCAGGATTGGAAGGATCTTATGCGTATGCTTCTGTCCCCGGCACAGTATGTGGTTTTTGACAGTGAATTTAAACATAATGCCTCAGCCCTGTCTGACCCACAGCATACAGCCAATGAACTTTATGGTGCTGGTCCGTTTGACAATATAACAGCCCAGGCGACGCTGACACCTGCACATTTTAGTCGCACCGCGACCTGCGTACAGCGGGCCTTTCGGAAAGTCCCTGTCTCAGGGCAACCACTGAGCTCCTTTGTCAATATTAAGCAACAGCATTCAGAGCCTTACCATCAATTTATAGATAGATTAAAAGAAGCAGTTACTCGGCAGATTGATAACACCACAGCTCAGAATGAGTTGATGAAAAAATTGGCTTTTGAGAATTCTAACACAGATTGCAAAAAAGCTTTACAGTCCGTCATCCAACGTGTTAAATATGACCTGGCGGATATGATAAAAGCATGTGCGGATGTTGGAAGCCAGAGTCATGCGATGTCCTTGCTTGCCGGTGCCATCCAGGCTGGCAATAAGCCAACTGGTAACTGTTTTAACTGCAAGCGCCCAGGACATTTTGCAAAACAATGCAGAGCCCCCGGCGGGGAGGGCTAGGAAGGATGGCACTGCCAACAAGGCTAGACCTTCCAAAAAATGCCCGAAATGTGGAATTGACTAATGATTGTGATGCTTTTGTCTCTTTTCTCAGTAGGTCTGAATATATCTCTTTAGTTGTTTCTCTCTTAGGAGTCCCTGGATTGGCTGTACGGAATCGTGTGAACATTAATTCTTCAGCTTATTCTGCAGAAAAAGCCCTGAATTTTACTTCAGAAGATCTTCACCTTTTGAATAAAGAACAGAGTGGACTACATAATGGACTTTTACAAAATTGCGCTATAGATTATTTGCTGATGCTTCATCATTATGGCTGTGAACAAGTGGACAACATGTGCTGTTTTAATATTACTGATAATTCCAAAGCCATCCAAAAGCAGATCTCTCATTTGCAGAATCTTACACATCACATTAAACAGGACGTTGGTTTTTCTGGCCTCTGGGATTCTTTCACCCAGTGGCTTACTGCTTGGCTACCTAATCTTACTTGGCTTCGTAATCTCTTTCAATATGCCCTTGTCATTATATGCATCTTAATTTTGTTATGTTGCTTCCTTCAATGCGTTCCTGGCCTCATAAGTCTTTTCTCTCGCCTTCTCTCTCCCCCTCAACCACCCAATAAACTCCTTGCTGCCTACTTTGCGAAATGGCAACACCAACAGTAAACCTATGGTGAGATGTGGACGGATTTATTTTGGGCATACGCTGGCAGACCACGTATCCCGAAATATTCTTGTCCCATCGATCCTGGACGGATTTATTTTGGGCATGCGTTGGCAAACCACATATCCCGAAATATTTTTGTCCCATCGACCCTGGCGAACTTATTTTGGGCATTTGTTGGCACACCACTAATCCTGAAATATTTTTGCCTTATTTACCCAGAATGCCTCGCAAACAAGAAAAGAAAGGGGGAGATAAAGGGAAGTTTTCCTTCTGCCCATACTTGCTGCATTTTGGGGAAGCCTTGCACCTTTTCTCTTGCATTCTAGAAAGTCTTGCTTATAATCTTTTCCCTGATTTTGCACACACTGTACAGTTCTGTTTTAAACACTAAGACATTCTCTCCTTGCTCAGCTCACCCCAAGTTCATGATGACTTGTTCTTTATGCCTAGCTGGCCACATCTACAGAACTTGATTGTTATATTGTTTCGTGCCATATTAATCTCTAGTTACAATTTAATTAGGAGGCTTCATGCCTGTCTAGTTCCAGCTTCGATTCCCAGCCTTTACTCCATCGATGATAAATGATCACACGTAATCCCCACCTCTCACATGTAATTCCCGCCTTATGCTTATGTATCAACCAATCAGCGACAAGCACACCTGTGGCAATGCTTGTAATATTCAATAAAAGAGGCTCTCAGGGTCCGCCCAGGGAGACGCCTCATGTTACACCTGCCTCTCGTCTCCTGTGATTTTTCATTCCTACAAGCTCTCAAATGGATTACCCTTTAAAAACTGGGTACATCATGCTGCCCAACTGATGGGCAAATATGACCTCTCAGTGACTGAGATTAAAGCACTCCCCAGTGATTTGATTTAATTTAATTTAATTTAATTTAATTTAATTAAAGCCAGTGTGGTGTAGTGGTTAAGAGCGGTAGTCTCGTAATCTGGGGAACCGGGTTCGCGTCTCCGCATGCAGCTGCTGGGTGACCTTGGGCTAGTCACACTTCTCTGAAGTTTCTCAGCCCCACTCACCTCACAGAGTGTTTGTTGTGGGGGAGGAAGGGAAAGGAGGATGTTAGCCGCTTTGAGACTCCTTCGGGTAGTGATAAAGCGGGATATCAAATCCAAACTCTTCTTCTTCTTCTTCTATTCACAGAAAAATATTTTTAAACGAACCATAAGGGCAGTGGCAACTAAAAACAATCTAAACTCTATGTGCACATCTACATGTGCCCCATTGTATTTGAATTGACTTTTGCACAGCTTCGAAAAGCTTTTACAGAGCTACGACTAAATACAATAAGCTCTGCTTATAGAGATGGGAGACATAGAGGCATACCAAAAAACGAACGTGTTTGCATTAGGGGATGTTCTGAAGTAGAGGACCTTATGCATTATATCTTGCACTGTCCGTTATATAATGATGCAAGAAAAAGATTTTTGGTACCTATAATGACAGGGTCCCCTGGCCAGAACCCCCTTGATATGATGTTATATCTCCTTGCAGTTACAGATAGGTAGCCGTGTTGGTCTGCCATAGTCAAAACAAAAAAATTCCTTCCAGTAGCACCTTAAAGACCAACTAAGTTAGTTCTTGGTATGAGCTTTCGTGTGCAAGCACACTTCTTCAGATACACTGAAACAGAAGTTGCCAGATCCTTCTATATAGTGAGAAAGTGGGGAGGGGTATTACTCAGAAGGGTGGTGGGAATGGGTGATTGGCAGATAGCTGAGATGAGCGTGTTGACGACTCTTAACGACTGCAATAGGTCTTACAGAAAAAAGCAAGGGGTGAGAAGGTGAGAAATGGCTTTGTCATGTATATCTCCTTGCAGACACAGATAAGTATGTGACCTGGCGGGTAGCACTCTTTGCAACTGCTGCTAGGAAAATTAGAGCAAATTATATAGCCAAGGTAGCCATTAACTGTAAAAGAGATGAATTTATTTGATCCTATCTATCTACCTCAGGCTATGCTCTATCTTTGTCACCAAACTCTGAGTATAAATTGCACACTGTATTAATTGATATTGTTTTTAACATTAGTGACCAAGTGATGATTTTAGCTTATGAATTTTATTGTTTAATGTTTTTATTTGTACATTGGGGTACTTTTATAGCTTTGTTTAGAGTATGTAATGTTTTAATAATATAAATGTTTTAAGTCTTTTTTTACCGATTCAGTATATTTTCTTTTAATTGTTAAATAATTCTGTGTACATTGCAGCAGCCTTTGGCTATGTGCAATAAAACTGACCGAGACTGAGAATGATGTTTGAATGAAGTTAAGCGGTTTCTAGCTGTAATGATATAAAAGAATATGGAAAAATGGATTTTTAAATAGGTAAAAAATTAATGTTATAATATATTAAGATCAAAAATCAGGATAATAAGGAGGGAAAGAAATTGCTGAATTAATTAACTGAATTGGAATACAAAAAAGGGAGGTATGAGGAGGTCAGGGAAACAAGGATATGAATGTAAGATATGGAAAGGTTGATTTTTTCTTTTTCTTTTTTTATCTGTGTACTTATTCTGTATTTTTCTTGTATTTTTATTTTTGTCTTTTATTCTTGTATTTTTTGCTTTAATGCAATTCCTTTTTCTGAAACTTTAATAAATATTTATATATATATAAAAAGGAATAGGGTCAGTGTGAGGGTTTGGGGTCCATGCTTGGGTTGGGTTAGAGTTAGAATAGGTTTAGGGTTAAGGGTCAATTCTAGGGTGGGGTTAGGATTAAGATTAGGGCTAGGGTTCGGGTTCAGTGCTAGGGTTGGGTTAGGGTTGTAGGGTTGGGTTAGGGTTAGGAACCTAACTCTGACCCTATTGCCAACCGAACCCTAACCCTATTCCTAACCCTAGCCCAAACCTAGCACTGACCCCTAACCCTAACCCTGACCCTATTCGTAACCCAACCCTAACTCTATTCTTAAAATGTACAAAACTATTTCAAATATATCTTGGAAGTGTAAGGAAAAGTAAGGGACATTTTATCATATCTGATGGGATTGTAATGTAATTAATTTTTTTGGGGGGAAATGATATGGAACTTAGGGAAGTCGGGGGGTGGGGGGGAACAAGGATGATATGTTTCTGGATAATATGTCTTGTTATAATTTTGAATAAATAATAAAAAAAGAAAAAAGAATAGGCTTAGGGTTGTTTAGGAATAGGGTCAGGGCTAGGGGTCAATGCTAGGGTTGGGTTAGGAATGGGGTCAGGGTTAGGGCTCAGTGCTAGGGTTGATGAACGCAGCAACCCCAGAGTTGTTCGCGACTGGACCTAACGGTCAGGGGTCCTTTTTTTAGCACTACTACTACTACTCTAAGCTGAGGTTCCTGTCTTGTTGATGACCCTGGTGTCCCCTTTTTTGGAGATTTCTGTACGTTGGGCTCAATGACCCTGGGTGACCCTTCTGTTTGGAGATTCCTACAACTGTATTGAGCTTTTTCTTTTTTAAACTGTTGATTATTTATTTGTTTGTTTGTTCATTATCCTTTGTTTTTAATTTTTTTTTAGGAAACAATCCAAATTGTTGAGCTAATAATAATGAGGAGGAGGAAACCAAGCCCCAAGCTAAAAAATTAAGAGAGATTGGGAGTGCATAGAGATTTCTATGAAAAAATGTGGATATGGAAATGAAGTTTGACATAAACGTAAAAGGAAAGACTCGCCAGGATACCAGAAGATATTATAAAGGATCTAATATTATGAAGTATAAATAATGGCCAACACAACCAGGAAAAAGAATCCAAATGCCAATAAGATCTCACATGGGTGAGGGGAAGTCGGGTGGTATTTTGAGAATTATTGAGAATTTGATATAATAATAATAATAATAATAATAATACTATTATTGCCAATGTACAACCTGTGCACAATGAAATTGTATAAAAGTAAAATGATTGTGTTTCTAATTTGAATTATTTTGAATGATTGTGGTTGTAAGTCCCCCCCCCCAGTTTTTACTTCTCTTTCTGTCACAAAAACTTTAAATAATAAATTATTAAGATAATAATAATGAAACCGCCTAAATTGCAGCTTCTTCTTCTTCTTCCTCCTCCTCCTCCTCCTCCTCTTCCTCCTCTTCTTCTTTATCCTCCTCCTCTTCTTCCTCTTCCTCCTCCTCTTCCTCCTCCTCCTCCTCCCCTTCTTCTTCTTCTTCTTCTTCTTTTCCTCCTTCCCCTTCCTCTTCTTCTTCCCCTTCTTCCTTTTCTTCTTCCCCTTCTTCTTCCTCCTCCTCCTCCTCCTCTTCTTCTTCTTCTTTCCAAAAATTTTATTAGTTTTTACAATATTAATGACAAACAAAAACATAAAACAAACAAAACATAACAAACATAAATCATAACCTTATTGAAAATAACAGTTATTTACTTTGTAAAACGGCTTACTCATTTCCCCTTAGTTGAATTTCATTGCATATCCTTATAATGGTTTTCCAAATCCCAATTTTAATACCCTTTAAATTAAACATTAACATCTTTAAATCTTCTCCTTCTTGTATTAAACATATTATTTTATCAGTTAACATAAATGCAATCCTAAGCCCATTAAGTATCTGGAGGCTATTTCCAGTTATTTTAGCTTAACAAATTTAGCTAAATAATCATTAAATTTCTTCCATTCTTTGTGGTGTTCCTCCTCCTTCTGGTCGCGGACTCTTCCGGTTAGATCGGCTAGCTCCATAAAATCCATCAACTTCATCTGCCATTCTTCTACTGTTGGTAATTCTTGAGTTTTCCACTTTTTAGCTAACAAAATACGAGCCGCAGTTGTGGCATACAAAAATAGATTAACATAGAATCATAGAATCATAGAATCATAGAGTTGGAAGAGACCACAAGGGCCATCGAGTCCAACCCCCTGCCAAGCAGGAAACACCATCAGAGCACTCCTGACATATGGTTGTCAAGCCTCTGCTTAAAGACCTCCAAAGAAGGAGACTCCACCACACTCCTTGGCAGCAAATTCCACTGTCAAACAGCTCTTACTGTCAGGAAGTTCTTCCTAATGTTTAGGTGGAATCTTCTTTCTTGTAGTTTGGATCCATTGCTCCGTGTCCGCTTCTCTGGAGCAGCAGAAAACAACCTTTCTCCCTCCTCTATGTGACATCCTTCTATATATTTGAGCATGGACTTCCGGAGGCGGCGCCAACGGCAATGGCAGTCTCCTTCTGAGTAGGAGGAGAAGCTCCGAGGAATCTTTGGGGTCTCGCCACTACGGCGCAGCGGAGACCTGAAAAAACTGCAGGTGGGAGAAGCCTGCAGCCGTGGGACCCGGCGGGCGCTAGAAGCGCTCCCCCATTTAGTGAGGGAACCCCGCGAGGGGCTCCGGAGCTGAGAGGGGGTAGCGCGGCGCTGAGGGGCGATCACTACTTCCTTGGAGTGAAGCCGCGCAGCTGTTGCCGGAGAGTGCTGTACTCTTTCCTTTGAAAATTTGGATTACAAACTTCAACCATGAGTAAGATTTTTAAACCAAGAGATCAAAGGAGAGATCCGACCTTTGATCGGAAAAAAGACTTTGAAATTTGGCACTGAAGCGGGAAAGACGCAAAAAGGAAGTCCGTCTTCCGCTCTTGTAGATAGAAACAAAGCAAAGACTTTTAAAGCTAGAGCCACAGAAATTAAACTGCAAAGGTTCGGATTTCAATGCCTGAAGTAAAAACCCCTCCTCCGGAGTGAGGGGTGAGGGGAATTTTGTGGACTTTACTTTGAGATTGGAAAAAAGGGGGTAAAAGAGAAACCACTGCCTAACCCCTGATTTTGGACTGCCAGAGACAATAAGAAAGTGTTGCACCATTTATAAAGATTTGTAACTGTCTGAGGTAATTCTGTTTTTGAATCGGAAGGGACTCTATGTAACAGCTGGAGTTGGAATTGAAAGAACTCTCTGTAATTGTTGCCTATATTTGGAAAGTGAATATAGGACAGGACTGCCTTTGGAAAATTGTTTTGAAAGCAACATTGTTGCAAAAGCACTCCCCTAGAGGAGGTTTGGAATATAGCTGGGGACTTTCCATTACAAGGTCTGAAATTCTTCCCATCGGAAAGGAATTTGAACTGTGCAAGTGACCTTGATGTCGAACAACAAGACAATGGACCAGGATAAGCCCCAGCTGCATTCAACTAGAAGCAAAACTAAACTACAACAACAAAGAAGACAATCAGTTGCAGCACCGCCTGCTGCTGAAAAAGAGGACACTGGACAAACTACTGCAAAAAGTTCAGGTGCTGAAGAAAATATAAGTGCATCATTGGACAGAATATTTGGAGCTTTGGAAAAATTGTCAGCTAAAATTGATTTAAATACTACAACTATTAGCTCCAATACGCAAGCTATTGACAGACTGGTACAGGAATCTAAATTGACAAAGAAAATTGCTGAGGAAGCCAGAGAGAAGGTGCTGGTGGTTGAAGGAAAATTGCAACCGATCAACAAGGAAATAGAACAACATAAGGCACAACTGTCCTTACTGGAACTGAGAGATAAACAGGCTAATCTGCGGATCAGGGGGGTACCGGAATCAGAAGAAGGAAGCTTGTCTGAATTTCTTACACAGGAATTTGGAGATTTTTGGGACCTTGATCCAGAAAGAGACTTTAAGATAGTGACAGCCTTTAGACTTGGCAGAGGGAACAAAGAGGGAAGAAAGAACAAGGTAAGAGACTGCTTAATAACACTTGGATCCAAAGAAGAGAGAGATAAAATACTAGGCCTACACTATCAGAAATCACTTGAAATAGAGGGTTCAAGGATTGAGATCTATAAAGATATCCCAAAACACCTGCTGGATCTTAGAGCGAAATATAGTGACTTGGTGACCCTGCTAAGAAGGAACAGCATTGTCTTCCAGTGGGAGTTTCCACAGGGACTGTCCTTCACTTACAAAGGGAAAAAAGTTAAAATAAAATCGGAAGAAGATAAAGAGAAGTTCTTGAAGGTGCATGAGGAAGATTTATATAAGGAAGTGGACAGTAGAGAACAAAGGCCGAGACCAGGAACTCTAGACCCAACAAAGCCAACACTGGAGGATAAACTAAAAGCGACACCGCCCACGGACCAAGAGCAAACATTGGGAGCAGTTGGAGGAGAAGCAGAATAACTTCACAATGTCTCTGCAAGTACTAAGTTGGAATATTCGAGGTTTGAATTCCCTGGACAAGAGGGAAAAAATCTTTCATCTATTGAAAAAGGAAAAATTGGACTTGATATGCCTGCAAGAAACTCATGTTATTAGAACACACAGGAAAGTTTTAATCAACAAAAGATTAGGACAAGAATTTATTTCATCAGATAAAGTTAAAAAGAGAGGAGTTGTGATCTACGCAAAAGAAAGTCTATCACCTAAATTTATTTTCAAGGATGAACAAGGAAGATTTGTGGCTATTGAAATACAGTATCAAGGTGAGAAATTTTTGATAGTAGGGATATATGCACCAAATGAAGGGAAATCAGAATTTTACAAGAAATTGCATGAGACATTGTTGGATTTTATGGATTTAAACATTATTATGCTTGGAGATATGAATGGAGTGGTGTCGACAAATATGGACAAGTCAGAAAGACAAGTGGTGACAAAAGATGGAAGACTACCGAAAACTTTTTTTGAACTGATGGACAATATGGACTTAATTGACATTTGGAGAACAAAGAACCCCCTAGACAAAGAAGGGACATTCTTTTCTGAAGCCCAAAAGACATGGACAAGGATTGACCAAATCTGGATAACAAGAGGAATGGCTCCCAAGGTTCGAAAAGTAGAAATCTGCCCAAAAACTTGCTCCGACCACAACCCTGTGAAGATGGAAATGAAACAAATATCGACTGGATCCTTCAGATGGAGGATGAATGACGCCTTGTTTAGAGACTCAGAGATTGTTAAGAAGGCCCAAAAAACAATAAAAGACTACTTTGCGATAAACTTGAAGACCACAGTGGAAAAAAGAACAATTTGGGACGCAAGCAAAGCTGTAATGAGAGGGTTTTTGATACAACAAAATTCAATAAAAAGGAAAATCCAAAATGAGAAAAAAGAGAAGATTTTGGAGAAAATAAAAGAAGGAGAGAAAAAACTCAGGACCAAACCAAAATCCCAAGAGATCCTGAGAGAAATTAAGCTACATCAAGTACAATATATGAAAATGATAAACCAGGACATTGAATGGAAAGTTAAGCAGATGAGACAAAAAACCTTCGAATCAGCTAATAAATGTGGAAAATTGTTAGCATGGCAATTGAAGAAGAGACAAAAATTAAATACAGTAACTAATCTTGAAGTGGATGGAAAAAACATTCAGAAGCCACAGGAGATTAGAAGCTGCTTCCAGAGATATTTCAAAGAGCTTTATACACAAGGGCCACAGATGGAGTCGAAAATTGATCAATTTTTGAATACCAATGGATTACAAAAAATTTCTCAAGAAAATAAAGATCTTTTGAATCATAAAATATCTGAACAAGAGGTGGAAGGCGCAATTCAAAATATGCAACTGGGTAAATCTCCAGGACCTGATGGACTTACCTCCAAGTACTATAGAACTTTGAAAGACTGGTTAATTCAACCTTTGAAGGAGGTTTGTAACAAAATTATGGAAGGGAAAAAGGCACCTGAGACGTGGAAAGAAGCTTACATCACATTTATACCGAAAACTGAGTCTGAGAAGACACAACTTAAGAACTACCGCCCCATATCCCTGCTTAATGTGGATTATAAAATTTTTGCTGATATTTTGGCCAGAAGATTGAAAAAAGTTTTGGCAGAGATAATACACAAAGACCAGGCTGGCTTTCTCCCTGGAAGGCACTTATCGGACAATACGAGGAATATTATTAATATTCTAGAAAAGCTGCAGTTGAACATCAATACTAAAGCAGTTTTGATCTTTGTGGACGCGGAGAAAGCCTTTAACAACATCTCTTGGAGCTTTATGAAGAAAAATCTTCAGGGGATGGGGGTTGGACAGAATTTTGGTAATGGTATAGGTGCAATATATTCTGAACAAAAAGCTAAATTGATAGTTAACAATATGGTTACTGAAGAGTTTAAAATAGAAAAAGGGACACGACAAGGTTGCCCAATTTCCCCACTCCTTTTTATTTCAGTCCTGGAGGTTCTCTTAAACATGATTAGAAGGGACCAGCTGATCCAGGGTATTCAGGTCGGAGTTAAACAATACAAACTTAAAGCCTTTGCAGATGATCTCGTTATGACATTACAGGAGCCGATACCTAGTACCAAGAGGGCCTTGGAAGTGATCCAGGAATTTGGTCAAGTGGCAGGTTTTAAACTGAATAAATTGAAAACTAAGGTTCTGGAGAAAAATTTGACACCGATAGAAAGAGAAAGGTTTCAGAATGAGACAGATTTAACAATAGTAAAGAAGGTAAAATACTTGGGGGTGAATATGACATCTAAGAATGTAAATCTTTTTAAAGATAATTATGAAAAATGCTGGTCAGAGGTGAAAAAATATTTAGAAATTTGGACGAACTTGAAGCTTTCCTTGCTGGGTCGAATTGCTGTTATTAAGATGAATGTATTGCCTAGAATGTTATTTCTATTCCAATCATTGCAAATCATTGATAAGATGGACTGTTTCAAGAAGTGGCAAAGAGACATATCTAGATTTGTCTGGCAGGGCAAAAAGCCCAGAATAAAATTTAAAATTCTTACTGAAGCTAAAGACAGAGGGGGGTTTGCCCTGCCAGACTTAAAACTTTACTATGAGGCAGCAGCTTTCTGCTGGCTGAAAGAATGGCTACTTCTAGAAAATACAGATGTTTTGGATCTTGAAGGGAGTGACAATGTATTTGGGTGGCATGCATATCTTTGGTATGGCAAGGTAAAAGCGCACAAGGCATTTAAAAACCATATTGTCAGAAAAGCACTGTTTAATGTCTGGATAAGGTATAAAGACCTTTTGGAGAATAAAACTCCAAGGTGGCTATCACCTATGGAGGTGAAAGCCTTGAAAAAACTTAACATGGAAGACAAATGACCAAAATACTGGGAAATTCTAGAACAGGAGGGTGACAAACTGAAATTGCAGAGTTATGACAAGCTTAAGGAGAAGGTGCGGGACTGGCTACACTACTTCCAAATAAGAGAGGTTTATAACCTGGATAAAAAAATTGGTTTCCAGGTGGAAAAATCAAAGTTGGAAACAGAACTGCTAGAACCCAATGTAAAGACACTTTCGAGAATGTATAATCTGCTGTTGAAATGGAATACTGAGGAAGAAATAGTAAAATCGGAGGTGGCGCGAAACAGCAATGGCGGTCCTCCTCAGTCTCTGAAGAGGGGCTCCGCGGAAAAGGGCCGTGCGCTGCGGCACAGCGACGGCCCATCCAGAAAAACCACGGGCAGAGTGAGCCCGTGGCCGTGGGACTCGGCGGGCACCAGGAGCGACCCCAGAAACGGTGAAGGAACCCCGTAAGGGGCTCCGGAACGTGGAAGGGGGAGCGGTGCTGTGAGTTCATCGCTCTTTCTGCGGAAGCGAAGCCGCGCGGCTGCTGCTGATGAGCGCTGTCCTTTCTTCCTGGAATATCAGACTCTAAAACTTCACACTCGTGAGTAAGGATTATAAGAATCTTTTCGGGACTAAAATTTTTAAATTCGGCTGAAAACGGGAGACGAAAAACAGGAAGTCTGTCTTCCGATTCTGCTTAAAGATCAAAGCAAAGACTCTGACAAGCGAGAAGCGCTTTGAAAGGGATTATAAAAAGAAGTTGCTTTTTTCGTGCAAAGTTCGAACTGGTTATTTAGAAGGGAAAAGGACCAGTTTTGAGTAAATTGAATGGATTTGAACTGGAACCTCTCCTCTTTTTAGTGGATTATAAAAGTTGAAAATCCAAACCGCTGGGCTGTCAGGATATTAAAGAACTGTCAAATTGCGGAAACTGTATCAGGTGGAAGTGTTGCTGTTGAGCGTTGGTGGATACAAATAAGAAATTGCTACTTGCATCATTATTGAAACTTTGTTTTGCTTGGGGAAAGCTCTGCAACTTTAAAGGGACAATGAAGGTACCTCTGTGATTTTTTCTCGGATTGCTGGTTTAAATGGCGGAAAAAGTTTCTTCCTTCTCCTGAACTATAGGGGAGCTCCCTCTAGTGGATTTGGGATTAATAAGTCTCTGGGAACTGCATATTATTTGGACTATCTTCTGAGTGGTTGTTTATATTTTGGACTGTTTTTCCCATGGGATTTACAATTTGACCTTGACGCATAGACAGCTGTGGAATGAGTGGCACAGGGAAAACAAGGGCGGCCAAGGCGAGAGCAAAACAATCTGTACAGCAACTGCTACAAACAACATTAACTGTTCAGCCACGTAGATCATCTGTCCCTACTGTTTTAGCATTGCAAGAAGGAGAAACTGTTCAGCCAGTTCAAGAGCCAGCTCCAGAGGACATGGCTTCAGGAGGGATTGACCCAATTTCTAAACAAATTCTGGAACAGCTGGCAGCTTTAAATACAAAATTTGATCAAGTTACAACTACTATTAATAAACTGACTGAGCAGGTCTCCCAAAATACGCAAGTAATTGGGAATCTTCAAATAACAACTGCAGAAAATCGTAAACTGGCTGAGGAAGCGAATCAAAAAGCAGAACAAGCTAATAAAAAGGCCGAAGAAGTAAAAAGGGAAGTAAGGCCACTGTGCAGGCAAATCAATGATCAGCAGGCCTATCTGTCTATGGTGGAATTGAAAAATCGGGAAAATAATCTTAGACTAAGAGCAATTCCAGAACTTGAACAAGAGGATTTGATTGGTTATTTGACATCAGAACTATCAAAGTTCTGGGGCATAGAAGAAGATAAGGACTTTAAAATTGTCACCGCTTTTAGACTGGGAAGAGTGGTGAGGAAGGACAGATCTAGAGATTGCCTGATCATTTTGAGATCCAGGCAAGAAAGAGACAAAATCTTAGGCCTACATTTTAAAAAATCACTGGTGATTCAAGATAAAAAAGCAGAAATCTACAGAGACATACCGAAACAACTTTTGGATTTAAGAGCTACATATACAGACCTAGCAAGACTATTGAGAAACAACTCAATTTCCTATAGGTGGGAATTCCCCCAAGGATTATCTTTTAATCTCAAAGGAAAGAAGGTTAAAATTAGAACAGCAGAGGACCAACAGAAGTTCTTAAACGACCACAGGGAGGACCTTCAGAAGGGAATAGCAGGAGCTTGGCCACCACCTTAGCCTGAATCAACACCTGCGCCATCTCCGGGTTTGGACGAAAAGGAGGACACACCTCTATAGGACTTATAGACTGATCCAGGATGTCTCTGCAGCTGTTTAGTTGGAATATAAATGGCGGGAATTTCCTGGAAAAAAGAAGAAGGATCTTTCATATATTGAAAAAAGAACAATTGGACATTATTTGCTTGCAGGAAACGCATGTGACTAGGCTCCACAGGAAAGTGTTAATTAACAAAAGACTAGGCCAAGAATTTATCTCATCAGACAAAGTTAAGAAAAGAGGCGTAGTGATTTATGCAAAGGAGAACCTGTCACCGAAATTTCTATTCAAAGATGAGCAAGGAAGAATTTTGGCAATTGAGATACAAACACAAGGAGAAAAAATTTTGATAGTAGGAATTTATGCACCAAATGAGGAGAAATCGGAATTTTACAAGAAGCTACATGAGACAATGCTGGACTATTTGGACTATACCAACATCATTATGATGGGAGATATGAATGGGGTGGTCTCTACTTATATGGATAAGTCACAGAACCAAAATCTAACTAAAGATGGTAGACTACCTAAGACTTTTTTTAACTAACTGACGGTATGGATTTGATCGACATTTGGAGGACAAAGAACCCCCTAGGCAAAGAAGGAACATTCTTTTCTGAGGCCCACCTGTCATGGACAAGAATCGACCAAATATGGACAACTAGAGGGCTGGCTCCTAAGACTAGAAAAGTGGAAATCTGCCCAAAAACCTGCTCCGACCATAACGCTCTGAAAGTGGAATTGAGACTTACTCCAATCGGTTCCTTCAGATGGAAAATGAATGACACCCTACTAAGAGATCAGGAGATTGTAAAGAAGGCCCAAAAAACTTTAAAAGACTATTTTGAAATCAATTTGAACACTTCGGTGGAAAAGAGAACAATCTGGGACGCAAGTAAAGCAGTAATGAGAGGGTTTCTGATACAACAGAACACGATCAAGAAAAAACTCTGGAATGGAAAAAAGGACAAGATATTAGAGAAGATAAAAGACGGAGAGAAAAGATTGAGACTAAAACCAAAATCCAAAGAGATTTTAAGAGAAATTAAGTTCCACCAAGCACAATATGCGAAATTGATAAATCAAGAAGTGGAATGGAAAATTAAACAAATGAAACAAAGATCATTTGAATCGGCAAACAAATGTGGAAAACTGCTAGCATGGCAGTTGAAAAAGAGACAAAAATTGAACTTTGTTACCAATCTGGAGGTTGAAGGGAGAAATATACAGCAACCAGAAGAAATTAGAAAGTGCTTCCAGAGATACTTCAAAAAACTTTATACGCAAGGGCCTCAGGAAGTGACTGAGATAGACCAATTTTTAAAAGTTAACGGATTGCCAAAACTATCTCAAGAGAAGAGAACAATCTTGAATTATCGAATAACACAGCAGGAAATTGAGGGTGCCATCCAGAATATGCAACTTGGCAAATCTCCAGGCCCAGATGGGCTTACCTCCAAGTATTATAAGACTTTAAAAGACTACTTGATACAACCACTAATGGAGGTTTGTAACCAGATTATGGAAGGGAGGAGGGCACCGGAAACGTGGAAAGAAGCTTTCATCACATTGATACCTAAACTGGAAACTGAAAAGACTCAACTAAAGAACTACCGTCCCATCTCACTCCTAAATGTGGATTACAAAATCTTTGCTGATATTTTGGCAAGTAGACTTAAAAAAGTACTTAATGAAGTAATTCACAAGGACCAGGCAGGCTTTCTCCCAGGGAGACATTTGTTTGATAACACTAGGAATATTATTGACGTTTTGGAACTTTTACAAACTAATATTAATACGAAAGCTGTGTTAATCTTCATCGATGCGGAGAAGGCCTTTGATAATATTTCCTGGATGTTTATGAAGAGAAATTTGGAAGGGATGAGAGTGGGACGGGGGTTTGAAAATGGAATAGAAGCAATTTATTCAGAGCAAAAAGCTAAACTGATAGTGAACAATGTGGTGACAGAAGAGTTTAAAATTGAAAAAGGGACACGACAAGGGTGCCCCTTATCCCCTCTTTTATTCATTTCAGTCCTGGAGGTGCTTTTGAACATGATTAGGGAGGACCGGTTGGTGCAAGGAATACAGGTCGGAGTGAAACAATATAAACTGAAAGCTTTCGCAGATGACTTGGTTTTAACATTACAGGAGCCAGAATCTAGTACAAAAAGAGCTTTAGAACTAATTCATGAGTTTGGTCGGGTGGCGGGTTTTAAGCTGAACAAGCAAAAAACCAAGGTTTTGGTAAAAAAACTTGACATCTTCAGAAACAGATGGGTTTCAAAAACAGACAGAATTAAGTGTGGTTAAAAAAGTGAAATACTTAGGGGTTCATTTGTCTTCTAAAAATTTGAATTTATTTAAAGATAATTATGAAAAATGTTGGTCGGAAATCAAAAAAGATTTGGAAATTTGGTCAAAACTGAAACTTTCCTTGTTGGGTCAAATTGCAGCTATAAAAATGAATGTATTGCCGAAAATGTTATTTTTGTTTCAAACCCTACAGATCGTGGACAGAGTGGAATGTTTTGGAAAGTGGCAGAAGGATATTTCTAAGTTTGTTTGGCAGGGCAAAAAGCCCCGGATAAAGTTTAAAATATTAACTGATTCGAAAGAAAGAGGGGGGTTTGCCCTGCCAGACCTGAGGTTATATTATGAAGCAGCGGCCTTCTGCTGGATGAAAGATTGGATGCTCCTTGAGAACACTGATGTCCTAGATCTGGAAGGGTTCGACAATGCTTTTGGTTGGCATGCATATTTGTGGTACGACAAGTTAAAAATTCATAAAATGTTCAAAAGCCACATTGTCAGAAGAGCTATATTTATGGTCTGGACAAAATATAAAGACTTATTAGAAGTTAAGACCCCGAGGTGGCTATCACCAGCAGAGGCCAAGGCCTGGAAAAAACCCAATATGGAGGTTGGCTGGCCGAAATATGGGGAAATCATAGAAAAAGTTGGGGAAAACTGGAGGCTGCAGAGTTACGAAAAATTAAAGACTAAGGTGCAAGATTGGTTTCATTATGCTCAAATACAAGAGGTTTTTAAGTTGGATAAAAAAACAGGTTTTCAGGTGGAAAAATTGAAACTAGAGACAGAATTGTTAGAACCAAAGACTAAGGTACTTTCGAGAATGTATAACCTGCTGCTTAAATGGAACACTCAGGATGAGACAGTCAAATCAGCTATGATAAAATGGGCTCAAGACATTGGGTACAACATTATGTTTGAAGACTGGGAAAGGTTATGGACCACTGGTATGAAATTCACGGCATGTAATGCCTTGAAAGAAAATATTATGAAAATGATATACAGGTGGTACATGACCCCAGTCAAGCTTGCTAAGATATACCATTTGTCTGATAATAAATGTTGGAAATGTAAGGAGGCTGAAGGGACATTCTTTCACCTCTGGTGGACTTGCCCAAAAGTGAAGGTCTTCTGGGAAATGATTTATAATGAGTTAAAAAAGGTGTTTAAGTACACCTTTCCCAAGAAACCAGAGGGCTTTCTCCTGGGCATCGTCGGTCAGAAGGTATTAAAGAAGGACAGAACTTTTTATATGTATGCAACAGCAGCAGCAAGAATACTCATTGCAAAATACTGGAAGACACAAGATTTGCCCACACTGGAAGAGTGGCAGACGCAATTGATGGACTATATGGAACTGGCTGAAATGACTGGCAGAATCCGAGATTTGGGAGAAGAAACAATGGAAGAGGATTGGAAAAAATTTAAAGACTATTTACAAAAATATTATAAGCTATATGAATGTTAAGAATTTGCATGACTTGGAAAATCTAGCTTCTGCAACAAGACTCGGTGATATGGGAAATTAAGTTATAATTATGAAAGGACTAATGTTTAAAGTTTAAAGTAATATTATATTTAGTTTAAGGTAAAGTAATCAGACAATAAGTACTTTAAACATAAAATATAACTATTTGAAAGTACAAAGGAATGCATGAAACAAGGTAACAATTTGCTGATATCTTTATTGTAAAGAATGCAGGGTGCGGGAGATGTGGGGAAGTCTGGTTGGTCATGAGAAAATATTTTGGAAAGATGGTTTTTCTTTTTTTTTTTTCTTTTCTTCTCTTTTCACTGTTATCTCTTTATATATCTGACTTTACATTTGTATCTGAAAAAAGCAATAAAAATATTTTTTAAAAAAGTAAAATCGGCAATGATAAAATGGGCACAAGACATAGGTTATAACATTATGTTTGCTGACTGGGAGAAGTTGTGGACCACCGGGATTAAATTTACGGCATGTAATGCCTTAAGAGAGAATATAATGAAAATGATGTATAGGTGGTGCATGACCCCAGTCAAGCTTGCAAAAATATATCATTTGCCCGACAACAAATGTTCGAAATGTAAAGAGATTGAAGGTACATTCTTTCACCTTTGGTGGACGTGCCCAAGGATCAAGGCCTTCTGGGAAAAGATATATAATGAACTGAAAAAGGTATTTAAATATACTTTCCCGAAGAAACCAGAGGCCTTCCTCCTGGGCATAGTGGACCAATCTGTGTTAAAGAAGGATAGAACTTTTTTTATGTATGCTACAGCAGCAGCAAGAATTCTCATCGCAAAGCATTGGAAGACACAAGAGCTACCCAGCTTGGAAGATTGGCAGATGCAACTAATGGACTACATGGAGATGGCGGAAATGACTGGCAGAATCCGAGACCAGGGAGAGGAGACGGTGGAGGAAGATTGGAAGAAATTTAAAATTTATTTGCAGAAACATTGTAAAATTTTTGAATGCTAAGGACATTGAAATGAATCGCAGGGGCTTTAGCGACAAAGTAAAATATAAGATTGGATTAACAACAGATAAATTAATAGAATTTGAATTTGTTGAATTAATTTCTAAAAAGGGATACAGGAATGGGAGATGTGAGGAAGTCCGGAAAATAAGTTAATTGAAGCGGAGAAATTAAGAAAGAGGGAATTTTTGTTTTGTGTTATTATATGTGTTTTTATCTTTTTTCTTCTTTTTCTTTTGATGTGTTTAATGTTTGTATTTTTGTATTGTATTGTTTTTTGTGATTTTGTGTTTTTTTTGTTTTTGTATGCTTATTGTGAAAACTGAATAAAATATTTATAATATATATATATATATATATTTGAACATGGCTATCATATCACCCCTTAACCTCCTCTTCTCCAGGCTAAACATGCCCAGCTCCCTTAGCCGTTCCTCATAAGGCATCGTTTCCAGGCCTTTGACCATTTTGGTTGCCCTCCTCTGGACACATTCCAGTTTGTCAGTGTCCTTGAATTGTGGGGCCCAGAACTGGACACAGTACTCCAGGTGAGGTCTGACCAGAGCAGAATACAGTGGCACTATTACTTCCCTTGATCTACATGCTATACTCCTATTGATGCAGCCCAGAATTGCATTGGCTTTTTTAGCTGCCGCGTCACACTGTTGGCTCATGTCAAGTTTGTGGTCAACCAAGACTCCTAGATCCTTTTCACATGTACTGCTCTCAAGCCAGGTGTCCCCCATCTTGTATTTGTGCCTCTCATTCCCCCCCCCCCCCCAAGTGCAATACTTTACATTTCTCCCTGTCATCTTGTTTGTTTTTGCCCAGTTCTCTAATCTATCAAGGTCGTTTTGAAGTGTGATCCTGTCCTCTGGGGCATTAGCCACCCCTCCCAGTTTGGTGTCATCTGCAAATTTGATCAGGATGCCCTTGAGTCCATCATCCAAGTCATTGATAAAGATGTTGAATAAGACCGGGCCCAAGACAGAACCCTGTGGCACCCCACTAGTCACTCTTCTCCAGGATGAAGCACCCTTTGATGAGCACCCTTTGGGTTCAGTCAGTCAGCCAGTTACAAATCCACTGAGTGGTAGCATAGTCAAGACCGCATTTTACCAGCTTCTTTACAAGAATATCATGGGGCACCTTGTTAAATGCCTTGCTGAAATCAAGGTAGGCTATATCTACTGCGTTCCCTTCATCTACCAGGCTTGTAATTCTGTCAAAAAACGAGATCAGGTTAGTCTGACATGACTTATTTTTCAGAAATCCATGCTGACTGTCAGGGAACTGCCATCAGAGGCAAGAGGAGAGGTAAGACGCTCCAATGATGCAGGGGAGGGAACTAGCAAGGAGAGAGAGAGAGCTTCCGCTGGGGAAGGAAATCCAGGGGACACCAGGGAGAAAGAGGAGGCTGAGAGTACTGTGGAGGGGAGGCTCCGAGACTCTTCCAGTGAAATCAGCGGAGAGAGCACAGGACCTCCGCTTGGCACGCCCACGCTGCGCAGAAGGCTTCCGCGCAGAGAATCTAGGAGGAGACTTGGAGTCAAGGAATTTTTATGTTGGAGGAAGTTTAGGAAACGCCCACTGACGGATTCTGCCAGTGACTGAGACAGTCGCGTTGTAAGGGCTGTCAAACCAGGGAAAGGTTTAGCTATACAACCAGCTTGGAGCAGTTTGCAGTTTACGCACAAGCAACCCCAATTCCCATTACACTGACTATTGGTGATCACAGCATTCCTTTCTAGGTGCTCAGACTGTTTGCTTAATGATCTACTCCAGAATCTTCCCTGGTATTGATGTCAGACTGACTGGGCGGTAATTATTTGGGTCCTCTCTTTTCCCCTTTTTGAAAATAGGGACAACATTTGCCCTCCTCCAGTCTGCCGGGACTTCGCCTGTTCTCCAGGAATTCTCAAAGATGACTGCCAGTGGTTCTGAGATCACATCTGCCAGTTCTTTTAATACTCTTGGATGCAGTTCATCTGGCCCTGGAGACTTGAATACATCTAAACTAGCCAAGTATTCTTGTACTATCTCCTTAGTTATTCTGGGCTGTGTTTCCTTCGCTGAATCATTTGCTCCAAATTCTTCAGGTCGGGCATTGTTTTCTTTATCGGAGAAGACTGAGGCAAAGAAGGCATTGAGGAGTTCAGCCCTTTCTGTGTCCCCTGTTTGCATTTCACCATCTTCTCCTCTGAGTGACCCCACTGTTTCTTTGTTCTTCCTTTTGCTACGGACATACCAATAACAGCCTTTTTTGTTGCTTTTAACCTCTCTAGCAAGCCTGAGTTCATTCTGTGCTTTAGCTTTTCTGACTTTGTGTCTACACGTGCTGGCTATTTGTTTGAATTCCTCTTTGGTGGTTTCCCCCCTTTTCCATTTTTTGTACACATCCTTTTTTAATCTTAACTCAGTTAAAAGTTCTTTAGATAGCCACCCTGGCTTCTTTAGGCACCTTCCATGTTTCCGTCTCATTGGTATTGCCTGACGTTGTGCTTTTACTATCTCCCTCTTAACAAACTCCCAGCCATCATGAACTCCCTTTCCTTTTAGTATTACTGTCCATGGGATCTCACCCAGCACTTCCCTAAGTTTTATGAAGTCGGCTTTCTTAAAGTCAAGAAATTGAGTCCTAGTATGCTTGGCTGCTCCTTTCCGCTGTATAGTAAACTTCAGAAGAGCATGATCACTCGCGCCTAATGATCCTTCCACTTCTACCCCACTAACCAGGTCATCAACATTGGTTAGGACCAGATCTAAAATGGATGTTCCTCTTGTTGCTTCTCCCACTTTCTGGACAATGAAGTTGTCTGCAAGGCCAGTGAGGAATCTGTTTGACCTTATGCTCTTGGCTGAGTTTGACATCCAACAAATATCCGGGTAATTGAAGTCCCCCATTACTACTATCTCCCTTCCTTTTGCATGCTTGGCCATCTGTTCCAGGAAGGCATCATCTATGTCCTCCGTTTGGCTTGGGGATCTATAGTAAACTCCCACAATGAGGTCACTGTTATTCTTCTCTCCCTTAATTTTGACCCAAATGCTCTCACTTTGGCTTTGAGGTTCTAAATCTTGGATCTCTTCACAGGTATACACATCCCTGACATATAACGCCACTCCTCCTCCTTTCTTGTCTGGTCTGTTTCTCTGAAATAGATTGTATCCCCCCATTATTACATCCCAATCGTGGGACTTATCCCACCAGGTTTCAGTGATGCCTATTATGTCATATTTAGTTTGCTGTACCAAGAGCTCAAGCTCATCTTGTTTATTTCCCATGCTTTGTGCATTAGTGTACAGACATTGAAGTCCATTAATCATTCCCCCGTGTCTCTTATTTAAGGATTTTTTCCTCCCACCACTAGGTCTGCGTGCTGTTTGCTCCATTTGGTCTATGACATTTGGATGATCATCTTCATCAATTGATAGACTCCTACCTTCAGGAGCACTGTCTCCCTCCCCCACATTAGTCAGTTTAAAGCCCTCCTGATGAGGTTTCTGATGTTGGGAAAGATGGAGGGCACAAGGAGAAGGGGACGACAGAGAATGAGATGGTTGGATGGTGTTCTTGAAGCTACCAGCAAGAGTTTGATCAAACTGCGGGAGGCAGTGGAGGACAGGAGTGCCTGGCGTGCTCTGGTCCATGGGGTCACGATACTAGGAACATTATTGACATTTTGGAACTTTTGCAAACCAACATTAATACTAAAGCAGTGTTAATTTTCATTGATGCGGAGAAGGCCTTTGACAACATTTCTTGGAAGTTTGTGAAGAAAAATTTGGAAGGGATGGGAGTGGGACGGGGGTTTGAAAATGGCATAGAAGCAATTTATTCAGAACAAAAAGCTAAATTGATAGTGAATAATGTGGTGACAGAAGAGTTTAAAATTGAAAAAGGAACACGACAGGGGTGCCCTCTTTCTCCCCTCTTATTTATTTCAGTCCTGGAGGTGCTTTTGAATATGATTAGGGAGGACCGGTTGGTGCAAGGAGTACAGGTCGGAGTGAAACAATATAAACTGAAAGCTTTTGCAGATGACTTGGTTTTAACACTACAGGAGCCAGAACCCAGTACAAAAAGAGTTTTAGAACTGATTCATGTGTTTGGTCGGGTGGTGGGATTTAAGTTGAACAAGCAAAAAACTAAAGTTTTGGGGAAAAACTTGACACCTCTAGAAACAGAGGGGTTTCAGAAGGAAACAGAATTAAATGTGGTTAAAAAAGTGAAATACCTAGGGGTCAATTTGTCTTCCAAAAACTTGAATTTATTTAAAGATAATTATGAAAAATGTTGGTCAGAAGTTAAAAAGGATTTAGAAACTTGGTCAAGATTGAAACTTTCCTTGTTCGGTCGAATTGCAGCTATAAAGATGAATGTATTGCCAAAGATGTTTTTGTTTCAAACCCTACAGATTGTGGACAGAGTGGAATGTTTTGGCAAATGGCAGAAGGATATCTCAAAGTTTGTTTGGCAGGGCAAAAAGCCCCGAATAAAGTTTAAAATACTAACTGATGCAAAAGAAAGAGGGGGGTTTGCCCTGCCAGACTTAAGGTTATATTACGAAGCTGCAGCCTTCTGCTGGATGAAAGATTGGTTACTTTTAGAGAACACTGATGTCCTAGATCTGGAAGGGTTTAATAACTCATTAGGATGGCATGCATATTTGTGGTACGACAAGGTAAGGACTCACAAAATGTTCAAAAACCATATTGTCAGAAAAGCAATATTTATGGTCTGGACAAAATATAAAGACTTATTAGAAGGTAAGACCCCGAGGTGGTTATCACCAGTGGAGGCTAAGGCCCGAAAAAAACCAATATGGAGGCCGGCTGGCTGAAATATGGAGAAATAATAGAAAAAATTGGAGACAATTGGAGGTTGCAGAGCTATGAAAAACTAAAGAACAAGGTGCAAGACTGGTTTCATTATGCTCAAATTCAAGAGGTTTTTAAGTTGGATAAAAAAACTGGATTCCAGGTGGAAAAATCGAAACTAGAGACAGAACTGTTAGAACCAAAGACTAAGGTACTTTCGAGAATGTATAACTTGCTGCTTAAATGGAACACTCAGGATGAGACAGTCAAATCAGCCATGATAAAATGGGCTCAAGACATTGGGTACAACATTATGTTTGAAGACTGGGAAAGGTTATGGACCACTGGTATGAAATTTACGGCATGTAATGCCTTGAAAGAAAATATTATGAAAATGATATACAAGTGGTACATGACCCCAGTCAAGCTTGCTAAGATATATCATCTGTCTGATAATAAATGTTGGAAATGTAAGGAGGCTGAAGGGACATTCTTTCACCTCTGGTGGACTTGTCCAAAAGTGAAGGCCTTCTGGGAAATGATCTATAATGAGTTAAAAAAGGTGTTTAAGTACACCTTCCCCAAGAAACCAGAGGCCTTCCTCCTGGGCATTGTCGGCCAGAAAGTGTTAAAGAAGGATAGAACTTTTTTTATGTACGCAACTACAGCAGCAAGAATTCTCATCGCAAAACACTGGAAGACACAAGATTTACCCACACTGGAAGAGTGGCAGACGCAATTGATGGGCTATATGGAACTGGCCGAAATGACTGGCAGGATCCGAGATTTGGGAGAAGAAGCAATGGAGGAGGATTGGAAAAAATTTAAAGATTACTTACAAAAATTTTATAAGTTATATGAATGTTAAGAATTCGCATGATTTGGAAAATCTAGCTCCAGCAATAAGATTTAATGGTATGGGAAATTAAGTTATATCAATGAAAGGACTAATGTTTAAAACAATATTACATATGTCTTTAGAGTAAATTGATAATAAGTATTTTAAACTTAAAATATAATTATTTGAAAGAACAAAAGAACGCACGAAACAAGGTTATAATTTGCTGAAATTTTTATTGTAAAGAACGCACGGTGTGGGAGACGTGGGGAAGTCCGGTTGGTTATGGGAAAAGGTTTTGAAAGGATGATTTTCTTCTTTTTTCTTTTTTCTTTTCTGTTATTTCTTTGTATATCCGACTTTGTATCTTTATCTGGAAAAAAACGTAATAAAAAATATTTTTTTTAAAAAAAAGGAAAACCCATAGTTTTTTATCTTTGTGGAGTCCAAAAAGGCGTCTTTTTCAAAGATCCATTCCCGAACTTTATCAGGGCTCCACAATTTGAGGGTATTAAACTCAGGTAGATTGTATCTGGATAGGATATCTAGTAGGTTTTTACGCCAAGTAGTATTATTTTGTAATGATACAAAGGCTTGTTTAGCCAATAAGGTGTTCGGGGCATCTATGAGGTTGGTGAAAAAACGCAGGAATCTTAAGTGGGCCCTGGCAGACACAGAAGGTAATCCTACTTCCACTCTTAGGAGAGCTGCCGGAGTACTCTGAGGGAGGCCTAGAATTCTTCTGAGGTAAAAATTTTGGAAGATTTCAAGCCGTTCTAACAGCTTCTGATTCCATCCCCAGAGTTCTACTCCATATAGCATCTGGGGAATCACTTTTCCAACAAAAGCTTTTAGTGCCGGGATCACCAGTTGCCCTCCCCTTGAATAAAAAAAGCTGAGCAGAGCACCGATTGTCCTACGTGTTAGAAGGGCTACAGTCTTACACTTACAAAACACTTACAAAACAAATTAATCCTTCCGTATCTTACATTTCATTTCCTTGCTTTCCTGACCTCCTCTCACCTCCCTTTTTTGTATTCCAGTTCAATTGGTTAATTCAGCAATCCCTTTCCCTCTTTGTTTTTGTCTTAGTCCTTTAACTTAATATATTATAGCTTTAGATTCTCATCTTTTTAACCGTCCATTTTTACATACACCTTTATGACATTGCTGCTAAAACCACTTAACTTCATTCTGACATCATTCTAACATTCATTAATTTTACAATATTTCTGTAAGTAGTTGTCAGGGAACTGCCATTGGAAGGAAGGGAGGTGGAAGGGCTCACACAGGTTGGGAGAGACTCAGCAGCTGAAGAGGGAACCAGCAGGGGGAGAGGAGGTGAGCCGAGGGAAAGTGAGCAGGAGGGATGGCTCAGAGACACTTCCAGCGAAAACAGTGGGGAGGTTTCAGGACCTCCTGTAGGGACACCCACTCCTCGCCGGAAACTGTCACGCAGAGAGTCCAGAAGACGTGTTTCCGTTAAGGAGCTTTTATGTTGGAAGAGATTCCGAAAGCAACCACTGTCGGAATCTGCCAGCGACTGACGGAGCCATGTTTAAGGGGCTCCGTTACAGACAGAGGTTTGCGAACTTGACCAAACTCTGAGGGACTTGGATTTTACGCACAAGCAGCTCATCATCCCATCACAGCATTCCGACAGTCCCTGTAAGCAGCTTGTGCAGGAGAAGGCATCATGAGCAACCCAGCCGGAACCAGAGAAGCTGGAGCTGGAGCAGGTCCAAGCCTGGAAGAAAGGTACCGGGCGTTGGAGGTCCAGCTAGCGCTGCAGACGGCGAGGCTCGAGGAGATGAGGGCTCAAGATGCAGAGAAGGGGAAAACCACCCCGCTCGCCAGAAAGGTGCCAGGATTGGTGCAGAAGTTTGGGGGGGGGGAGCCCAAGGACTATCATGCCTTTAGGACGGAGATGCAATATGCCCTTAATCTGCAGTTTGATGACTTTCCCGACGAGGAATCGCGGGTGGCATTTGTGATTGGGCATCTCGAAAAGGGGGCGAAAGATTGGGTGAGGCCCCTGATGGCAACGAATGATGACATCCTGAAGGACACGAGGAAGTTTTTTCGTGCCATGGACCTGATGTTTTCCAGCGATATTGAGCAGGGAGTGGTACACAGACAGTTAATGGCGTGTAAACAGGGGAGCCGATCTGTTCGTGAGTACTGGACTGAGTTTACCATGTTGATCCACAAATTGGGGTGGGACCTATCGGCGGAACCCATTCAAATGCTCTTTGAAGAAGGGCTTTCTTCGGCGGTAAAGGATGAACTTTCCCAGGCGCCCAGGGCGGAGTCTATGGACCAGCTGACCAAATCAGTGCTGACCATAGGAGCGCGCCAAGAGGCGAGAGCCTTGGAGAGGCGGGAAGGGAAGGGGGAACGTTGGAGGGAGCTTCGCATTCCAGAGCCACAGTTCCCGCCGGGAGAGCCGATGGAAATTGGAACAGCGCGCGCGCGCGCACAGTTTCAAAGCCCAGTGAAGAGAGGAAGAAGGAGGGGAAGGGCGCCAAGAAATGTTATCTCTGCCAACAGCCAGGTCACTTTGCCAGAGTCTGCCCCCAAAGAAAGGAATGGCAAGGAATGGCGGGAGCTGTTGGGGAGAGGGAGGAAAAGGTCCAGGAGCAAGTAAAAGCCAACGCCTGGCTGCCACCGTCGGGGCACAGCAGCCAGGCCAAAGAGCAGTGAAAGTGCCCACGCTGGAACCTCCTAAACCCGCCCTAGTGATAGAGGTGTTACTAGAGCTGCCAAACGGACACCCACTAAAGATAAAGGCGCTATTGGACTCAGGCAGCTCCTGCAATTTCATGAGTAAGGAGTTTGCTGCTGAACACCAGATACAGACTAACCCTTTAAGTAACCCTTTGCAGGTGACCACGATCGATGGAAGGGAGCTGCTGGGAGGAGAAGTCAGCCAGCAGACCGTCCCAATGATAATGAGGGTAGCAAGACACACTGAACTGATAGCGTTTAATGTGGCTACCTTGGGAGGAGCTCCTATTATTTTGGAGATGAGCTGGCTAGCGTTACATGATCCGCTAGTGGGCTGGCATCAGAGAGTGGTCTCCTTTGGGTCAGCACATTGTCTAGAACACTGCAAAGAGGGGGAGGCTCAAGGAGGGGCCAGAGCCACTCTAGCAGGGACGGAAGTAACGGAGAAGGGGAAGGTGCCCCCACAATACGCCGACCTGAGCAACGTCTTCAGCGAGAGGGAAGCAGACAAACTACCCCCGCATAGACCCTTTGACTGTCAAATCAATTTGCTCCCTGGGGCACAGCTCCCTGTAGGCAAGCTGTACGCCATGTCAGACAGAGAGATGCAGGAGCTAAGGGAGTTCATTGACAAGAACCTGAAGAGAGGGTTCATCAGAGAGTCCAGGGCAGTGGGTGGCAGCCCAGTGTTTTTTGTGGATAAAAAAAACACGGACAAACCTAGGCTTGTAGTGGACTTCCGGGCCTTAAATGCAGTGTCAGAACCAGTGACTTTCTCTATGCCCAGAATTGATGACATTTTGACAAGGGTCAGGAAGGGAAAGATTTTTACTAAACTGGACCTGAGGGGGGCGTACAACCTGATACGAATAAGGAAGGGGGATGAATGGAAAACCACCATGTTCACCCCTTTAGGGGCATTTGAATATTTAGTTATGCCTTTCGGCCTACAAGCAGGCTCCGCGTGCTTTCAATCGTTTATGAACCACGTCCTGGGGCCTTTGCTTTACAAGAATTGTGTGGCCTTCTTAGATGACGTGTTAGTATATTCAGAGAATGAGGAGCAGCATGTGAAAGACGTCAGGGAAGTGTTGGGCAGACTGCAAGCCAATCAGCTGTGGGTGAAGCTAGAGAAGTGTCAGTTTCATACCAAGGAGGTGGAATTCCTGGGGTACCGCTTGTCGGACAAGGGATTGGCTATGGATCCTGGCAAGGTCCAAGCGGTACTGGAATGGAAAACACCGAAAACAAAGAAGGATGTGCAAAGATTTCTTGGATTTGGAAACTTCTATCGGAAGTTCATCAGAAATTTTGCCCACTTGACGGCTCCCATTACGGACTGTCTCAGCAGTAAGAGGAAATTTGTTTGGACGGCGGAGGCGGAGCGAGCTTTTGAGGAACTGAAAAGGGCGTTCGCTTCGGAAGAACAGCTCCTGCATGTGGATTTACAAAAACCGATGCGAGTGGAAACGGACGCATCAGACCGGGCGGTGGGGGCGGTGCTTCTGCAGCCTGGGAAGGAGAAGTCGGAGTGGAGACCGTGTGCCTTTTTCTCGCGAAAGCTGAACAAGTCTGAGAGGAACTACACGGTGTATGACCGAGAACTACTAGCCATTCATGAAGCGTTCAGGAGATGGAGGCATTTATTAATTGGGGCACAACATAAGGTGCAAGTGTGCACTGACCACAAGAACCTAGAGTATTGGAGAACGGCACGAGTGCTCAACCAACGGCAAGTGAGATGGGCCCAGGAGTTCTCCAAATTCCACTTTGAAATTTGCTATGTGCCAGGTCCAGAAAACGTTAGGGCGGACGCTCTCTCACGCAAACCTGAATATTTGGAAGGGGAGGGGGCACCCGAAGAGAGACATGTCATCAGAGAGGACCGCTGGGTTTGTGGGGCGGCATTGGTGGGGCAAAGAGAACTGGTAGAGGAAACAGAGAATGATGAATACGTCCAGAATAAGCTCAGAGGTCTTAGGAGTGAGGGGGAGGAACCAGGGGGTTTCGAGGAAAGAAACGGAGCATTGTATTACAAAGGGGCACTGTATATACCCGAAGGAGGGTTAAGGGGGAGGGTACTCAAGCAGTTGCACGACAGCCCCACGGCGGGGCATTTTGGACAACACAAAACCATGTGGTTGGTCACCAGGGAATTTTGGTGGCCTAAGGTGAGGGAAGATGTACGGGAGTATGTAAGAGGGTGTGAGCAATGCCAGCGAGCCAAAGGGGAGAGGCGGGCACCGGCGGGGCTATTAGAACCCTTACCAACCCCAGAACGACCTTGGGAGGCAGTGTCGATAGATTTTATGACTGATCTGCCGAAGTCCAAGGGGAAAACAGCCATCATGGTCGTGGTAGACCTACTAACAAAGATGTGCCACTTTGTAGCCTGCTCGCATGCAGTCACGGCGGAAGAGACAGCGAAATTATTTGTAGAACACATTTTTAGGTTGCATGGGGTCCCATTGAGGGTGGACTCAGACAGAGGAAAACAATTTACTTCCAGGTTCTGGAGGAAGCTCATGAGCTTACTGCATGTAGAAGTCTATTTTTCGACTGCCCGGCACCCTGAAACCAACGGGCAGGCGGAAAGAGCAAACGGTATCCTCCAGCAATACCTGAGGTGTTATGTCAATGACAGAGAGAATGACTGGGTAGAGAAGTTGGCGCTGGCGGAATTTGCCTACAACAATGCCGAGAATGTGTCCACAGGGATGAGCCCCTTTTTGGCTAATTATGGATGTCATCCCAGGGCATTCCCAGGGGGAGGAGGGGAGAGATGGAGCGTCCCGGCAGCCGAGCATTTTGTAGAAGAAATGGAAGCAATCCATCGTCAGCTCCAACTCAACTTAGAAAGGGCCAAGGAAGAATACAAGAGGCAGGCAGACAAGAACCGAAGGGAAGGTGAAACCATAAGGGTGGGAGATCAGGTGTGGCTGTCAACCCAAGGGTTGCCGTTCAAAGGGGGTTGTAAGAAATTAAGACCCAGGAGATTGGGTCCCTTTGAGGTCATTCAACAAGTCAACCCAGTGGCTTTCAGACTCCGGTTACCCAACCACATGAAACTGCACCCAGTATTTCACAGGTCGTTACTGTCACCGTATGAGGGGGGACGAGAAGGGATGTCCACACGGGGACCGGTCATAGACGAAAGGGAATGCAGCAGCCATGTGGCAGAAATCCTTGACGCCAGGTGGAAGGGGGATCAGGTGGAGTATTTGGTAGCGTGGGAAGGAGAACCGGAGTCAGAAAACACTTGGGTAATGGCAGAAGATATCAATGACGAGGTATTGGTAGAAACGTTCCATCAAAGGTTCCCAAGGAAACCTCAGCCTGTGGAGAGGTTCCGGAGGGAATACTTTGGGACCACCGATGAGGAGGAGGAGTTGGAAGGATTCCAGGACTCGGAAGGGGAAGGGGAAATGGACTCTGAGGAGGAGGAGTACTTCGAGACCAGGAACCGCAACAGGTGGACAGAAATGTTTGAGACGTCGGAAGATGAAGGAAGTTCTTTCCGGGGTTTTGCCTCCTCACCGCCCATAGAGGAGGGGGCGGGAGGGGGTGAAGGGGGCCCTGGAGGGGAGGTGGATGTCAGGGAACTGCCATCGGAAGGAAGGGAGGTGGAAGGGCTCACACAGGTTGGGAGAGACTCAGCAGCTGAAGAGGGAACCAGCAGGGGGAGAGGAGGTGAGCCGAGGGAAAGTGAGCAGGAGGGATGGCTCAGAGACACTTCCAGCGAAAACAGTGGGGAGGTTTCAGGACTCCTCGCCGGAAACTGTTACGCAGAGAGTCCAGAAGACGTGTTTCCGTTAAGGAGCTTTTATGTTGGAAGAGATTCCGAAAGCAACCACTGTCGGAATCTGCCAGCGACTGACGGAGCCATGCTTAAGGGGCTCCGTTACAGACTTGGATTTTACGCACAAGCAGCTCATCATCCCATCACAGTAGTCTTTAAATTTCTTCCAATCTTCTTCCACCGACTCTTCTCCCTGGTCTCGGATTCTGCCAGTCATTTCCGCCAATTCCATGTAGTCCATCACCTTCATCTGCCATTCTTCCAGAGTGGGTAGATCTTGTGTCTTCCAATACTTTGCAATAAGTATTCTTGCTGCTGTTGTAGCATACATAAGGAAAATTCTGTCCTTCTTTGGCAACATTTGTCCGACCATGCCCAGAAGAAAGGCCTCTGGTTTCTTCAGAAAGGTATATTTAAATACCCTTTTCATTTCATTATAAATCATCCCCCAGAAAGCCTTAATCCTTGGGCACGTCCACCAAAGGTGAAAGAATGTACCTTCAGTTTCTTTACATTTCCAACATTTATTGCCGGGCAAATGATAGATTTTTGCAAGCTTGACTGGTGTCATGTACCACCTGTATATCATTTTCATAATATTCTCTCTTAAGGCATTACATGCCGTAAACTGCTATAATGGGTTTGAGTTACTCGTGCGTAAATTGTCCCCGTTAGGGGCCTTAATTGCCTTGGTTAAACCGTCCTGACTGCACAGCCCATCTCAGCGTGGCTGCCTCAGTCGCTAGCAGAATCTGTCTGTTGGCGTTTCTTAAACCTTTTCCAGCATAAAAGCTGTTTGACTCCCAGTCGTCTCCGCCTCTCACTGCGTGGGAGTCTTCTGCGCAGGGAGGGCGTGGGTAGTGGAGGACCAGTGCTCTCCTCACTTATGTCCAGGGAAGAATGGCTCTCCCTCCGCTTCCCCCATTTGCCCTCCTTGATCCCTGGTGTTACGCCGATTTCCTTCCTCCTCTACCAAGCTGCGTCTCTCCCTGGTGCTGGTACCTTCTCCTGCAGAATCGGGGAGCCTCTCCTTCGCCTTTCGCTCTGATGTCAGTTCCCCGACAACTTCATACCTGTGGTCCATAACTGTTCCCAGTCAGCCATCATAATGTTATGTCCAACATCTTGTGCCCATTTAATCATCACAGATTTCACCGTTTCATCCTGAGTATTCCATTTCAGCAGCAAGTTATACACTCTTGAAAAATTCTTAACTTTGGGGTCCAACAATTCTGTTTCTAATTTTGATTTTTCCACCTGGAAACCTAGTTTTTTGTCCAAATTATATGCCTCCATTATTTGATAATAATGAAGCCAGTCTCGCACTCTATTTTTTAGTTTTTCAAAACTCTGCAATTTTAATCTATCTCCCTCTTGCTCCAGAATTTCCCAATACTTCGACCATTTGGCCTCCATATTGAGTTTTTTCTGTGCCTTTGCTTCCATTGGTGACAGCCATCTTGGGGTTTTATTTTCTAACAAATCCTTATATCTTATCCAGACATTAAACAGTGCTTTTCTGACAATATGGTTTTTGAACGCTTTGTGTGCTTTAACCTTATCATACCACAGATATGCATGCCAACCAAATACGTTGTTGAAACCTTTCAAATCCAACACATCAGTGCTTTCAAGCAGCATCCATTCTCTCAGCCAACAAAAAGTGGCTGATTCGTAATAAAGTTTAAGGTCTGGCAGGGCAAATCCACCTCTTTCTTTAGCATCTGTTAATATCTTAAATTATATTCAAGGCTTCTTGCCCTGCCAGACAAATCTAGAGATATCTCTTTGCCACTTCTTGAAACATAAAGTTTAAAGTCTGGCAGGGCAAATCCAATTTTTCAATTCATTATCAATCTTTTCCCAGAAGTCCTTCACCTTGGAGCAGGTCCACCACATATGAAAAAATGTTCCTTCCTTTTCTTTACATTTCCAACATGTATTATCACAATTATGATACATCTTTGCTAATTTTACAGGAGTCAAATACCATCTATACATCATTTTCATAATATTTTCCTTTAACAAAGTACATGCGGTGAACTTCACCCCTTTCTTCCACAATCTTTCCCAGTCCTCAAACATTATTTTATGTCCTAAATCTCTTGCCCAATCTATCATCACCGATTTAACTTGTTCATCTTTCGTATGCCAGTCCAGCAAAAGCTTGTACATTTTAGATAAGTTTTTACCTTCAGTATCTATCAACTCCATCTCCAACTTAGATTTTTCCAAGGCAAAACCGTTTTTCTTATCCAATTTATACAATTCATTAATCTGGTGGTAATGTAGCCAATTTAGCTTATCTTTAATTTGCTCAAATGGTCTTAATTTATAACCTTCCTCTTCCTCTATTAATAAGTCATAATATCTCAACCATTTGGTATCCATATTTAATTTTTTCTGGGCCTTTGCCTCCATTGGTGAAAGCCATCTGAGCGTCTTTCTTTCTAAAAGGTCTTTGTATTTTATCCAAACATTATACAACAATTTCCTAATTATATGATTTTTAAATGCTTTATGGGCTTTTACTTTATCATACCACAAATATGCATGCCAACCAAATACATTATCAAATCCCTCCAAATCTAGTAAATCTGTATCTTCTAATTTCATCCATTCTTTAATCCAACAAAGTGCGGCAGCTTCAAAATAGATTTTTAAGTCTGGCAGAGAGAATCCCCCTCTTTCTTTGGAATCCGTAAGTAATTTGTATTTAATTCTGGGTTTCCTCCCCTGCCAGATAAATCTAGAAAGAGCTTTCTGCCATTCTTTAAAACATTTCACATTGTCTATAATTGGGAGGGCTTGAAACAAAAAAAGCATCTTTGGCAGCACATTCATCTTAATCACAGAAATCCGGCCCATTAATGACAATTTTAAGTTAGACCACACCTCTAAATCTCTTTTAATTTCATTCCATATTTTCTCATAGTTATCCTTATACAAATTCAATTTTTTCCCAGACAGGTTCACCCCCAAATATTTAACTTTTTTCACAAAATCTAGGCCCGTTTTTTCTTGTAATATTTTCCTTTCTTCATTATCCAGATTTTTCTCTATTACTTTGGTCTTGCTCTTGTTTAATTTAAATCCTGCTACCTGACCAAACTCATGTATTAGCTCCAGTGCTTTAACTGCACTGGAGTCTGGATCTTGTAATGTCAAAACTAAATCATCAGCAAAGGCTTTTAATTTGTATTGTTTCGAACCTACTGTAATACCTTTAACTTGTTCATCTTTTCTAATCATACTTAGCAAGACCTCCAGAACCGAGATAAACAGCAGAGGGGACAGTGGAAACCCTTGCCTGATTCCCTTCTCAATTCTAATTTCCTCTGAAACCACATTATTTACAATAATTTTAGCTTTTTGTTCTTGATAGATCGCTTTAATACCATTTATAAAATCATGACCTATCCCCATACTCTCTAAGTTATGTAACATAAAACTCCAAGAAACATTGTCAAAGGCTTTCTCAGCATCAATAAACATTAACATTTCTTTACAACTCTTTCTTGCTTCTAACTTTTCCAAAATATCCACAACATTTCTAATATTGTCTTTCATATGTCTTCCAGGCAGAAATCCTACCTGGTCTTTATGAATATACTCAGATAAAACCTTTTTTAGCCTATTAGCCAGTATATTTGCAAAAATTTTATAATCCACATTGAGTAGGGAGATTGGTCTGTAGTTTTTTACGTTGGATCTATCCTGACCCTGTTTAGGAATCAGAGTAATGTAAGCTTGTTTCCAGGTTTCAGGTGCTCTCCCCCCCCCCGTAAAATTGAATTAGATATTTCTACCAGAGGTTGTATAAGCCAATCTTTCACTGTCTTATAATATTTCGCTGATAGACCATCAGGTCCTGGTGTCTTGCCAAGTTGCATTGAATTTATTGCATGTTCCACTTCCTGACTTGTAATTACGCCATTTAGTAGGTTCTTTTTATCTTTCAGAATCCATTGCAGTCCGTTGTTCTTTATAAATTGCTCGATTTCCCCCAGATCTTCTTTTTCTTTTTTATACAGTTGTTTATAATATTTATAAAAACATTTTCTAATGTCTGCAGGTTTCTCTACCGATTTTCCTTCTGTAACAATGTTTGTAATAGTACTTTGTTTTTGTCTCTTTTTTAATTGCCAGGCTAATAGTTTCCCACATTTATTTGCAGATTCAAAATTTCTTTGTCTCATCCTTCTTATCTTCCATTCAATTTCTTGGTTTACTAACTGTGAATATTGAACCTGTAAGGCTTTAATTTCTTTTTGGATCTGCAAATTCTTTGGGTTTCCTCTAAGCTTCTTCTCTTTGTCTTTCAGTTGTTCTATAATTTTGTCTTTTGTCTCATTGTGTGACTTTCTCCTAATTGTGTTTTGTTGTATCAGAAACCCTCTCATTACCGATTTGCTGGCCTCCCAAATCACCCTTATCTCCATTCCTTGAGTCATATTAAGTTCAAAATAATCCTTTAGGGTTTTTTGGGCCTTATTTACAATTGATGAATTTCTCAACAAATCGTCATTCATTCGCCATCTGAAGGGACCCTGAACAAACATTTTCAAGTCCATAGAAACTGCATTATGATCCGAGCAGGTTTTAGGGCAAATTTCCGTTTTTGCCACTTTAGGAACCAAGTCTCTGGATATCCATATAGAGTCTATTCGCGAAAATACTTGGTGTGCATCTGGAAAAAAAAGTGAAGTCCCTTTCCATTGGATTTCTAATTCTCCATATATCTGACAGATCAAATTTTTCAGTTAGATCAAAGAAAGTCTTCGGTAATCTGCCAGAGTTCGTAACCTTTGACCTCTGAGTTCTGTCCATCAAGGTAGATGCAACTCCATTCAAATCCCCCATCAAAATTGTCAGGTAACTGCCATCAGAGGCACGGGAGAAGGAAAGGGTCTCAGATTCTGCAGGGGAAGGTCCAAGCGCTAGAGGGAGACTCAGCCAGGAAGAAGGGGAAGAGAATGAGTGTAACATCAGGGAGAGCAACGGGACAGGGAGGTGCAGGGGCTCCAAGACTCTTCGTTGGAAGTTAGCGAGGAGAGCCCAAGCACCCCGCTGCCCACACCCACCCTGCGCAGGAGACTCCCGCGCAGTGAGAGGCGGAAATGATTGGGTGTCAAACAACTCTTATGTTGGAAACGCTTTAAGAAACACCCACAGACAGATTCTACGAGTGACTAAGGGCAGCCACGCTAAGATGGGCTGCGCAGTCCGGAGGGTTTAACCAGGCAATCCGACGCTCAAACGGAGCAGGATTACGCACAAGTAACTCCCAACCACTACAAAAATAATTTTATAATCCAAGTATTCTAGCAGACTTGCTTCCAGGTTCTTAAAAAATTCCGCTTTGCCATCATTAGGTGCATAGATTCCTAATACCAAAAATTTCTCGCCTTGTGCTGAAATTTCAACTGCAATATATCTTCCTTCCTCATCTTTGAAAGCAAATTTAGGATTCCATTTATCTTTGATGTAGAAAACCACTCCTCTTTTTTTGACTTTGTCAGAAGAAATAAATTATTGACCCAATCTTTTATTTATTAATTTTTTTGTGTGTAATCTTGTAATGTGGGTTTCCTGTAGACAAATTATGTCCAAATTTTGTTTCTCCAAAATATGATAAATTTCTCTCCTTTTTTGTGGCAAGTTCATGCCATGAACATTCCATGAATAAATTCTCAACGCCATATTATCTATTTACGAGAAGGCTGCCTCCGCCCCCTTCTTCTTCCTCCTCCTCCTCCTCTTCTTCTTCTTCTTCCTCTTGTTCCCCTTCTTCTTCCTTTTCCTCTTCTTCTTCTTCCTCTTCTTTGTTTAATTAATTTAGGAAGCCACCCAGGGGGTGGGGGAGCTGCGCAGCTTTGCCAGCCGCCTCCCCTTCCCCTGCATGCCCGCCGGCTGCGTCCTGCCAACCATAAGTTTGGTGGGCACACAGCTTCCCTCCCAAGCCTCTGCGGAGATCACTCTCCTGCAGCGACCTGTTGCGCTCCTGTTGCGCTCCCTTTCCAGGGCAGCTTTATTTATTTCATGTCTGAAAGGAGTCCTCTGTGCGTGGCAAAGGCTTGTTGCTGGGACAATAGGAGGCTGCCTTATACTGAGTCCCAATATGGCCCTATCTAGCTCAGTCTTGTCCACAATGGATGGCAAAAACTCTCCAGGGTTTCAGACAGAGGACATTCTATCTGGAGATACAACAGATTGAACCGGAGAGCTTCTGCATGTAAGCAGCTGCTTTACCACTAAGCTATGGCCCTTCTCCCATTGCTTCTGCCCTGAATGAACTGCAAGCCTGTCCTCCAGTCCTCCCAAAACTCTCTTTTGTGGCTACACTCTGCCGGAGGTCATTGGTTGCAGAAGTTGAGCTGTCTACACAAGTGACTGAATCCGTGAGAAGGCTGATCTGGAATGAAACGCTGACTTTCAGGCATCTCTTGAAGACCTTTTCTATGCCAACAGCTCTGTGCTATCATTTAAACATTTCCTGAGCACCCAGACATTTGAATTCTTTGGACTGATTTTAATGTCCACCCCCCACCCGCTTTTTTACATTGCTGTATTTTATGACATGCCCTAGCTTCTGAGAAGCCTTTCACTCAAACCAGTTAGACATGACATGAATTAGTCGTTTTATCCACCTGGCATGTATGGAACAGACCCTGACGAATCAAATGACAAGGCATAATTAATCCCTCAGCTGAACTGAACAGGGAGCAGCAGCTGGGGTAGAACATGCAAACAAGTAATTATTAGTTCAAGGTACAGAAGCCCCAGAACACCCCAGCCACGTGGAGTTAAGAATAGCAATTCCAGATTAAAGGGCTTGCATCTGAGACATTTATTCCTTCCTTTTTTTCCAAGACAGGTGATGTTCCTAAGAATACATTGGAAATTATGAAAGGACCGTGGGCATTTCCCCTCCGCAGCTGAAGATCCAGAGCTATCTGAAGAGGGGGAAATACCAGGTCATGCTCAGCTGGAGATGTCTTATTTCCTTTTTAGATATAAGCTAATGAGAATTTTAAGCTGCTGGGGGTGGGGCAAAATCTGAGGATGGGAAAAATGATATCACTGGCAGTCACATGGGAGGCTGCTGAAAATGCACATGGAGAAACAATGGATCCTTGTACTGAGGGGACTGTCTGACCTGCAGGAGGAAGCCAGTTGTTGAAAGGGAACATGGATCTGAGAAGGAGCTTAGAGGGAGATTTCAACATCCAGCTGGAGCCATCAATGGCAGTTCGTCACTAGTTCGGAGTTGGGGACTCTTTTTCAGTCTTAAGGGCCATATTCTCCTCTGGGAAACCTTCCGGGGGCCGTGTGTCTGTGGTGGAAGGGGCCACAGGTGAAAGTGGGTGGAGTGATGAATGTAAACTTTGGTTTCCTAAGGGAGGCTGGTTTCTACACACATTCAACTCTCCACTCTCTGTCCTTCATGACTCAAGGGTGCGAGGGGAGGGGTAGTACCTCTGGTGGGGGGCACGTTGTGTTCCTTCTGGGGTAGTTTGTCCACTCTTTTGTCTCTTCCTTCTGAAGGATCCCGGTGAACAAGCAAAAAGCCCTTGAAACACACACACACACACTCACGAGGACAAGACAAGACAGGGCTGTGCACCACAAACCATCCCAAAATAAGCCTCCATTCCCCATCAATCAATATTGGGCTAAAAGCTATAGAACACAAAGCTAAATGCACCTAAAAACTGGTTTTGAAACAGGCTTGGTCTTGCCAAGTCCCTCAGCCTTGTGAGTTTGGGAGCTAGTCTGCAAGGGTGAAAATCTAATGGAGGATTCCATTGTTGAATTAACCAAGCAAGGGTCATAGTTGCCACCTATGTACCTTGTGGTTGCTCTGTGCCAGAGGGTAAATGAGGGTGGGCCTCCTCCCTCGCCTGGCTGGGAATGAGAAAGGAAAAGGTCAGAGTTGTGTGAGAGAGCTGGGCTGGAAGTTGGCAGAAGTCACAGAGAGAGAGCCATGCCTGATTTCTTCTTGATTCGAAGGCTATAACTGGAAGAAGCAAGACCTTCTGGGGCGTTAATGCTGTGAGCCTCTCCATCTTCGGTTCAGGTTGTATATGTGTGTGAATAAACCATATATCATAAAGACACCACAGTCTCCGCTGAGCCTCATTCCAAGGAAACTTGCTCTAACAACCTCACTAATGCAGCCCCTTCAGTCCTTTATTCTAATTCCCCTTTCCATGCCGTACCATACAAAGCTTTGCCAGTATTTTCAGGGTCATCTTCCACCACAATTTAGGGTTGCCATATGTCAGGGAGAGGCAAACAGGAAAAGATGAAAGGACAGAAACCAGCAGTTATAGAGAGCCTAAAGAGATTATCAGCAGCCTGTCGTCTGACAGTGGGTCTGACGTAGAGAGGGAGGAGGATGAGCCTGAAACAAGTCATTCTGTACACAGAGGAAGTCAGGGGAGGAGTTTCAGCAGACTTGCATGCTGGGTATGGAAAAGGAAGAAGAAAGATTAGAGGCGGCAACTGCGCAACAACGGGACGGACGCTAATTGAAATGCTGGAGATGTACGTTTGAGCTTTGTCAAATAAATCAAATAGTTTGGAACTGGCTGGGAGCCCGGAGTCTTATCTATGCCAGCTGGACAGCATTAAGCCTCTGACACCATATGTCTGGGGAAACCCAGCCATGTCCTCTTTTGGGGGACCAACATGCCTATCTGGGCGATTTTTTACATTTTAAAGGAAGTGTCCAGGTTGAGGGGGAGGTGTTGGGGTCTCGGGCTCAGGTGGCTCGGGAGTGGGCTGCTCTGCCCGTCCTGGCCCCTGCCAGCCCGAGCTGGCGAAAGGGGCATGGCACACCTCTTTTCCCAGCTCGGGCTGGCAGTGCCTCAGGCTGTCCTCTTTTTTTGCTCTTCAATATATTATTTAATTATTTATTACTTACCCCTGACCGTGTCCTCCCTTACTCATTTCCCCCCTAAACTAGAAAGCCCCAAATGTTTTAGCTTCTCATCTGGGAGTTGCTCCAGCCCCTTGATAATTTTGGTTGCCCTCTGCTGAACATTCCTGCCCCCCCCAAGCTCTGCCTTCAACTGCAAACGTGGCAGACAATGCCTTCCCTGCAGTTGCACTGCCAAAAAAGTTCAGTTTTACTTTTAAGGACAGGAAATTCTCCTGCAGGCCATCTGTGCTAAAGAGAGGGTGCAGATATAAGTCTCCTTCTTTTGGACCACCCAATTTGCATAAAAATAAGACAAGATTAAAAGTGTTGAGTTTTCCCCGAGCTGTGGCTGCTACTTTCTGAGCATGAGAGATGAAAAGGGCCTGTATGGATTTGGCAAAGTCAGCATTCAGAGTTCGAGAATCACACTTGGCTCATGACCAAGGGTGTCCAAAAATAGCAAAAGCCAAACTTTTGGCTCAGAGTTTATCTGTGTCCCTCCAGATTTTGCTGGTCTCCAATGCCCATCACCATCATGACCAATGGTCTGGGATTATAGGATCTGGAGTCCAGAAACACCTGGAGGGCCTGAGCTTGAAATTAGGAGTGTCAGTTTTTCACTCTGGGCCTGTGACCTTCTGAACAAAGGGACAGTCTCTGCAAGAGCGCTCCAATGTTGAAATGAAAAATATGGCATGTCAAACAATAGCTTGGGATCACACATCCACTCTGGAAGTCCTAAGGCCAGATGTGTGGGAGCTGTTTGGGCTTACTCACTGATCAGAGAAAGGAGTTCTGGGCACGTCATTTTTTTAAAAAAGCATTCCCTTCTTTTCCTTTTTTACTTTATGCAAGTGGGTTCTGAAACAAAACGTTGCAACTTGGCGAGTACTTATGCCCAAGGCCAGCCTAAGACATTTTGCTGCCTGAGGGAAAGGACAAAATGCACTGAGGTCAGCTGGGTTGTTAGAAAGGTAGCGGGCAAGGCACGTGACAGCTCTCTTCTCCCACAGAAGCAGCCTAGTCAGGAGGAGGAGCTGAGGAGAATACTTTGCTGATAAATCTCATGCTAGTAATGTGCCTAGATAATTAATATTTTCTGTACAAGTATGAAATTGGTATTGTTTAAACAGTTGAACAAAAATATATATTTCCTAATAACATCAACTCTGATTTGGACCTATTTGTAGTATATCCTGAGATTTTGCCAAGACATCTATATTTTGCATTATCCTCCAGACATGCCTGGAGTTGTTCAGTGACCATCCGTTCAATCACCATGCCCAGGAATGGAAAGTTTGAGACTGGACGATAATTGGACATAATGGAGACTTCCGGGGAGGTGCCTCCGGTAATGGCGGAATTCCTCTGATTGGGAGGAATTTGCCCCGTGGGAATTGGGTCTGACCGCCACGGCGAAGGCGGAGACCCGCAAAAAATCACAGGCGGGAGAAGCCTGTGAGTGTGGGATTCGGCGGGCACCTTTTGCGCCTCCCCTACTAGCAGGGAAACCCGGTTTCGGGGATCCGGAGAGAAGTGGGGTGAGCGACGCGGTGCTTCGAATCGTCTGCTTCTTCCACGGAGCAAAGCCGCATAGCTGTTGCTGGAGAGCACTAACTTTTTTCTGTGGACAATTTGACTTCAATGTAACTATCCGTGAGTAGAGCGGAAGAGGGAGAATTGGACTTTAAAAGTTTAATTTGGCATCGAAACGGGGAGGTTCAACACAGGAAGTCCGCCTTCCCCATTTGTAAATAGACGGAAGCAATAAGGCTGCAAGCTCAAGTCTTGGAAAGCCTTTTGTAAAAGACTAAATTTCCATCGGAAAAGAGTATAAAACCCCCCCTTGGTGGCAGGAGAAGGGGGGGGGGAGTTGTGGACAGAGTATACCTGCAGGAGAGAGTGATAAGAGTGAAAATACTGCCGCTCTGACCCTGGAAACGGGCTGCTAGCAGGACCAACGTTTTGGAATGTTCATTGACAGCGCTTAGAACGTTCTTTGACAGCTAGTAAAATAAGAGAAATACATTGTTTCTATTGTCTCCGGCTGTTACTAAAAAGGAGTAAAAGTAACTGAAAAATTGAAACTAACTCCGGATTTGTGTTTAAAAGAGGATACTAATTGACTATTACAAATAGAAACTGTTTCCCCCTAGTGGAAGTCTTTAAAATTGGTTGCTTTATAAGAGCTGGGCTAGGGGAATTTCCAGTCACAAGATAAGAAACCGTGAGACTTTGGGACTGACCTTGAATTTGTTAAGTGTTATGGCAAATGAAAAGGGAAAAACAGAACAGCCAGCAGCTGGGGGAACATTGAGATCCGGTAAGCCTTGGCAGCAACCCAGGAGAGCTTCAACATCAGGCCCCTCTGCCTCTTCTGCGGCTGCTGTTTCTGCATCAGTACATTTAAAATCAAAAGGAATGTCGACAGAAGAGGCTTTAGCGATTGCATTAAGTAAGATAAATAATTCACTGGAACAGCTTAACAAGAAAGTGGATACTGCAACTAATAAAATTGTTTTAAATACAGAAAGTATAAATAACTTGGGACAAAAGGTGAACACCAATACAGAATCCATCCAGAAATTGATACAGGAATCTACTTTGACACGGCAGACTGCGGAGGAAGCCAGGGAGAAGGCAGCTGCAGCTGAATGCAAAGTAACTCAATTGGAGAAAGAGATAGTTCCAACCCTACAGAGGCAACTTGACGAACATAAGTTGACGCTTGCTATGATTGAACTTAAAGAAAAACAGACAAATTTGAGGATTAGAGCCATACCTGAATTGGAGAAGGAAAGCTTGATAGATTTTCTTACACAGGAATTTGCTGATTTTTGGGAATTGGACTTGGGTCAAGAAGAGTTTAGAATTGTGAGGGCATTTAGACTTGGAAGAGGAGGGAAGAAAGAGAAGAATAGAACAAGAGACTGTTTGATTTCCCTCCGGACCAAAGAAGAGAGAGACAAAATTTTGGGTTGGCACTACCAGAAGAATCTAGAAATACATCAGTCAAGAGTGGAAATTTTTAAAGACGTTCCAAAATACCTTTTGGATCTTAGACCCAACTACGGAGATATTGTTGCTCTGCTGAGAAGGAATAAAATCATCTTTAGGTGGGAGTTCCCCCAAGGCCTATCTTTCAGTTTCAAAGGAAGGAAAATAAAAATAAGATCAGTAGAAGATAAAGTAAAGTTTTTGATTAAATACGAAGAAGATCTGCAGAAGGGAATTGGAAAAGAGCCAACAGCATTGGATAGAAGATCACCAGATAGAGGACCAGAGCAAAAAGCATCGGACAGAAGATCACCAAACAGGGGAACATTGGATATATCGACATTATCCTTTGGATTGGACCTCCCAGTGAACGTGTCACCACCACTACCAACAGAAGAGGAGCAAGCATTGGGTGCAGTTGGGGGGGTACCAGAGTAACTACATGATGGCGTTGCAGGTCTTGAGCTGGAATGTGAATGGACTGAACTCCCCCGAAAAAAGGCGGAGAGTATTTCATTTATTGAAAAAAGAGCATTTGGACTTGATTTGTTTACAAGAAACACATGTGACAAGGCTACATAGTAAGATATTGAGTAATAAAAGATTAGGCCAAGAATTTATTTCATCGGATAAAGTTAAAAAAAGAGGAGTGGTCCTCTATGCAAAGGAGAGCCTATCACCAAAATTCATATTTAAAGATGATCAAGGGAGATTTGTTGCAATTGAAATTCAATTACAAGGAGAGAAATTTTTGATTGTAGGTATTTATGCACCAAATGAAGGAAAATTGGAGTTCTTTAAGAAGCTACATGAGACTTTGATGGACTATATGGACTACAATATGATTTTGATGGGAGACATGAATGGAGTGGTTTCTACAAATATGGACAAGGCACAGAGACAGGTAGTCACCAAAGATGGTAGACTACCAAAAACCTTTTTTGACATGACTGAAAGTATGGACTTAGTTGACATTTGGAGAATGAAGAACCCTCTGGGAAGAGAGGGAACTTTTTTCTCTGAGGCTATAATGACTTGGACAAGAATTGACCAAATCTGGGTAACCAGGGGACTGGTTCCGAAGATCTGCAAAACGGAGATTTGCCCTAAAACTTGCTCTGACCATAATGCTGTGAAGATGGAAATGAAATTGACGTCAATTGGTTCCTTTAGATGGAGGATGAATGATATTTTGTTTAGGAATGAAGAGGTGACTAAGAAGGCCCAAAAAACTCTAAGAGATTATTTTGAGATAAATATGAATACTACAGTGGAAAAAAGAGTAATTTGGGACGCTAGCAAAGCGGTTATGAGAGGATTCCTAATACAACAGAATGCAATTAAGAAGAGAATTCAGAATGAAAAAAAGGATAAAATCCTGGAGAAAATAAAGGAAGGAGAGAAAAAACTGAGAGCAAAACCAAAGTCACAGGAGATCCTGAAAGAGATAAAGTTATACCAAACACAATATATGAAGCTGATGAATCAGGAAATAGAATGGAAGATCAAACAGATGAGGCAAAAGACATTTGAATCAGCAAATAAGTGTGGAAAATTGTTGGCCTGGCAGATGAAAAAAAGACAAAAACTCAATACTATTACGAACTTGGAAGTGGAAGGAAAGAATATACAGAACCCAGTGGCGATCAGGAAGTGTTTTCAGAGATACTTTAAACAACTTTATACACAGGAGAAGCAAAAAGAAATGGATATTGATCGATTTTTAAAAATGAATGGACTACGTAAAATCTCTCAGGAAAAACAGTTAATGTTGAACTATAAGATAACGGATCAGGAGGTGGAAGGGGCCATCCAAAACATGCAATTAGGCAAATCTCCAGGACCAGATGGTTTGACTTCAAGATATTACAGATCTTTGAAAGAATGGTTTATACAACCATTGAAGGAAGTCTGCAATGGAATATTGGAAGGAAGACAGGCACCAGAGTCGTGGAAGGAAGCTTACATTACACTTATACCGAAAACAGAGACTGAAAAGACACAGCTCAAGAACTACCGCCCTATATCGCTGCTTAATGTGGATTACAATATCTCCATAGATATTTTGGCTAAAAGATTAAAAAAGGTGTTAGCAGAAGAAATTCATACAGACCAAGCGGGCTTTCTCCCAGGCAGACATTTGTCTGACAATACGAGGAATATAATTAATATTCTAGAAAAACTACAAGTGAATATTAATACTAAAGCAGTCTTGACATTTGTGGATGCAGAGAAAGCCTTTGGCAATATTTCTTGGAGTTTTATGAAGAAGAATCTACAGGGGATGGGAGTAGGACAAGGTTTTGAAAATGGTATAGGTGCAATTTATTCAGAACAAAAGGCAAAATTAATTGTGAATAATGTGATGACAGAAGAGTTTAAGATTGAAAAAGGGACACGACAAGGTTGCCCAATTTCTCAATTGCTTTTTATATCGGTCCTCGAGGTTTTGCTAAACATGATTAGAAAGGACCAAGAGGTTAAAGGTATACAGGTGGGAGCTAAACAGTATAAACTGAAAGCATTTGCTGATGATTTAGTATTGACTTTACAGGAGCCAGAACCTAGTACTAAAAGGGTATTGGAACTGATTCAAGAATTTGGACAGGTTGCAGGTTTCAAGTTGAATAAGATGAAAACCAAGGTTCTAGAGAAAAATTTAACTATGAATGAGAGAGAGAAGTTTCAGGAGGAGACAGGACTAACATTGGTTAAAAAAGTGAAATACTTAGGGGTTAACATGACTGCTAAAAATGTGAACTTATTCAAGGATAATTATGAAAAATGTTGGACTGAAGTGAAAAAGGATTTAGAAGTATGGACAAATTTGAAGTTATCATTGTTAGGCTGAATTGCTGTGATAAAAATGAATGTGCTGCCAAGGATGTTATTTTTGTTCCAAACATTGCAAATTTTCGATAAGATGGATTGTTTCAAGAAGTGGCAGAAGGTTATTTCCAGATTTGTTTGGCAGGGCAAGAAGCCTCAAATAAAATTTAAGATATTAACGGATGCTAAAGAAAGAGGTGGATTTGCCCTGCCAGACCTTAAACTTTATTATGAATCAGCTGCTTTTTGCTGGCTGAGAGAATGGCTGCTTCTTGAAAATACTGAAGTGTTGGATTTAGAAGGTTTTAACAATGTATTTGGTTGGCATGCATATTTGTGGTAGGATAAGGTAAAAGTACATAAAGCATTTAAAAATCATATTGTTAGAAAAGCATTGTTTAATGTTTGGATAAGATATAAGGATTTGTTAGGGAAAAAAACCCCCAAGATGGTTGTCACCAATGGAAGCGAAGGCACAGAAAAAACTCAATATGGAGGCCAAATGGCCGAAATATTGGGAAATTCTGGAACAAGATGGAGACAATAAAATTGCAGAGCTTTGAAAAATTGAAAAACAAAGTGCGAGATTGGCTCCATTATTACCAAATAATGGAGGCATACAAATTGGACAAAAAAGTTGGTTTCCAGGTGGAAAAATCAAAATTGGAAACAGAATTGTTAGATCCAAAAACCAAGAATTTGTCAAGAATGTATAACTTGCTGTTGAAATGGAACACTCAGGATGAAACGGTGAAATCAGCTATGATTAAATGGGCACAAGATGTTGGACATAACATAATGATGGCTGACTGGGAATGGTTATGGACCACAGGTATGAAATTTACGGTATGTAATGCCCTAAGAGAAAATTTAATGAAAATGATTTACAGGTGGTACATGACACCAGTTAAGCTTGGAAAAAATCTATCATTTGCCCGATAATAAATGTTGGAAATGTAATGAGACTGAAGGTACATTCTTTCACCTTTGGTGGACGTGCCCAAGGATTAAGACATTCTGGGAGATGATATATAATGAAATGAAAAAGGTATTTAAATATACATTCCTTAAGAAACCAGAGGCCTTTCTCCTGGGCATGGTCGGCCAATTGGTGTTAAAGAAGGGTAGAACTTTTTTTATGTATGCAACAACAGCAGCAAGAATACTCATCGCGAAATATTGGAAGACACAAGATTTACCCACCAGGGAAGAATGGCAGGTGAAGTTGATGGACTACATGGAATTGGCGGAAATGACTGGCAGAATCCGAGACCAGGGGGAAGAGTCGGTGGAAGAAGACTGGAAAAAGTTTAAAGACTATTTACAGAAATACTGTAAAATTAATGAATGTTAGAAAAATGTTGGAATGAAGTTATATGGCTTTAGTAGAAATGTTACAAGGAATTAAGTATAAATAGATTAATAGAGCTTTAAAGGGAAAAATATGGTTAGAATGTGTTAAGACAATTATAGGATAGAAAACAGAGGAAGATGGAAAGGAATTGCTGAAACAATTAACAGAAGTGGAATACAGAAAGGGAGGTGTGAGGAGGTCGTGGAAATAAGGGAAAGAAAGATAAGATGTTGAAATTGGATTGTGTTTTAAATGGTTTTTGTTTTGTTTTGTTTGTTTCTTTTTTTGTATTGTATTGTATGTTTTTTCTTTTTTGGTGTTGTGTAGTGTTGTGTTTAATTTGTTGGAAAACTAATAAATATTATTATTTTTTAAAAAAAGATAATTGGACATAATGTTGTTTAGTCGTTTAGTCGTGTCCGACTCTTCGTGACCCCATGGACCAGAGCACGCCAGGCACTCCTGTCTTCCACTGCCTCCCGCAGTTTGGTCAGACTCATGTTTGTAGCTTCGAGAACACCATCCAACCATCTCGTCCTCCGTCATCCCCTTCTCCTTGTGCCCTCCATCTTTCCCAACATCAGGGTCTTTTCCAGGGAGTCTTCTCTTCTCATGAGGTGGCCAAAGTATTGGAGCCTCAGCTTCACGATCTGTCCTTCCAGTGAGCACTCAGGGCTGATTTCCTGAAGAATGGATACGTTTGATCTTCTTGCAGTCCATGGGACTCTCAAGAGTCTCCTCTAGCACCAGAATTCAAAAGCATCAATTCTTCGGCGATCAGCCTTCTTTATGGTCCAGTTCTCACTTCCATACATCACTACTGGGAAAACCATGGCTTTAACTATACGGACCTTTGTTGGCAAGGTGATGTCCCTGCTTTTTAGGATGCTGTCTAGGTTTGCCATCGCCTTTCTCCCAAGGAGCAGGCGTCTTTTAATTTCGTGACTGCTGTCACCATCTGCAGTGATCATGGAGCCCAAGAAAGTAAAATCTCTCACTGCCTCCATTTCTTCCCCTTCTATTTGCCGGCAGGTGATGGGACCAGGGGCCATGATCTTCGTTTTTTTGATGTTGAGCTTCAGACCATATTTTGCGCTCTCCTCTTTCACCCTCATTCAAAGGTTCTTTAATTCCTCCTCACTTTCTGCCATCAAGGTTGTGTCATCTGCATATCTGAGGTTGTTGATATTTCTTCCGGCAATCTTAATTCCAGTTTGGGATTCATCCAGCCCAGCCTTTCGCATGATGAATTCTGCATATAAGTTAAATAAGCAGGGAGACAATATGCAGCCTTTATTGGACATAATGGCCAGGTCCAAATATGTCTTTTTAGTAAGCAGTTGAACAATCACTTCTTCAGGTGGTAGGTTTCACTCGTTCAAGTCTGTCCACACCCTCAGAGGCAACAGGTTGTAATGGATCCCATCCAACTTGACTAGACCCAGTGTTGTAGTGGGCTGCGGGGGCACAGGGGCAGTTGCCCCAGGCACAAAATTGTTAGAGGTGCACAATTTCAGCACCTGGTGCTGCCTCAATACAGCTGCACGCTTCCATCACTGGGGTCTGATGACAACGGCTTGTCCATGCGATCAGGTAAGTGACCTCTCCAGACAATGGGATGGCTCTTCTTTTCTTATCTCTGTGGCTGTGATCCCCTGGGTGATGTGGATGCCATTAGGCAGTCGAATGCGCATGCATACTCCGTCTGTTTCCCTCCCTCCTACCCCCTCCTCCACATGGCCCCGGGAATTGGCAAGCCATACTATGTCTCTGACTAGGCAGAGCTCTGGCACCCTCCTACCTTGGTGGAGTCTACCTCTTTCCAAACCTGAGCAATTTTGTCTGCAAGAAAACTCATGACAGGAGTCATCACAGGAGATCTTGGACTCTGTATCAGACCCTGATGGCAAAGGTGGTTCTGTTAGACTATGAACCACCTGAAAGAGTCTCCTGGTACTGTTTTCACCAACAGATCACAGCGCCAGGTTTAGACCGCAGCGCCACCCGCGTCCGTCCTGCACATCCATACCCTGGGGCAAGTCTGGGGATGGGCTCTTGGTTTCTCTGGCAAACTCAGTAATTGTCACCTTTGGGCACTTCCCTGGGTGGGGGGGGCAGGGTGTACACGTGTCCTCACACTTGAGGGATTATGGCGGGAGATAGAGGGGGAAAGAGTCCTTTCTTTAAGGGCAAGAATGGCGTTGGAATGGAGGGAATTGATGCAGGGGGTGGATTTTCTTAAGTGAGGGGCTTTTCCTAAGCCGGCGGTCCATAAGGGAAGTGGCTTGACAGATTTCTTGCAACAAAGGATCACTTTTGGCAATAGAAACCAGTTAATGGGCTTTTGATGGACTGAGTCCATTGTTCTCTCAGCCGGCGGCCACTCAGGAGCTCAGTCAAGCTGGCGAAGCTCCGCTGCTCTGCAGAACGGAAACAGGCAGCGGCACAAGAAAGATTCTGTCTGCTAGAGGCCGCTATCCGCTAAGCCCTATTGGCTAGCTGTCCAAATCCGATGCTTTGGATTGGTCTATACGCAGTATGTAAATACAGAGTTCATTCCCAAGTCCCCGTTCATATTGATACGCTTTCATACCAGAAAGAGGGAAGCAGGGTCTTTCATTAATAAAAAAAGATGTGGTGCTTGGTGCGACAGGGGAAGGAAAGGGCTTTCTCGAGCTCATTGTCTCGCGCCCTAGCTATGTGGAGGGGTTTCTGGGGAAGGCGAGATCCCTAGCGAATTTCCCCCTCGGAAATTCCGTATAGCATATTCTTAGAAAAGGGGGAAAAAGAAAAAAGGAGGGGGAGAGAAAAGACTGAAAGGGAAGAAAGGTTTCCTCTGTTCCCCTCCACTCTTCCAAAAGAATTCTGAGCTGAGGTGCAGAGCTCTTTCCTCCCTTGTGTCCTCCCCACCCTCCTCCTCCTCCCTTCCACATAACTGGCTGTGTCACCTTGCCTGCCAATCATACCTCCCTTTGAACTGAAGCAGAGTTCCATCCCTGTTTGTGCCAGTTCTGGAGTCTAAAAGCCTTCCTACCCACGCAAAAATGCAACTTTCATTGGTCTGTTTGCTACTGGACGTGGTCGCCAAGCTTGGCAAAAGGGTTTTGTTTTTTTCTTTTGGTTTAAGAAGCAATAGCTCATTTGCTTGTGAGTGTGGGAGTCTGCAATTCTTGGTGTTCCAGGGCTTTTTGCAAGTTGGAGTTGCCTCCAGTCCAGCCCGGATGTCAGAACAGTCCTTCTGGATTAGACCAATGGATGATCTAGTCCAGCACCTTGTTCCCCGTCGTTGCCCAGCAGAGGCTCACAACAAGCCCATAAGCAGGACCTGAGTGCAATGGCCCTCTCCCACTCATATTCCCAAGCAGGGCCGGACCTCTGATGAGCCAGAGTGAGGCAGCTGCCTCAGGCGGCCGATGCTGAGGTGAGGGGATTGAGCTGGGAGTGGCCTGTGGCCTGGCCTGTACCCCTACGTTAGCTGACTGCTCTCAAGTGCAGGGAAAGCTCCTGTCCTTTCCAAAGTACTTGGAAGAAGATTCAGCAGTCAATCCAATTGGCTTCGGAACAGGAAAGATTTTGGGGTGTTTTACTGTTTTGGATGTTTCAATTTGCTGGCAGCGCCCAGAATGGGTGGAGCAACCCAGTCCGATGGACAGCATAGAAATCTCAACGTTGAATTTGTCTGATTTCCTTTCAGAGCCATTCAAGTTGGTACTTTTCAGCACCTAGGGGTGTAGTGGCATCTGGACCATGGACCTCTCAGCTGGTGACTTGTGGGAGTCAGTCTGCAGCTCACCACACCTCAGCCAGTGGGATGTATCACCAGAGATTACAGAACCCCAGCCGAGTCTTCAGAGATGTCCTGCTCTCAGCAGAGCAGCTTCTTCCAGAGCAGTGGCGGAGCAGGGTGGGGGCGCTCCGCACTGGGTGTCATCCTGCGGGGGGGGGGGGGTGACATTCACTGTAGGCTTGGGAAGCTGGGGGTCGTGGGTGGGCACTCCCGGCTGGAGGAGGCAGGCAGGGGAGAGGACGGGAAGGAGGCAGGTGAGCAAAGAACGGAGGGGGGCAGGAAGGGGAGAGGAAGGAAGCGGGATCAGTGGGTGCGGCTTTCATTCTGCCTGGAAGACCAGCGCCTACAGCTGGACTATCAAGTGGATTGAAAGGGTCACTTTGGGGGCAGCACTGCAAATGCAGAAGGGATCTTGGCCGGTTTCTAAACAGGGAAAGTGAATTTCCCTCTGACAAACGCTTTCTGCCTCCCCTCTGCAAAGCTCCACATGTTTCCGCCCCACCCTGTCCTCAGCCAACCCCCCACTTAGAAGCCACTCTTGGGTTATTGACTTCTGTGTGCTTGTGTATCTGTGTCTCCCGTGTGGGGTTCCTCTCTGCGTAAAGTCTTCAAGCTGTGCCTGTGTGCGCCTGACAAATCGGCCCCATTGCCTTTCCCTCGTCAAAATGTATCTTTCCCCCCACCTCCAGTCTCCGTTGTTGTGGGTCCTGGCTGAGAGGAAAAACAGAAGACGGGGGCCATCGGTCAGGGATAGTCTACTTGAGATTCCTGCATTGCCCCAGGGGGTTGGCTTGATGACCCTCAGGGGTCCCTTCCAGCTCCACTCTTCTCTGGTGCAGGCTTGTGCAGAGTACAAGTTGGGTGCAGCCCTCTTATGCACCGCCGGCTCGGGAAGAAGTCCCACTGATCCTGATGAGACTCGCAGGCGAGTAGATTGCTGCTGTGCAGGCCTGCTGTTGAAATCAATGTTTTCCTTTTCAGAGCATGGTGAAATCCCCATGACTAAAACCTCCCCTTCCGTAGTTTCTGTCAGGAGTTCAGCCTACACTCGAGTAGCACCCTGGCAGAGACACGTGCCCAACTGGCATGTTCCCTCCCTCCTGGTCGATCGTTTGGGAGCTTCATAAGCTTGCTTCAGCCCGAACATCACAGCGACCGATGCCAAGCGACACCGGCACACTTAGGGATCCGCAGAGTTTGTGCATCATGCGTGACAGACCTCAGCAACTCAGCATTTTGGCTAATCGACTTGACTTACATATCAACACACACACGGAGCACTGCAACATGGCTCCCTCTCTCTCTAGCATCAGACAGCAAAGAGAAAAAGAACAAAGGACAATAGTCCCACTTCACAGAACACAGGAACACAAACATCCTGTCGCCGTCACTTCCCACTCTGTGGAGTCAAAACATAGACAACAATCCCATGACTGCAATCATGGAGCTGGAATTCTAACAGTTTCAAGCGCTACCACAGGTTCCGCAGAATATCTCTACTGCATGGTTTAGTGTGGCAGCACCTGCCCTTTGGAACTCCCCGCCTCTTGCAACAAAGCACGTGCCTTTGCTAGACGCTTTTCAGGCACCTGCTAAAAGCATTCTTGTTGAGGCAAGCATACCTAGAAGCTTAGGAAGTTGAAGTAATTTTCATCTCTTTTAATATTTTAGCTTTTGTATGTTTTAAAGTAGGATTGTTGATTTTTCTTGATTTTACTGCTGTGGTGGTTTTTTTGTTTTTCGTTTTGGTAAACCACGTTGCAGGCTTTTTAAAATAAATTTTATTAAATAAAGAAGCAATACATAGAACTAATAATAGAAATATATAGGGAAATATATACCCCCCCCCATTTTCTTTATTTTTCCTTCTCCTCCTCCTGCTGCTGCTGCTCCTCCTCCTCGTGTTCCTCACCTGAAGGAAAAGCCAAAGAACCACCATTAACATTGGTGCCTGGTATGTGCAACCATATGCTGTATTTTTATTCTTTTTGGCAAGAAAATGGGCACACAAGGAGGCAGCAAACCTTTGTGCCCTTCAGAGGCACATGCGCAGTCTGCTACTGGTCTCTGGTCTCCTGCGCATGGGGTGGGGGTGGGGGGGAGGCCACCCCTTCCACGCAGCGAAGGCGACCCTGGCATGGCTACCAGCTGCCCACAAAGGCGCACTGAACTGGGCTCCAGACTGTGGTGGGACTCCCCTAAGCCCCAGCCAACATGGCTAGTGCTCATCATGGATGATGGCACTTGAAACCCATTGGGAAGGAGGGCCATGTGAAGACAGGATTCTCAAAAATACCTCTGGCTTGCGGCTCCTGGAGTGTTGCTGGCAACGCCTGGAGTTTCTCTTCAAGCTCCTGGAGCTTCACACGGAATACTTGAGCTTCCTTAAATACTGTTTCAGCTGCATGCCACACCTCAGCCAAAATCACTGCTTTAACTCAGAAAAAGAAGGGAGCATCTGTGCATGTCATTCCGGTCAAGTTGCACCAAAGTGGGACTTGTTCATCTGAGCTCCACAGGCTGGTTTTTCTAATTGTTTGACTGGGGTTGTTTGTTGGTTTTTCTTTAATTTGGGGCAAGGCCTTTTTATGTGCCCTTTCAATCCCCAAGAGCCAGCACTGTAAATCAGTTTTAAGGGAGTCTTACAACCACAGCTGCCGCCACCCCCCACGCCCCAACATCATCAGCAGTTACACATACAGGCTTTTAAAACTTATTTAATATCTTTTTTAAAAAGTTAACCTTGTAATTCCTAAAGCATTTTAAACACTTTGAAATACTTTCTAAAATTCTGCTTTTTAACATTTATGTAAATGATGTAATAAAGGAACCCAAATGGCCAGATATTTCCCTGTTTCAGTTTTATCCCAGAATGTATCCGTTTTGCTACATGCCAACGATACGGTGTTGTTAGCACAAATGCAAGTGGCTATGAGGCGATTACTAAAGAACTGTGGGAGACTGTGTCGTAACAAAGATTTGAATACAAATTATTCCAAGACAAAAGCCGTAGTATTGGGGGCACAGCCCAGGAAGCGGAAATGGCTCCTAAATGGACAGGCCATTGAACAAGCCAGGCATTTCAACTACAGTGGTACCTCTGGTTGCAAATGGGATCTGTTCTGGAGCCCCATTCGCATCATGAGCAGAATGCAACCCGCTTCTGCGAGTGTGTGGGTCGCGATTTGCCGCTTCTGCGCATGCGTGTGACGTCATTCTGAGCGTCTGCACATGCACGAGCAGCGAATGCTGGAAGTAACCCGTTCCGTTACTTCCGGGTCGCCGCAGGACGCAACCTGAAAAGACGTAACCAGAACCGAGCGGAAGAAGAGGTATGACTGTATTTGAGGATTTGCTTCTCTGATAGGAGTACTGGGTCACATCAGATGACAGCCTCGGCCTTGAAGGCATCAAGATCTGCACAAGCAATTCTTAGCTTTACCAGAACTGTGTTAGAATATTTCTGTTCCACCTTAAAAGGGAGCAGGATGTTTGTGTCACAGCCTGCGTGTCAGGGGTTTAGGAGCAGAAGCACGGGCAAGGGAGGAAACAGAGAGCGAAGGGGAGGAGGCAGAAGAAAAGATGAGTGACGACGACGACCCGAGATCTCCTAGTCTTTCCAGTGAATCAGAGGATTCACAGAAAGGAGCACCAGTGGCGAGGGCAAGGGGGGAGTCTAGGGGGGCACCCCAGGAAGACAGAGCCAGAGAGGACTCAGGGGGGAGCAGCTGGAAATCGGGACCAGCGTCACCGCCAGGAAGCAGGGAAGAGGAAGGGAGCCAGGGGGGAAGCGCTGGCAGCTCACCACAGGAGGGAGGACATGAGTCAGGAGTGGCCACACCTCCACAGGAGGGAGGACATGAGTCGGGGATGGCCACACCTCCATCGGGGAGCGAAGAAACGGTTGAGAGGAAAGTGGAAGGTTGGGCGCGCGCGCCAAGTTCAAATGCAGAGGAAGGCGGCGCAGTAAGCAGCCCCGAAAGAGAGCCAGGTCCTAAAGCCCGGCGCAAGGAGGCAGGAGGGTCTGGGTCAGCGTCAGAAGAATCCCGGAAGGAAGAAGCCCCGGGGGGTAGAGGGACCCAGAGGAGGACAGTCAGGAGGAAAAGGTGGAGCAAGGCTAGGATATTAAGTTGGTGCACACAGGGCGGAGACTCAGACGGAGCTTCGCCGACCTAGCTACTAGGCGTAGAGTTGCGCGCAGCAGCGTGAGAATGGAAACTGTAATTCAATAAAGACTTTTACTTAATGACCGCTGGCTAGCGTGATCCTCTGTGAGCTAGGATCTTCAAGCAGCTCTGACAGTAAGCTCCGTCTCAACTTGTGGGCATCTACAGCCTCGAGGAGGGGAGAGACACAGGTGCCTACTAGCAAGCTCACGAACGGCAGACGACATGACGGCTGAGCAGCAGATAGAGGAACTCAGAAACGCGGTGGCACAACTGAACGCCGAGGCTCTAGCATCCAGGAAGAGGGAGGAGGAAGCAGCCGCAGCCTGCAGGGATCTCCAGGTCAGGTTAGACGTGCTGACAAAGCAGACACCCCGGCAGGAGGGCATTGGGTTGGCGAGACGGACAGGCGGGCTGGTCTCTCACTTCGATGGGAACCTGCAACAGTATCCCAACTTTAGAGCCGACGTACTGTGCGCACTGCAACTGCTGCATAAAGACTTTAGAGATGAACAAGAGAGGGTGGGGTTCATCATGTCCCATCTGCATGGGGATGCGAGAGCATGGCTACGCAATTTATGGAGAGATAAGGATCCGGCGCTACAGAATGCAGATGCCTTTATTAAAGCAATGGATGGGTGTTTTTTTATCAAGTATTGACGTGGATCTTGCACGGAAGGAGGTGCATGGGCTGAGACAAGGGAGGGCCAGCGTCAGGCAGTACCATGCCCGCTTTTTCGCCTTGGTCAGTGCCCTGGAATGGGACAGAGATTCGGCTCCTGTAAGAGACCTCTTTTGGGAGGGGCTGCATAACTCGATTAAAGATGAGATCGCCAGGGGGGAGAGACCCCGAACCACCCAGGAGGTCGTTCAGAGGGCACTGGCAGTGGGGGTGAGGCTGGAAGGACGTCCGTGGAACAGGGACGAAGGGCGTGGAGGGCGCGAACCAGCCGGGGGCCCCTCCTTCTTTCCCAGGGAAGCAGCGCGGGCGCAATCCACGCCTCCGCCAGGAGGAGGAGCCGAACCTATGGAGGTGGGAGGTGCAAGGGCTCAGTCAGCAACCAGAGCCCTAGCACCAGCAGCAGTGAAAGCGAAGCCTCCTAGAGGGAACAGGAAGTGTTACGTCTGTGAGGAGCCAGGGCATATGGCGAAAGAGTGTCCCCAGAGGCCCCACAAGCTCACTGCAGCCTCAGCAATGGTGACTGCAGCAACACAGCAAGGAGGACCACAGCAGGGAAACGAGGCTGTCTGGCTGGAGGAAGAGGCACTGGGGCCCAGCCAGACGTGTTAGTGACGCAGTCCCCAGCGATTTTACAGCCCGTGAACCCCCTCCCGCCCAAACCAGTAGTGAGGCTCAAAGCGTCTCTCCAACTGCCCAATGGAATCACCATGGACGTGCCAATCACCATTGACTCAGGCAGCAATGCGGACTTTATAGGGCAGGACTTTGTCGACAGGCATGCTGTGCAGTTGCTGCCGGCCACACTGCCCCTGCAGGTTGTCACGGTGGATGGCAGGGAGCTGCTCGGGGGGCAAGTGGTGAAGCAGACGCCACCAATGGTGATGCGACTTGGGAATCACAGAGAAATCATCAGCTTCAACGTCACTCGACTATCTGACACGCCCATTGTATTGGGCATGAGTTGGCTGGACAAGCACAGCCCAGCGATGGCTTGGTACCAGAGGCAGCTGACCTTCGGCTCTTCCTTTTGTGCTGAACACTGCATCGTGCCCAGGCAGGAAGGAGAGGAAGAGGAGTCACAGCTGCTGCTAGGCACGCTGCAAGCGATTCCACACAAGTACGCTGAATTTTTGGAAGTTTTCTGCGAGAAGGAGGCAGACAGGCTACCCCCTCACAGACCATATGACTGCAAAATTGACCTGCTGCCGGGGGCGGCGCTGCCTAAAGGGAAACTGTATTCCATGTCAGAGGACGAACTGCAGGAACTCAAAGAGTTCATTGACCATAATTTGCAACGCGGCTTCATCCGGGAGTCCAGGGCAGTGGGGGGCAGTCCCGTATTCTTTGTTAAGAAGCGGGACACGCCCCAGAAAAGACTGGTAGTGGATTACAGGATTTTGAACAGTCTGACTAGGCCATCGGACTTCCCCATGCCCCGTATTGACGACCTCCTCGCAAAGGTACGGAAGGGCAGAGTGTTCACCAAGTTGGACCTGCGGGGGGCGTACAACCTCATTCGCATGCGGGAAGGAGATGAGTGGAAGACAGCCATGTTCACGCCACTGGGGACCTACGAATATAGAGTTATGCCTTTTGGATTGCAAAATGGCTCCCACGTTTTTCAAGCGTTTATGCATCACGTGTTGGCGGGACTTCTCTACAAGACGTGCGTCTGTTTCTTAGATGACATCCTGATCTTTTCGGAGTCGCAGCAGGAGCATGACGGACACGTCAAGGAAGTGCTGAGCAGGCTAAAGCAACATAGGCTCTACGCCAAGCTGGAGAAGTGCCAATTTGACGTGCCGGAGGTGGATTTTCTGGGCTACAAGCTGTCTGACAAGGGGCTCGCCATGGACAACGCCAAGGTTCGAGCGGTGTTGGATTGGAAGAGTCCGCGCAACCGGAAGGAGGTCCAACGGTTTGTCGGCTTTGCGAACTTCTATCGCAAGTTTATCAAGGGCTTCGCGATGCAGACAGCGGCCATCACTGACACGCTTAGCTCCAAGAAGAAGAAGTTCGTTTGGACAGCGCAGGCGGAGCAGTCCTTTCAGGCACTCAAGCGTCTCTTCGCGTCGGAAGAGCAGCTGCTTCATGTCAACCCCAGCAAGCCGATGAGGGTGGAGACAGACGCCTCGGACAGAGCCGTGGGGGCGGTCCTGTTGCAGAAAGACCCGCAGGGGGTGTGGCGACCGGGAGCGTTTTACTCCAGGAAGCTCAGCAAGTCCGAACAGAACTACACCATCTGGGACAGGGAGTTGCTGGCCATTCACGCAGCGTTCAAGGCGTGGAGGCACTTTCTGATCGGCGCCAAGCACACGGTGCAGGTTTGCACGGACCACAAGAATCTAGAGCACTGGCGCACGGCACAGTTCCTGAACCAGAGGCAGATACGTTGGGCTGAGTTCTTTGCAAACTTCGACTTCCGAATAGAGTATGTCCCGGGGGACACCAACATCATGGCGGACGCTCTCTCCCGTAAGCCACAGTATCTGGAGGACGCAACGCCAGCGGCCGCCATGCACATCTTCGCACCAGCAGTGTGGGCGTGCGCCGCGGCGACCGTGGATCTAGAGGCGGTGCGACGTGCGTTGCAGGAGGACTCCTTCGCACAAGCAAAGATGGCAGAGGTGCAGAGGGGCAAGGCAGCGGCCGACGGTTTCCGGCTACGAGATGGATTGCTCATCCGAAAAGGGGCCATCTACGTGCCGGGAGACGAACTTCGAGCCAAGGTGCTGCAGCAGCTGCACGACGCGCCCACGGCCGGGCACTTTGGCAAGGAGAAGACGGTGGAATTAGTAGCCAGGGATTTCTGGTGGCCTGGAATGAGAGGGGAGGTCGCAGACTACGTGGCGAGGTGCGACACCTGCCAGAGGGCCAAACCAGTGCACAAACCGCCGGCCGGACTGTTGGAACCGCTGCAAACTCCGGTCGAACCTTGGGAAAGGGTGGCTCTGGACTTTGTCACGGATCTGCCCAGCTCAAGGGGCAAGACGGCAGTGCTGGTGGTGGTGGACCTGTTTTCCAAGATGGCGCATTTCATTCCGTGTGCGAAGGTGGCCACGGCGGAGCAAACCGCCAAACTGTTCATAGACCACGTGTTCAAGGTTCATGGTCTGCCACGGTCTATTCTGTCCGACCGGGGGCGGCAGTTCATCTCGAATTTCTGGCAGAAGCTGATGGGCTTCCTGAACGTCAAGATCAACCTGGCGTCGGCGAGACACCCGCAGACCAACGGGCAAGCGGAACGGGTCAATGCCATCATGCAGCAGTACCTGAGATGTTATGCAAATCAACAGCCTGCGACGTGGGTGGATTACCTGCCGCTTGCCGAGTTCGCCTACAACAACACGAAGCACGTGTCCACGGGGGTCACGCCGTTCTTCGCCAACAACGGGAGGCACCCCAGAACCTTCCCGGGACTGGAAAGAATGGGGGAGGGGGAGCCGCAGACAGCAGATGCGTTCGCGTCGGAGCTGCAGGAGGTCCACGATCAGCTGAGGCGCCACCTGGAGCTGGCCAAGCACGCATACAAGGTACAAGCAGACAAGCACAGAAGGGTTGGAGAAGAGCTCCACGTGGGAGACTGGGTTTGGTTAGCAGCCCACGCAGTGCCGGCCAGGTCGTTGGCCAAGAAGAAACTAGGGCATAAGCAACTGGGGCCCTACCAAGTCGAAGAGCAGGTCAACCCGGTAGCTTTCAGACTGGCACTTCCGGAGGGTTCCAGAATGCATCCGGTATTCCACAGATCGGTGCTCACTCCCTACAAGGCACCGCACAGGTTCCAGGAACCCGGAACAGCGCCGAGTCCGGTCAGAGACAGAACAGGGCACGCGGAAGTGGCACAGAAGGAGCGCATCAACGAAGTCACTGAGATTTTGGACTCCAGATGGGGGGAAGAGGGGGTAGAATACTTTCTCGCCAAGGAGGGCACCCCGGCCAGTGCGAACAGCTGGGTGCCGGGCTACGCCTTGGACGAACCTCTCCTCAAAGACGAGTTTCATGCCCTCTTTCCCCATAGACCTATGCCAGCAGAATATTTTGACGACTGGCTTTTCACGCCCACACTTTCGGCCAGCACTTTCCGGGGGTTCGACTCGGACGAGGACCCGACACAAGACGTCCGTTCCCCGGAGGGGTCACCCTCGGGATCTGCATCAGAACCCTCGTATTGGTGGGACGATAGGCCAGAGGAGCAGTGGCGCAGACGGTGGCTGGAAGGCCCAGGACGAGCAACACCGACAGGAGGAAGTGAGGGAGAGACGGACATGGACGTTTTCGGGGACGACCCTGGTTTCGAGCACGGCGGCACAGAGATGGAAGCGGAGGTGACTGTCGTCGACGAGAGCGGGGAGGAAGACCCGGGAGACTTCAGATGGCGGCCTGCCACGGGAAGCGACCGATACCCGACGTTCGTCCCTTTGCAACAGCAGCCCCCAGCTCCAGCACCGGAAGGAGGGGAGGGGGGAATGGGGGGCTTCGAGGGGGGGATGGATGTCAGGGGTTTAGGAGCAGAAGCACGGGCAAGGGAGGAAACAGAGAGCGAAGGGGAGGAGGCAGAAGAAAAGATGAGTGACGACGACGACCCGAGATCTCCTAGTCTTTCCAGTGAATCAGAGGATTCACAGAAAGGAGCACCAGTGGCGAGGGCAAGGGGGGAGTCTAGGGGGGCACCCCAGGAAGACAGAGCCAGAGAGGACTCAGGGGGGAGCAGCTGGAAATCGGGACCAGCGTCACCGCCAGGAAGCAGGGAAGAGGAAGGGAGCCAGGGGGGAAGCGCTGGCAGCTCACCACAGGAGGGAGGACATGAGTCAGGAGTGGCCACACCTCCACAGGAGGGAGGACATGAGTCGGGGATGGCCACACCTCCATCGGGGAGCGAAGAAACGGTTGAGAGGAAAGTGGAAGGTTGGGCGCGCGCGCCAAGTTCAAATGCAGAGGAAGGCGGCGCAGTAAGCAGCCCCGAAAGAGAGCCAGGTCCTAAAGCCCGGCGCAAGGAGGCAGGAGGGTCTGGGTCAGCGTCAGAAGAATCCCGGAAGGAAGAAGCCCCGGGGGGTAGAGGGACCCAGAGGAGGACAGTCAGGAGGAAAAGGTGGAGCAAGGCTAGGATATTAAGTTGGTGCACACAGGGCGGAGACTCAGACGGAGCTTCGCCGACCTAGCTACTAGGCGTAGAGTTGCGCGCAGCAGCGTGAGAATGGAAACTGTAATTCAATAAAGACTTTTACTTAATGACCGCTGGCTAGCGTGATCCTCTGTGAGCTAGGATCTTCAAGCAGCTCTGACACTGCGTATTTCCTGTTTTCACAGGATGTTTCTGTTGTGTCTTTGCTTTCGTTTCTCTCTCTGTCTGGAGACACTGACGCAGGCAGTCATGTCTTTCTTTGTTCTGATCAACACTGAATAAAACTTGTAAATAATGCTCTCCTGAGTGTGACTTTTGCTGTGCATTATCTGCTGATAGAGTGTGCATGAGCTCTAGAATGTGGCAAGATATTTTCTAGAAACTCATGTCGCTAATTGCTGATACTGCATGCCTACGGGAGATCGATGGATCGTCCGGCAGACGGCTTGGAGCCATGATGGACTTTGTCTCCCTGGTAGTATCCCAACAACAGGTTTTGGGCCCAGATTCACGGCACCTACAGGAGAGTAGGACTGCGACGGACTGCTGAAAGGTATGTGGAGGAAAAGCGAAAGTAAGACTTTTCTGTTTGCCGCGGCAAGAGCTTTTGATGTCCGGCAGGCCTAATTGGTCTGGGAGTCGAGCCAAGCAGGCCTCAAGATTTATGGCTGCCGAGATAAGACGTTTCTGAAGTGAAATAGACTCACGGCTCAAGTAAAAGGCTGAGATGGATCTTTTACAATCCTCAGAAGCTGCTCCGTCTCCACCAAAGCTAAATGGCCACAACTATCAGACCTGGGCAAGGTACTGTGAGGGCCAGATGAGAAAGCTTGGAGTGTGGAATACCGTTTCTGAGGACCCCCCAGCCCCTGTGACAGCTGAATGGACGGCACAGGACTCAAGAGCCATGGGGATAATTTTGCTCTTAGTAGCTCCTGAAGAGTTAATCACCCTGGCTGGCAAGGCCAGTGCCCGTGAGATGTGGGACGGGCTAAGAGCCTGTCATCTCCAACAAGAGGCTGGGTCTGTGTTGCTTTATTTTAGAAAGCTGCACAGGAAGCGTTTGGAGCCAGGGGAAGACCTTAGAGCCCACGTTTTACATTTGCAGCATCTCAGACAGGAATTGACTCAGAGAGGTTTCAATATGCCTGAGTCACTGTTTGCAATTCTCATCCTGGACTCCCTGGATGAAAGCTACCATGCCGTGGCAAGTCAGCTGGCGACCCTCCCTGCGCAAGACCTCACTGCTACAAAGGTCTTGGCGACTTTGCAAAACGAATACGATAGAAGGAATGCAGCTGAGTCGGCTTGTGCGCTCCAGGGGGAGCAATGTGGGACAGCATTCCAGCCTCCAGGGGGAGCCAAAGCGTTGGCAGCTGTGAAGTGCTGGAACTGTGGGACCCAAGGAAATAAACAAAGGAAGAAGCCAGCAGATGGCAAGAAGCAGAGGGGGTGTGTGTGGAAAGCCCAAGCCAGGGAAAGACAAGGCTTTGTTTGCTGGCACAGCTTCACCAAAGGCTAAAGGCAAGTCTGATGGCCAGGAGCAGGGGGTCAAGCTGCAAAAGCCCACACCGATGGAAAACAAGGTTTTGCTTGCTGGTAAAGCTGCTCCAAAGGCCAAAGCCAGGTTTGTTGTTGATTCGGGCTGTACCCGCCATGTCTCAAGGGACCGCCATCTCTTTATCTCCTTCAAACCTCAAGAAGGTGAGATCCACCTGGCTGATGGAAAGACGTTGCGAATTGCAGGAGAAGGGACTGTGAAACTGGCAAGTCTGCACACTACCATCAAAGATGTACTATATGTTCCAGGTGCTGCAGACAATTTGCTCAGTGTCCCACAGCTTACTGGGCGTGGTTTTGAGATTTCCATCAAGAGCAGCGTCTGTGTCACCAGGAAAGGCAAAGAGGACATTTTGCATGCAAAGTTTATAGATGGATTGTTCTGTATAACTTATGATGACAATGGTGCTGTTGTGTCTAATGTTGATTCTTGTTGTGTTGCACAAACTAACAAAGCTCTTCATGCAGGATGCATTCACAATGCACACAGAAGGTTTTGTCACCTCTCTTGGAAGGCGCTGGCCAAGATGCCAGAGATGGTTGAGGGTTTGAACATCAAACCCTGTAAGTTTCTTTTTTTTAAAATAAAATTTTTATTAAAGTTTTCATATATTTTTAAGACAAACACAAAAACACAAACAACCACAAACAAACACAACACAAATAACAAATATAATTTTAAATCCTTAATTTCTTAACCACTTTCCCTGACTTCCCCACACCTCCCCTTCTTGCATCCCAATTCCAATAGTTAACTCAGCAAGTTCTTATCCCCAACTTTTACCTTATTAATATTTTACTTAATTCATCTTAATTAACCAAATTTAACTTATAGACCTCAGTTAAACAACAGTACTCATCATTTACGCCCTTTTCTAAGGTCGACGCAAATTCCCTTCCACAAATTTCCCAATTTTTATATTAATTACAAAACAAAATAACAAAAAACAACATATAATTATACACCCTTTGGATTCCAAAACTCTCACCCCCCCTTTCTCGGTTTCGATCCCCCCAAAATATCCATCAGTTATCAGCCTGGAGCTCTCACGTCCGAGGCCATCAAATCTCTCTCAGTCCCTCTCTGCTGGTTTTGTTGGTAGTCCTTTATATTGGACTTCGAGTCTCGGAGAAGCTCTGTCCCAATAGGGTCTATGTTTCTTCCAACCAGACCTCCATATTCAAAAGTGGAGCCCAAATCATGTTTCTTATTCCTTTTAAGTACAAATGTCCCAAATGTCCCAAAAGCTCCAACTTTCGCCTTAATCAAATTTGTAATCCATAGGTCTTCCGATCTCCCCATAGGGAGATCCCTCCAATCTTCATTCTCCAATTCAAACCAAATTCTCATCATCCAGGTCTTGTCTTTCTTGTAATCCATCTTTACAGGCCTCTGGTTATCCTTTTTCATCTGCGGCGTTTCAGCTCCTCCTTCCCACTCCTCTGAAACAACACATATCTCTTCTTGTTCAGCTGCAAAGTTTTCTTGAGTCAAGTCCTTGATGCAATCAGCAAGTTTATTTACTTTGGAATTCAAAGTTGTAGCATTTGTAGCCAAAACTTCACTCTGACCTTGTAACTTTCCCAAGAGAAAGAACCCCCTCTAGAGGGATTCTAGTTGCTTAGTGTCAGGGGTTCAGGAGCAGAGGCAAGGGCAAGGGAGGAAACAGAGAGCGAGGGGGAGGAGGCAGAAGAAAAGATGAGTGATGACGACGACCCGAGATCTCCGAGTCTTTCCAGTGAATCAGAAGATTCACAGAAAGGAGCACCAGTGGCCAGGGCAAGGGGGGAGCCTAGGGGGACACCCCAGGAAGATAGAGCCAGAGGGGACTCAGAGGGGAGCAGTTGGAAATCGGGACCAGCGTCACCGCCAGAGAGCAGGGAAGAGGAAGGGCGCCAGGGATCAAGCGCTGGCAGCTCACAACAGGGGGGAGGGCACGAGTCAGGAGTGGCCACACCTCCATCGGGGAGCGAAGAAACGGTCAGACGGAAAGTGGAAGGTTGGGCGCGCGCGCCAAGTTCAAATGCACAGGAAAGTGACGCAGTAGGCAGCCCGGAAAGGGAGCCAGGTCCTAAAGCCCGGCGCAAGGAGACAGGAGGGTCCGGGGGGTCGGCGTCAGAAGAATCTCGGAAGGAAGAGACCCCGGGGGGCAGAGGGACCCAGAGGAGAACAGTCAGGCGGAAAAGGTGGAGCAGGGCGAGGATATTAAGTTGGTGTACAAGGGGCGGAGACTCAGACGGAGCTTCGCCGATCTAACGCATAAGACGTAGAGTTGCACGCAGCAGCTTGAGAATGGAAACTGTAACTCAATAAAGACTTTTACTTAATGATCGCTGGCTAGCGTGATCCTCTGTGAGCTAGGATCTGGGAGCAGCTCTGACAGTAAGCTCCATCTCTGAAATTGTGGGCATCTACGGCCTCACGGAGAGGAGAGAAAGCGGGTGCCCACTAGCGAGCTCACGAACGGCAGACAACATGACGGCCGAACAGCAGATAGCGGAACTCAGAGAAGCAGTGACACGACTGAATACCGAGGCTCTTGCATCCAGGAAGAGAGAGGAGGACGCAGCTGCCGCCTACAGGGATCTCCAAGTCAGGTTGGAAGTGCTTACGAAGCAAGGGCAACTGACACCCAAACCGGAGGGGATTGGGTTGGGGAGACGAACAGGCGGTCTGGTCTCTCACTTCGATGGGAATTTGCAACAGTACCCCAACTTTAGAGCAGATGTAATGTGTGCACTGCAACTGCTGAACAAAGACTTTAGAGATGAGCAAGAGAAGGTGGGATTCATCATGTCCCATTTGCATGGAGATGCTAAAGCATGGCTGCGCAATTTGTGGAGAGATAAGGATCCGGCGCTCCAAAATGCAGATGCCTTTATTAAAGCGATGGATGGGTGCTTTTTATCAAGCATAGACGTGGATCGTGCTCGGAAGCAGATACATGGACTGAAGCAAGGGAGGGCCTGTTCAGTTTCTGTTAATTGGTTCTCGTGGGAAACTTGCAGATTCTAGCTTCACCAATTAACTCAAGCTGGTGTCAATTTACTCTTGGCAGAAAGCCCAGGTCTGCTTGACCTAGAAACTACTCACTCTGATTGGTTAACGACCAGCACTCAACTCTGTTATCTAGGATTGCTAGCACAGTTTGGTGTTAGGTGTGTTGAAGGAGAAGTGCTGTGTATGGTTTTGAGAGAGAAAGAGAGGATTTATTTTGCTTTGATTTGTATGCAGAAACTCTGCTGGTTTTATTTTTCCTTTTTAATAAATCCTGTAAATAGTTATTCTGAGTCTAGCTGACTAGTCATTACCGCTGCAACTAGCTTCCTCGCTGTGCAGGAAAACTCTGCTACGTTTGGGCTAAAGCCAATAGGGCTATGCCTGACACTTCAAAGTTCCATGAGGTTATGGGCATTGTGCTGCCAGCCTGAGTTGCGGTGGTGTCAGCCTCAACGGTGTTGGTTCCAGTAGTTCCAGAAGTTGTTGTTCCTGTTGGTGCAGCAGATGGACACTGGCTGGTTCCTGACTGTGGTGAGCTGGTGACGCAGCGGACACAAGGACAACAGCTGCAGCGTGTGAGTGCTGGGTGCTGTGGTTCCTGTTTTCTCTCTCGGTGGTCGTGAGTAGCTGGTTCCGGGTTCCAGGGACATCGCTCTCAAGATGGCCTCACAACCAGTTCAGATGGCTTTTGAGCGTCTGAATGACTCCAATTACTTGCTGTGGTCGGAACGCATGCAGGCAGTGCTGCAGAGGGATCGTCTCTGGCAAGTGGTGAGTAAGTTTCCTACGAAGCCTGATGATGAAGACCTCGATAAAGACCAAAGAGCAAGGGCCACAATTGTCTTGGGGCTGGAAGATTCCCAGTTGCCGTATGTGAGGGGAATCAAGACAGCTAGAGGTGTGTGGCAAGCACTTAAAGAACTCCATGTGCGTGAGACAGCGGTTTCCAAGCTGTTCATTCGCAAGGCATTGTACAAGGCAATGTTACAGCCTGGGGTTACAATGCAGGAACACCTACACAGTTTACAGTTAAAGTTTGCTGCGCTACAGGAAAGAGACTGTGCATTAGACCAGCAGGAGAAGGTGGCTATTATTTTGAGTTCTCTCCCGGAAAGCTGGGATAATTTAGTTTTGTCTCTAGAAGGCATACAGGAGCATGATTTATCAGTCAGTTACGTTACTGGGCGTTTGATTGAAGAATGGCAGAAGAGGCAAGAAAGGTCGTTGGCTGCAGAGACTTCTACTGGCGGGCGGTTTGGAAGGAGTTCTCATGCCGTGCCAGAGGTGAAGCAAAAGCAGCGTACTGGTGAGGAGTCAGCGTTTGCTGTTAGGCGTTGTTTCCGATGTGGGTCTTCAGCGCATCTAAAACGACAATGTCCGGAGTTGGTCAAGTCTCAGTTGCCGGTGCAGGAGCAGAGACGAGATCAGCAGCAGCAGCAGCAGCAGCAGTGTAAAAAGAAATTCTTCAAACAAAAACAGTCGGCTCAGCTGGTGACCGCCAAGGTCAAGATTGCTGATGAGAAACAAGCGGTCTGGGTGGTCGATTCGGGAGCGTCTCGCCACATCGTAAATTCAGATGAATTGTTTGTTTCCAAGAACTCAGCACAGCGCAGCCAGGTGGCTCTAGCAGACGGAAGTACTTCCGAAGTGATTTCGGGGGGTGCAGTTTTTGTTCCTTGTCTTCGTGAATGCCTGCAAAATGTACTTTGTGTGCCGTCATTAAGGAGCAATCTGATGTCTGTAGATTGTTTGCTAAAAGCTGGGTTTAAAGTGTATTTTGAAGGAGACAGTTGCATTATTAAGAAGGCTGGTGAGATTTTAGGCACTGCTAAGTCAGAGGGAGGCTTGTTTTGGCTTAAAGCAGGATCTCAAGTTGCAGCAGTAGTCAGTAAACCTCAGCCTGCAGTGAATAACAAAGCTATACATGACAACTGTGTGCACTTATTGCATAGGAAAATGGGGCATGCTTGCTGGAAAAGTGTACTAAAAATGTCTGAATTGGCTGATGGGGGTAATTTAAAGAGTTGTAACAAGTACCTTGATTGTAATGTTTGTAAAAAGGTTAAAACCCACAGAGTCTCTTACCCCAGAAGTGACAGAGTTAGTGAGTCACCGCTACAGCTGGTTCACATGGACGTAATTGGTCCATTTGCTGTAAGCAGGGGTGGATCGCGCTTTTCATTAACAATTGTGGATGACGCCACGCGTTATTCTTGGGTTTTTCCCATGAAGAATAAGGGTGACGTGTTCACTAAGTTTAAAGGCTGGGTGGCATCTGTGGAAAGATTTCTGTCCATTAAACTCAAAAGGATACAGACGGACAGAGGTGGCGAATTTATGTCAAATGCCTTTAGAGATTGGTTACAAAAGCGTGGCATTGGGCATAGGAAAACGAACGTTTTTTCCCCGGAGGAGAATGGCGTTGCAGAGCGAAAAAACAGATCTTTACAAGATATGATGTTTGCCATGCTTGATGATGCTGATTTACCCATGTCTTATTGGGGGGAGAGCATGCTCACCGCGTGTTATCTCCAAAATAGGCTCTTTCATCAAACAATAGGTACAACCCCGTACTTTAAATTGTTTCAGAAAAAACCTAAAATTGACCATTTGCATGTGTTTGGATCAAAAGCCTGGGTATTAATTCCAAAACAAATGAGAAAGAAGGGAGATCCTAAGACCAAACAGTTAGTGTTTGTGGGTTACCAGGAGCTGGGAAAAGGTTTCCGCTTTGCTGAAGGGACAAATGGCATTGTGATCTCCAGGAATGCCAGTTTTTGTGAACATAGTGGCTGGGAGAGACTACATGCCAATACTGAGGTTTGGTTTGAACCTTCCCAGGAGCTCCTTGACTCTGAAGGTAGACACAGAGAATCAGAGTCTGAGGGGGAGGAAAGTTCAGATAAGAGCTCTCAAGAAAGTGGAGTTAGCCAGAGACCAGTTGCTAAGCAACAAAAGAGAGGTCGTAGTTCTGAGGAGGAAAGTGGGTCAGAAGAAAAATTTTCTCCCAGAAGGTCTAAAAGACAAAACAAAGGAGTGCCTCCGGTGCGTTTTTCTCCTGATACTGCAAATGTTTTTAGTGTAATTGCAGAACCTAAGAGTTTTCAGGAGGTGTTAAAGTTACCAAAAGAGGAGGCAGAGCACTGGAAACAGGCAATGGAGGAAGAGATGTCCTCTCTGAATGAGCACAAGGTTTTTACACCAGTGGCAGCGCCTGAGGGGGCAAAGATTGTAGGCTGCAGGTGGGTGTACAAACTTAAACCTCTGGTGACAGGAGAGTACAAATACAAAGCTCGTTTAGTTGCTCAAGGATACTCTCAGAGGCCTGGAAAAGATTATGACGAGACTTTTTCCCCTACTGCTAAGGGGGACAGTGTAAGGCTGATTTTAACGCTTGGAGCAAAGAGAAAACTCCTGTTAAACCATTTTGATATCCAGACTGCATATTTACATGCATCAATATCAGAAGACCTGTATCTAGCTGAACCGCCTGGTTATGAGACAGGTTCCAATAGAGTGTTAAAATTAAACAAAGCTCTATATGGTCTCAAACAGGCTGCAAGATCTTGGAACAAATGTTTCCATGAGGCCTTAGTGTCATTTGGTTTCAAGCAGAGTACAGCTGACAATTGTGTTTATGTACGTGGTACAGGCAGTGATCAAGAGTTTTGTCTGATTTATGTAGATGATGTTTTGTATGCTTGCAAAACAGATAAACAAACTAAAAGGTTTGCCAAGCAATTGTCCAGTAAGTTCAAAGTGAAGGACTTAGGCCCGGTTAGGACATATCTAGGGTTGGAAGTGTGCTGGGCCCAAGATGGCAGCTGCCTAATTAGTCAGCAGAACAAAGTTAAACAACTACTGACTACATACAGGATGCAGGATTGCAAAGGGGCAGCGGTGCCTATGGATCCAGGTTTCATAAAAACACTTCATATAGATGAGAGTCCTGAATTTGAACATCCTGATGTATATCACTCTGTAATTGGAAGTTTATTGTATATAGCACAGTGGTCCAGACCTGATATTAGCTACGCAGTAGGCATATTAAGTAGATTGGTCTCAAAACCCACACTAAATGCCTGGAAAGGGGTAAAACAAGTTCTGAGATATCTCAAACAGACAATTGGCTATATGTTACAATTAAATTCTTCAGAGGACGAAATGTTGAGTTGCTACTGTGATAGTGACTGGGGAAATTTGCCAGATAGAAAATCTGTCACAGGACTAGTCGTAATGGTCGGTGGAGCTTTAATCAGCTGGCGGTCACGCAAGCAAGACGTTGTAAGTGTGTCATCAACGGAATCAGAGTACGCCGCATTGAGTGAATTGTGCAACGAGGTGATTTATTTCAAGCATTTGTTAGCAGATTTAAATGTAAATTATGGAGAACCAGTACAAGTTTACATTGATAATCAAGCTTGTATAACCTTAAGTAAAACAGAGGGTTTCAAATCACGTTCCAAACATATCTCTGTAAAATACCAAAATGTACGTTGCTGTGTACAAGACAATGTAATCACCTGTACTTATGTGTCAAGTGAAGAAAATGTAGCAGATGTATTAACTAAACCATTGGCAAAGATAAAGAACAAGCGAATGTGCAAGGGTTTAGGTTTGCTGGAAAAATAATCTCCTACATAGGTGTATTTGGTGTTAATTGTTCAGCAGAATCTGTGAGGGGGTGTTCAGTTTCTGTTAATTGGTTCTCGTGGGAAACTTGCAGATTCTAGCTTCACCAATTAACTCAAGCTGGTGTCAATTTACTCTTGGCAGAAAGCCCAGGTCTGCTTGACCTAGAAACTACTCACTCTGATTGGTTAACGACCAGCACTCAACTCTGTTATCTAGGATTGCTAGCACAGTTTGGTGTTAGGTGTGTTGAAGGAGAAGTGCTGTGTATGGTTTTGAGAGAGAAAGAGAGGATTTATTTTGCTTTGATTTGTATGCAGAAACTCTGCTGGTTTTATTTTTCCTTTTTAATAAATCCTGTAAATAGTTATTCTGAGTCTAGCTGACTAGTCATTACCGCCGCAACTAGCTTCCTCGCTGTGCAGGAAAACTCTGCTACGTTTGGGCTAAAGCCAATAGGGCTATGCCTGACACTTCAAAGTTCCATGAGGGCCAGCGTAAGGCAGTACCATGCCCGCTTTTTCGCTTTGGTCAGTGCCCTGGAATGGGACAGAGATTCGGCTCCAGTAAGAGACCTGTTTTGGGAGGGATTGCACAGCGCGGTTAAAGATGAAATTGCGAGGGGGGAGAGACCCCGGACCACGCAGGAGATCGTTCAGAGGGCGCTGGCGGTGGGGGTGCGGCTGGAAGAACGTCCGTGGAGCAGGGACGAAGGGCGTGGAGGGGGCGAACCAGCCAGGGGCTACTCCATCCTTCCCAGAGAAGCAGCGCGTGCGCAATCCACGCCTCCGCCAGGAGGAGGAGCGGAACCTATGGAGGTTGGAGGTGCAAGGGCTCAGTCAGCAGCCAGAGCCCTAGCACCGGCAGCAGTGAAAGCGAAGCCTCCTAGAGGGAACAGGAAGTGTTACATCTGCGATGATCCACAGCATATGGCGAAAGGGTGTCCCCAGAGGCTCCACAAGCACACTGCAGCCTCAGCAATGGTAACTGCAGCAACGCAGCAAGGAGAACCACAGCAGGGAAACGACGGAGTCTGGCTGGAGAAAGAGGCACTGGGGCCCAGCCAGACGTGTCAGTGAAGCAGTCCCCAGAGATTTTACAGCCCATGGACCCCCTCCCGCCCAAACCAGTAGTGAGGCTCACCGCATCGCTCCAGCTGCCCAATGGAATCACCATGGACGTGCCAATCACCATTGACTCAGGAAGCAATGCGGACTTTATAGGGCAGGACTTTGTCGACCGACACGCTATACAGTTGCTGCCTGCCACGCTGCCCCTGCAGGTTGTCACGGTGGATGGCAGGGAGCTGCTAGGGGGGCAAGTGGTGAAGCAGACGCCACCAATGGTGATGCGACTTGGGAATCACAGGGAAGTCATCAGCTTCAACGTCACTCAACTATCGGACACGCCCATTGTATTGGGTATGAGTTGGCTGGACAAGCACAGCCCGACGCTGGCTTGGTACCAGAGGCAGCTGACCTTCGGCTCTTCCTTTTGCGCTGAACACTGCATCGTGCCCCGGCAGGAAGGAGAGGAAGAGGAGTCACAGCTGCAGCTAGGCACGCTGCAAGCGGTTCCCCACAAGTACGCAGAATTTTTGGAGGTTTTCTGCGAGAAGGAGGCAGACAGGCTACCCCCCCACAGACCATATGACTGCAAAATTGACCTGCTGCCGGGGGCGGCGCTGCCCAAAGGGAAGCTGTATTCCATGTCTGAGGACGAACTGCAGGAACTCAAAGAGTTCATAGATCATAATTTGGAGCGCGGTTTCATCCGAGAGTCCAAGGCAGTGGGGGGCAGTCCTGTATTCTTTGTTAAGAAGCGGGACACGCCCCAAAAAAGACTTGTAGTGGACTATCGCATCTTGAACAGTGTGACCAAGCCATCGGACTTCCCCATGCCCCGAATCGACGACCTCCTCGCAAAGGTACGCAAGGGCAGCGTGTTCACCAAGTTGGACCTGCGAGGGGCGTACAACCACATTCGCATGCGGGAAGGAGATGAGTGGAAGACAGCCATGTTCACGCCCCTGGGCACCTACGAATATAGAGTTATGCCTTTTGGATTGCAAAATGGCTCCCACGATTTTCAAGCTTTCATGCATCACGTGTTGGTGGGGCTCCTCTACAAGACGTGCGTCTGTTTCTTGGATGACATCCTGATCTTTTCGGAATCGCAGCAGGAGCATGACAGACACGTCAAGGAAGTGCTGAGCAGGCTACAGCAGCATAGGCTTTACGCCAAGCTGGAGAAGTGCCAATTCGACGTGACGGAGGTGGATTTCCTGGGCTACAAGTTGTCTGACAAGGGGCTCGCCATGGACAGCGCCAAGGTTCGAGCAGTGTTGGATTGGAAAAGCCCACGCAACCGGAAGGAGGTCCAACGGTTTGTCGGCTTCGCGAACTTCTATCGCAAGTTTATCAAAGGCTTTGCTATGCAGACAGCGGCCATCACGGACACGCTCAGCTCCAAGAAAAAGAAGTTCATCTGGACAGAGCAGGCGGAGCAGTCCTTTCAGGCACTCAAGCGTCTCTTCGCGTCGGAAGAGCAGCTGCTTCATGTCAACCCCAGCAGGCCGATGAGGGTGGAGACAGACGCTTCGGACAGAGCCGTGGGAGCAGTCCTGCTGCAGAAAGACCCGCAGGGGGTTTGGAGGCCGGGAGCGTTTTACTCCAGGAAGCTCAGCAAGTCCGAACAGAACTACACCATCTGGGACAGGGAGTTGCTGGCCATTCATGCAGCATTCAAAGCGTGGAGGCACTTCCTGATCGGCGCCAAGCACACGGTGCAGGTCTGCACGGACCACAAGAATCTGGAGCACTGGCACACGGCACAGTTCCTGAACCAGAGGCAGATACGTTGGGCTGAGTTCTTTGCGAACTTTGACTTCCGAATAGAGTATGTCCCGGGGGACACCAACATCATGGCGGATGCTCTCTCCCGTAAGCCACAGTATCTGGAGGAGGCAACGCCAGCGGCCGCCATGCACATCTTCGCACCGACAGTGTGGGCGTGCGCTGCGGCAACAGTTGACCTGGAGGCGGTGCGACGAGCGTTGCAGGATGACTCCTTCGCGCAAGCAAAGATGGCAGAGGTGCACAGGGGCACGGCAGCGACCGACGAGTTCCAGCTGCGAGATGGATTGCTCATCCGTAAAGGGGCCATCTACGTGCCGGGAGACGAACTTCGCGCCAACGTACTGCAGCAGCTGCATGACGCGCCCACTGCCGGGCACTTTGGCAAGGAGAAGACGGTGGAATTAGTCGCCAGAGACTTCTGGTGGCCCGGAATGAGAGGGGAAGTCGCGGACTACGTGGCGAGGTGTGACACCTGCCAGAGGGCCAAACCAGTGCACAGACCGCCGGCCGGACTGCTGGAACCACTGCAAACTCCGTTCGAACCATGGGAGAGAGTGGCCCTGGACTTTGTCACGGATCTGCCCAGCTCGAGGGGCAAGACGGCTGTCCGACCGAGGGCGACAGTTCATCTCGAACTTCTGGCAGAAGCTGATGGGCTTCCTGAACGTCAAGATCAACCTGGCGTCGGCTAGACACCCGCAGACCAACGGGCAAGCGGAGCGGGTCAATGCCATCATGCAGCAGTACCTGAGATGTTATGCGAATCAACAGCCTGCGACGTGGGTGGATTACCTGCCTCTCGCCGAGTTCGCCTACAACAACACGAAGCACGTGTCCACGGGGGTCACGCCGTTCTTCGCCAACAACGGGAGGCACCCCAGAACCTTCCCGGGACTGGAAAGAATGGGGGAGGGGGAGCCGCAGACAGCAGATGCGTTCGCGTCGGAGTTGCAGGAGGTCCACGATCAGCTGCGGCGGCACCTGGAGCTGGCTAAACACGCATACAAGGTACAAGCGGACAAACACAGAAGGATTGGCGAAGAGATCCATGTGGGAGACTGGGTCTGGTTAGCAGCCCACGCAGTGCCGGCCAGGTCGTTGGCGAAGAAGAAACTAGGGCATAAACAACTGGGACCCTACCAAGTTGAAGAGCAGGTCAACCCGGTGGCTTTCAGGCTGGCGCTTCCGGAGGGTTCCAGGATGCATCCGGTGTTCCACAGATCGGTGCTCACTCCCTACAAGGCACCTCACAGGTTTCAGGAACCAGGAACGGCACCGAGTCTGCTCCGAGAGAGAACCGGGCAAGCGGGAGTGGCACAGGAGGAGCGCATCAACGAAGTCACGGAGATTTTGGACTCCAGATGGGGGGAAGAGGGGGTAGAATACCTTCTCGCCAAGGAGGGCACCCCGGCCAGTGCCAACAGCTGGGTGCCGGGCTACGCTTTAGACGAACCTCTGCTCAAAGAAGAGTTTCATGCCCTCTTCCCACATAGGCCAATGCCAGCAGACTTTTTCGACGACTGGCTTTTCACGCCCACGCTTTCAGCCAGCACGTTCCGGGGGTTCGACTCGGACGAGGAACCGACACGAGACGCCCGTTCCCCGGAGGGGTCACCCTCGGGATCTGCTTCAGAACCCTCGTATTGGTGGGATGATCGACCAGAGGAGCAGTTCCGCAGAAAGTGGCTGGAGGGTCCAGGACGAGCAACCTCTCCAGAAGGAAGCGAGGGAGAGACGGACATGGACGTTTTCGGGGACGACCCGGGTTTCGAGCACGGCGGCACAGAGATGGAAGCGGAGGTGACCATCGTAGACGAGAGCAGGGAGGAAGAACCGGAAGACTTCAGATGGAGGCCCGCCACGGGAAGCGAACTGTATCCGACATTCGTCCCCCTGACACGGCAGCACCCAGCTCCCGCACCGGAAGGAGGGGAGGGGGGAAGAGGGGGCTTCGAGGGGGGGGATGGATGTCAGGGGTTCAGGAGCAGAGGCAAGGGCAAGGGAGGAAACAGAGAGCGAGGGGGAGGAGGCAGAAGAAAAGATGAGTGATGACGACGACCCGAGATCTCCTAGTCTTTCCAGTGAATCAGAAGATTCACAGAAAGGAGCACCAGTGGCCAGGGCAAGGGGGGAGCCTAGGGGGACACCCCAGGAAGATAGAGCCAGAGGGGACTCAGAGGGGAGCAGTTGGAAATCGGGACCAGCGTCACCGCCAGAGAGCAGGGAAGAGGAAGGGCGCCAGGGATCAAGCGCTGGCAGCTCACAACAGGGGGGAGGGCACGAGTCAGGAGTGGCCACACCTCCATCGGGGAGCGAAGAAACGGTCAGACGGAAAGTGGAAGGTTGGGCGCGCGCGCCAAGTTCAAATGCACAGGAAAGTGACGCAGTAGGCAGCCCGGAAAGAGAGCCAGGTCCTAAAGCCCGGCGCAAGGAGACAGGAGGGTCCGGGGGGTCGGCGTCAGAAGAATCCCAGAAGGAAGAGACCCCGGGGGGCAGAGGGACCCAGAGGAGAACAGTCAGGCGGAAAAGGTGGAGCAGGGCTAGGATATTAAGTTGGTGTACAAGGGGCGGAGACTCAGACGGAGCTTCGCCGATCTAACGCATAAGACGTAGAGTTGCACGCAGCAGCTTGAGAATGGAAACTGTAACTCAATAAAGACTTTTACTTAATGATCGCTGGCTAGCGTGATCCTCTGTGAGCTAGGATCTGGGAGCAGCTCTGACACTTAGTATTCTTTATCCAACAGTCAAGTTACTTTGTTTTTGTTTCTTCTTTGTTTTCAACGACTTAAAGTCAAATGTAACAAAAATAATCAGCAGAAATAACAAAAGGCAATTTTTTCCAACTTTGACAGCTCGTTTGACAGCTGTCAAACTCTTTATGTCTCCTCAGCAGGCTCTCTCGCGGATCCCTCCCGGATCCCAGGGGGTTGCACTTCAGCTCTTAAAAATCAATTCTTATCCTCCAGCAAAATACTTATACTGCCAAGTCGTGAAATTAATAACTTTTGTCTCATAAAGAGAAAAGTGGTCTCTCGACCTTAGTTATCCAATTCTTGCTTTAATTTGTCTACAGGACGGGGAGGCGGACTTCCTTTTAACACCTCCCCCGATTGTGCCGAATTCAAAAAAATAGATTTTTAGTTCCAATTTCCGTACTACTCACGGGTTGTTACTTTTGCAGTCCAAATGTTCAAAGAAAGAAGTCAGCGCTCCCCGGCCATGGCATGCGGCTTCACTCCGTAGAAGAAGCGGTCTACTCTCAGCACCACGCCGCTCTCCGTCCCCTGCTCCGAAGCCTTTAAAAAGGCTTCTTCGTGGGTCGGGGGGCGCAAATGTTGCCCGCCGAGTCACCAAGTCCACAGGCTTCAACGCCTGTGGTTTCTGAGGGTCCCCGCGTCACCGCCGCGGCAGGACCCACCTTCCACAGAGCCGATTCGCTCCGGAGCTCGGAGGGAATCCGCCATTAACCTTTTGCGCTAACCCGGAAGTCCCAAACCCTGTAAGTTTCACATGAAATGTGTATCTTGTGCAGAGAACAAGGTGAAGGTTGCTCCAAAAGGCAAGGAGTCTAGCAGGCAGGCTTCCAAACCCTACCAGCTAGTGCACGCAGACCTGGTTGGGCCACTTGCGCCCTCTTTGGGTGGAGCAAGGTACTTCATGGTTCTGATTGATTCTTTTTCCAGGTACATTCATGTGTTTATGCTCGAGCAGAAATCACAAGCGTTTCCTAAGTTCAATGCATTCTGTGCTTGGTTGGAGAATGTTCACAGTAAATGTATTGGCTGTCTCTTTACTGATCGGGGCGGGGAGTTCACTTCTCAGCAGTTTGAAGCTTTCCTGACTGAGAAGGGAATCCAGCATGACTTGTCAACGCCTAGATCGCCATGGATGAATGGACTTGTGGAGCAAGCAAATCAAACGTTGCTGCAAGGACTGAAAACCTTGTTGCATGATGCCAATCTCCCTGATAAGTTTTTGGGGGAGGCTCTGTCGATTTTTTTTTACACTTTTAATCGCAGATTGTCATCCCCTATTGGTTGTACCCCCTATGAGAAGATGTTTGGTAAGAAACCCAACATCAAGCACATGAGAATCTTTGGTTCTGACATGTGGGTACACACCCCACAGAGCAACAAGCTTGGGAAGCGTGGGGCACATGGTTTGTTCATGGGGTACTAAAAAGGTGCATACAGAGTATGGATGACTGACTCTAAGTCCATTAAGTGTTGGGATACTGCCAGGGAGATAAAGTCCATCATGGCCCCCAAGCCGGCTCCCAGACGATCCATCGACCTCCCGTAGACACGCAGTATCAGCAATTAGCGACATGAGCTCCAGAACATTCTAGAGCCGATGCACACTCTTTATCAGCAGAGAATGCACAGCCAAAAGTTGCACTCAGGAGAGCATTATTTACAAGTTTTATTCAGCGTTGATCAGAACAAAGAAAGACATGACTGCCTGCGTCAGTGTCTCCAGCAGAGAAAAAACGAAAGCAACAGACAACATAAACATCCTGTGAACAGGAAATACGCAGACTCTGACTCACAGCCTGCTCCCTTTTAAGGTGGAACGGAAATATCCTAACATCCTCCCCCTTTCGGTGTAACCTGTAGTACCTGTGGTTCAACCCAATTGCAACCTTCGTACATAAACCTTAAGTTGTTCTCTGTTAACAACCTTAGACAACAGATCAGCAGGAATTTCATTTCCTGGCATGTAGGACACCTGAATGAGTCCTTTCTGAATACACTCTCTTGCACGATGTAGCTTAATCTGCAAGTACTCGGTTCTTTGCTTGCAACTCTCTGAGTTCAGCAAAGCCAAACACGATCTATTGTCTTGATACACTTGTACAGGACATTTCACAGAAACTCTGATGTCCTTAAACAGTTGCATCAATCATTCACAATCCATGAGTGAAAATGACAGAGCATTGAGTTCTGCTTCACAGGAACTTAGGCTCACTGTTGTCTGCTTCTTGCACAACCAGTCAAACAGGCAGTGGTTGTACATGTAGCATACTCCAGAAGTGCTTGTACCATCCGTGGTGTCACTTCCAAAACTTGCATCTGTAAAGATTTCAAGACCTCCAGTCTTCTGACTGGTGAACCTCAGCCTGTAGTGCAAAGTCCCTTTCAAATAGCGGGCTATGCGCTTCAGAGCTTTCCAATCCTGAACAGTAGGATTATTCGCATGTCTGCTAAGCAGGTTAGTGCTTACAGCTATGTCAGGTCTTGAGCATCTAGCAATGAAATTCAACTTGCCTAGAATGCATCTGTACAGCGTAGTGTCAGAAAACGCTTCAGCAGTACTGTCTACCTGGTAACCTGTCACCATCGGAGTGTCTGCTGGGTTTGCATCAACCAAATTCAACCTGGTTAAAATATCAGCAATTTTCTGTGTTTGGTGTACCAGAAAATTACCTGCTTGGTCCCTCTCCACCTGCAGAGAAAGATAGTTGAATACCTCACCAAGATCCTTCATGTCAAAGTGCTCCTTCAGCTGAGCTAGGGTGCTTTGGTACAAAGCCTGATTCTTCCAAAACATCAGAAGATCATCAACAAAATATAAACAATACAGTTGTTACGATATAGAACCAATGCGGCAGCAAGCTGCTGGTTTGAAAGCAAAACATAAATGGGAATGTTGGGGCTGTTCTGTGGGAAACAAAGGGACAGTCTATTCACAGTGTGAAGCACCGGAATTAGCTCAGAGTGTAATATGAGCTGTACAGGAAGTACAGGAGGAGTTTGACTCTCTGCTGTTGGAGTTTGAAGAGAGCAGACGTGTTTTCTGTAACGCTGCAAAAGACAGAAATAAAGACATGTAAATACGTTTCTGTCTATCTCTTTCCCCTGCCTGGGGGGTGGGCAGGAAAGAGTGGTGTGTCCTTCTCACGTTGGGGAGGATCGCCGATCGCGACCTTGCCTGGATCCTGCTGGGAAATGCAGACAGGGAGGTCAACCGGAGATCAAGCCTGGAGAGTGGCCAGTTTCCTCTGATAACAGCTTGAATCCCGACATCTGGTAGCATTTGGGCCGATGGTTTAGATCCATGTAAGCTGCAAGAGAGGTTGATGGATCATACTTCATCCTCTGCACCAAGAGGGAAGATACAGTAACGTGCAGCTGGGAGCTACACGGACGGCTGGGCACCGCAGAAGGTGTTTACTGAGCAATGGAGCCCCTAAGGTATGCTGATTTTATGGCTGAGAGAGTGAACGCGAATTGAAGCATTCTTCGGTTCACTGAGTGTCTGCGTTTGGATGAAACCAGCACTGTGAGAAAGCTACATACTTCGCTTATCTTGGTATACCTGGAATGTATAGTTGCTAAGCAACGATACGTCAGTGCAATGGAAAGTTACTGGCAAACAACGGCAAAAGGGGCTGGCACAGTGTGAAGGCTGGGAAACAGCGAATGTTTTGTCTACAAAAGCTGCTTTTGGAAAGACTTTCGAACAGCTTGCGTTGAACTGCCAGGTGTGAGGCAGTAAACAGCCAATTGACCCTTGGATTTTACAGGCTCGAGAGTGAGAGCTGAGGCTTGGATTCAAAATGGATGCCAAGAAGGGGGGAGGCTTACCTTACCTACCTCCACTGACTAATGACAATTATTCCTCATGGTCTGTAAAGATGAAAGCCCTGCTTCAGAATCAGAGGATTTTTGGGGTGATTGAGAACCCCATCCCTGCAGCACCAACGCCAGGTTGGAATTCACAGAATGTGAAAGCCAGGACGGCCATAATTCTGTGTGTCTCGGATGACCAGCTCGTGCATGTCCAGGATTTACATAACGCGCGAGAGATTTGGCAGACGCTGCGTAGAATACATCAAAGAGATGCTGGTTCTTCAGCGTTGCTGCATTTTGAAAAGCTGACCAATCTGAGGCTTGCGCCCGATGGAGATGTACAAGTGCATTTGACAGAGATGAAATTCTTACGCCAGCAGATGGCAGAACGCAATTTCCCTCTACAGGAAGAGATATTCTGCTTCATGATTATTAACAGCCTAAATCGGACTTATAAAACAGTTGCAAGTCAACTTGGTTCTCTACCTGCCGCGGATCTCATGGCGGAAAGAGTCTGCGCCGTGGTTCTCAATGAGAGAGATCGACTTGCTGCAATAGATGTCAAAGACAGGGGGAGAGAAGCTTGGAGTACTGACACCCCCACTGCTATTGCTAGTGAAGAACAGGCTATGGCTTTGAACGTTGTCCATTGTTTCAATTGTGGACAGACTGGGCATCTTCAGCGGAACTGTAAGAAGCCACGTCAACAGAAAGGAGCCAAGGGCAGCTCTGCAAAGCCTGAAGCGTCAGGCAAAAGTCGTACCTAGTCCCAGGTGAAACCTGCAAAGGTTTTGATGTCGAAAGGAGCCACACCAGAAGTGGAGAACACGTTTATTTTGGACACTGGGGCCACTAAACACATGACATCGAACAAAGGACTGTTTTCAACGTTTAAGAAGCAAAGCTTCGCTGTGAAAAAGGCCAACGGTCAGGAGCTGGAAGCGACCGGGTTTGGAACTGTATATCTTGAAAGTCTGAACTTGACTATCAACAATGTGTATTTGGTTCCTGATTTAAAGTTCAATCTGCTGAGTGTTTCGCAGATCACAAAGAAAGGACTGACTTTGTCCTATGATAGAGAAAGCTGCAAGATCTTCAAAGATGGAGAACTGTATCTTTCTGCCAGAGAGAAAGATGGACTGTATTTGTTGACTTTTGATCAAAGTGATTGCATGAATTGTAATTCATCTGATTCTAACATAATTTCTCTCGCAGGTGTGTCGAAGAACGTCAAGAAGGCGACCAGGGTCGACAGAGCATTTCAGCGGGTGTATGCTGATGTGATTGGTCCTCTAGCACCATCTAGAGGCAATGCAAGATATTATATTGTGTGTGTGGATTATTTCTCTCATTATGTCTGGGTATATGTGTTGGAGAAACCACAAGAAGCCTTAGAAAGGTTTAAAGAGTTTTGTGACAAGGTTAAGAATGTGCATGATGCTAACATTGATTGTCTTTTCACAGATGAAAAGCCAGTTTTTCTTTTACAGGATTTTCAGGATTTCCTGCATAAGAAAGGGGTAAGGCACAAGACTGCTGTTTCTGCAGAAGCGTGGAACAGAGGTGTCTGTGTGCAGGTGAACAAAGAATTGCAAGAAGGCATGAAGGCGCAATTGCTGAGTTCACATTTGCCACATGAGTTTTGGGCAGTGTCGTTAATGTGTTATTGTCACACGTGGTTGAGAAAGGTTTCAAAAGATTTGGGAAGTTCTCCTTTTGAGAAGCTGTTCCATAGAAAACCTTCTGTTGCCCATTTTAAGGTTTTTGGGTCTCATGTGAAGACTGAAGCTCCAGGTGGAGTAGAGAATGCCAGAGGCATTTTTGTGGGTTATGAAAAGGGTCTCTACAGAGTAATTTTGTCTGAATCTGGTCAGGTGATTCTCACAAAATCTCTAGAGAGTGCTCCTGAACAGGAGAGAGTAATTATTCACACATTTCTCACTGAGGACGATTCAGATGATGATGATGATTTTACTGATTACAGTGGTACTCAGAGTGACAGTGATAGCTCACAGAGCTCAGTGGACACAGTCATTGAGAGGAAGTCTCACACAATGGATAGACCACAGATGAAGGATGAACCACTGTTTACTATTGGAACTGGTTCTCCAAAGAGTCCTGAGACTGAACCAGTGAGCAGAGAGGATCAGCTCCTCATACGTAGGTCTGAGAGAGAGTTACAAAGGGTGTACCACCCAAGAGGTATTCAAAAGAGTTTGCTAACTCAGCTGTAGCATGTGTTACTGTTGTTAACAACTCAAGACAGGTTGAAGCTGTGTCTAAGTCAGAGACAAAGACACAACAGGGAGTTGCTAAGTGTAACACTACATTCCCTAGCCAAGGTAATGCAGATGCACTCATTCCTTGGAAGTCAGACAACCAGAGAGGTACACTAGAGAAACCAGTGGTGGGTAGTTCCAAGGGTGGAACTGAAACAACAGGGGAATGTTATATGTATAACAACTGTTTGTTTTCTTCTCTGGATCTCACTTTGCTCGCAGCACACATTGATCCATATGGGGGAGTATGTTACGATATAGAACCAATGCGGCAGTGAGCTGCTGGCTTGAAAGCAAAACATAAATGGGAATGTTGGGGCTGTTCCGTGGGAAACAAAGGGACAGTCTATTCACAGTGTGAAGCACCGGAATTAGCTCAGAGTGTAATATGAGCTGTACAGGAAGTACAGGAGGAGTTTGTCTCTCTGCTGTTGGAGTTTGAAGAGAGCAGACGTGTTTTCTGTAACGCTGCAAAAGACAGAAATAAAGACATGTAAATACGTTTCTGTCTATCTCTTTCCCCTGCCTGGGGGGGGGGAGGAAAGAATGGTGTGTCCTTCTCACGTTGGGGAGGATCGCCGATCGCGACCTTGCCTGGATCCTGCCGGGAAATGCAGACAGGGAGGTCAACCGGAGATTCCAGTCGGGTGCCTGGAGAGTGGCCAGTTTCCTCTGATAACAGCTTGAATCCCGACAACAGTTTGTTTTGCCCCTCCTCCTTTACAAACACACATGGATCAGTTTGCCCTGGTGAAAACCTAGAGAAAGCAACGTCTCAGTGAGTTTCGTGTTCCAACACCTGGCACTCTGCTTGAGACCATATAAGGATTTCCGGAGTTTACAGACCATTCCCTTCTGTATCTGCATCCCGTCAGGTGTAAGCATAAACAGCTCCTCCCCCAAAATCCCGTACAAAAAAGCTGTATTAATGTCATGATGGGAAACATGCAGTTTCTCCTCCGCAGCGATCTTGGGCATCAGCCGAATGCTCTCATATTTGACTGTGGGTGAATAGGTCTCGTGGTAATACTGTCCTGGTACCTGTGAAAAACCTCTTGTAACCAATCTGGCTTTGTGTCTGACTACCTTGCCATTCTGGTCTGTATTGGCCTTGAAGACCCATTTGCTGCCAACCAGTCTCATTCCTGGGACTACCGATACCAGTTCCCAAGTTTGGTTCCTGTTCAAGGAATCAACTTCAGCCTTCATGGCATTAAGCCAAGGCTCAGCATCTTTAGAGGTTAACTCCTGAACCTCTTTGAAGCTTGAAGGTTCCCACACCTTCTCTGAGCTACTAAGAACAGCAGTTGCCGTCTTAGCAAACTCATCAGCAAATCTCTTTGGAGGCCTGCCCTTCGTGGCTCTCTCAGATCTGCGTACTAGACGCAAGTCTTCTGGACTCATCTCCTCTTTCTCAGGAGAAAAGTGACCAATGGTTAACAGTGGTTCTTCCAGTTCATTGTCAGATGCATCAGATGGTCTGACTGAGGCCTTTGCACTCTTGTAGTCTGCTGTGTCATCACTGTCACTGACACCAGCAGCAGCGCCGCCCACTGACCTGGAATCTGAACTCTGATCATCATCATCATTATCATCCTCAGCTTCCTCAGCTTCCTCAACATTATCTGATTTCTTCACATCACCTTCATCCTCCTCTGGGTAACTCTGGAAAATTCCCACATTTCCCCCCCACTTAGGATTGTACTCAACACTCTTTGTGAACTTAATGGACTTAGAGTCAGTCATCCATACCCTGTATGCACCTTTTTCGTACCCCATGAACAAACCATGTGCCCCACGCTTCCCAAGCTTGTTGCTCTGTGGGGTGTGTACCCACATGTCAGAACCAAAGATTCTCATGTGCTTGATGTTGGGTTTTTTACCAGACATCTTCTCATAGGGGGTACAACCAATAGGGGATGACAATCTGCGATTATAAGTGTAAGCAAAATTCGACAGAGCCTCCCCCCAATACTTATCAGGGAGATTGGCATCATGCAACAATGTTTTCATTCCTTGCAGCAACATTTGATTTGCTCGCACCGCAAGTCCATTCATCCATGGCGATCTAGGTGTTGACAAGTCATGCTGGATTCCCTTCTCAGTCAGGAAAGCTTCAAACTGCTGAGAAGTTAACTTCCCGCCCCGATCAGTAAACAAACAACCAATGCGTTTACCGTGAACATTCTCCAACCAAGCACAGAATGCCTTGAACTTAGGAAACGCTTGTGATTTCTGCTCGAGCATAAACACATGAATGTACCTGGAAAAAGAATCAATCAGAACCATGAAGTACCTTGCTCCACCCAAAGAGGGCGCAAGTGGCCCAACCAGGTCTGCGTGCACTAGCTGGTAGGGTTTGGAAGCCTGCCTGCTAGACTCCTTGCCTTTTGGAGCAACCTTCACCTTGTTCTCTGCACAAGATAAACATTTCATGTGAAACTTACAGGGTTTGATGTTCAAACCCTCAACCATCTCTGGCATCTTGGCCAGTGCCTTCCAAGAGAGGTGACAAAACCTTCTGTGTGCATCGTGAATGCATCCTGCATGAAGAACTTTGTTAGTTTGTGCAACACAACAAGAATCAACATTAGACACAACAGCAGCATTGTCATCATAAGTTATACAGAACAATCCATCCATAAACGTTGCATGCAAAATGTCCTCTTTGCCTTTTCTGATGACACAGACGCTCCTCTTGAAGGAGATCTCAAAACCACGCCCAGTCAACTGTGGGACACTGAGCAAATTGTCTGCAGCACCTGGAACATATAGTACATCTTTGATGGTAGTGTGCAGACTTGCTAGTTTCACAGTCCCTTCTCCTGCAATTCGCAACGTTTTTCCGTCAGCCAGGTGGATCTCACCTTCTTGAGGTTTGAAGGAGATAAAGAGATGGCGGTCCTTTGAGACATGGCGGGTACACCCCGAATCAACAACAAACCTGGCTTTGGCCTTTGGAGCAGCTTTTCCAGCAAGCAAAACCTTGTTTTCCATCGGCGTGGGCTTTTGCAGCTTGCCCCCCTGCTCCTGGCCATCAGACTTGCCTTTAGCCTTTGGTGAAGCTGTGCCAGCAAACAAAGCCTTGTTTTCCACTGGCATGGGCTCTTCACCCTCCCTCTGCTTCTGGCCATCTGCAGGCGTCTGCCTCTGTTTACCTTTGCCCTTCCGGCCTCTGCAAAGGCGATGACCTTGATTCCCATGAGAAACAGAGCTCTCAGCTGCCGACTCCTTGGCTCCCCCTGGAGGCTGGAATGCTGCCTGGGATGACGTGACAGTCAGCTCCCCCTGCAGCTTGCAACCGGTGCCCTCAGCATCCCTGCATTCACTCACATTCTGGGAAACAGCCAGGACCTCCGATGCAGTCAAACTCTGGGCTGGGATGACTGGCAGGTGGGCTATCTTCAAAGCCTTCCACATCTTACGCACAGTCACGTTGCCAGCTAACGTTTTAATTTCCTCCAGAGAGACGGACAAGACTATTACGTCAATGGCCTTCGAATTTTCGGCCTTCCATCTATCTGTCAGAGGAACTGGAGGGGCCTCACACACAGTATGTGTGGGGAAATATGGCGTCCGGCACATTTCTGCTGTGCCACTGCGCTTCTGTGCCTAGCTCTCTTTAGCTCTCTTAGCATAGTCCTAGCAGAGTTCAGCAGCGGGAGAAACTGTTGCCGTGTGTGGGTAATAAATCAGAATGGACGCAGGCTTCTTGCTTATCTCCAACAGTCTTTAATGCGTAGAAAAACATCGTAAATTAGCCCTGCGAAAGAGCAGCCATCCTTCGCCTCTCAGTCAAAACCGAAAGAGAACTTAAACACAGATAAAGATTCCCGTATGTGAACATAACCACGCCTCAGAATGTGAGACGTCACACAGAACTGTTTAACCCTGTAAGTTCTGATTCTCCTCACACCCCCTCTCGTCTCGCATCCTGAGGGAAACTGTGAGTACAACTCACCCCAAACACAACCCTTCACAGAGTCAGACTCAGCAAAACCTTGCACCTGTTTATCTGTCTGTGCGCAGCTCTCGGCCTGTCTGCACTTTGGCAGCTTCGTGGTCGAGCACACATCTATAGATTTCATTGAGTTCAACTCCTTTCCTATTGCCTCTTGCCCTTTCTTGGCGTCTGTCTCAGGCAACTGTTGAACCTTCTCAAAACTCTCAGGTTCGCACTGCGTGAAACCAACCCACGCACTGGTGACCTTAAACCTCTCAGGTGGTACCCCCTTTGTGGTGCGTGCGGAACGTCTGAGCACTGTCTCAGGTGCTCCTTCTGACCCACTGGGGCCAGCAAGGGTTTCTCTGACATCAGACGACTCCCCCTCTGACTTACTGCATCTTCGGGCCTTTAGCACTTTTCTAACGGGAGATGAAGGCTCACTCTTGGGCTCTCTTTTAACAACCTGTGGAGATGCCCAACCCTGTTCTTGACCCTGGTCAGAGACCTGGTCCTCATCAACAGGTTCAGCTTCTAACTCTCCTTCCTCATCAGAGTCAGACAGACATTCTGAGAGAACGTCAGGATTCGCATGTATGCTTGACCAACCACTCTGCTCACAGAACTCAGCACTTCTGCTGACTAGAATCCTGGACTGATCACCTTCTGGATAGGCAAACCTCCACCCTTTTGTTGCAGGCTCGTACCCACAAAAGATCATTTTCCGGGACCTCGGGTCACCTTTCTTTCGTTGAGCCTTTGGCACAAGCACCCAAGCTTCACAACCAAACACACGGAAGAAATCCACCTTGGGCTTCTTGCGCTGCAGCAGAAAATAGGATGTGTCTCCTACAACAGAGCTATAGGACCTGTTCAAAGTGAAGTTGGCCGCTTTCCAAGCCTCCCCCAAAAAACTCTGAGGCAAACCACAGTAAAGCGTCAGCTGCCTCAGCTAGCGTTCTGTTCCGGCGTTCTGCTACGCCATTCTCCTGCGGAGAAGCAGCAACCGTCAACCTGTGACGTATTCCCTTCCGGCGGAAGAAACTCTGCAGAGCAGACCCAGTGAACTCGGTCACTCTGAAAGCTCTGCACCTTGGTGGAAAACTGTAGTTCCACTGCCGCAACCCAGTCTTTGATCAGTTGCGCTGCCTCGCTTTTTTGTTTCAGTGAGAAGACCCACCCGGTCCTAGTAAAATCATCTGTCAGCGTGAGCGCAAATCTGGCCCCGCCCAGACTCTTTGGCATGGGTCCACAAAGGTCTGTGTGCACAAGCTCAAAAGGCTTTGTGGTTACCCTCTCCGATCTGGGATAACTGCACCTTTTTACCTTTGCTCTTTTGCATGCCCTACAATCCAGAAATTTATCACATGGTTTCATCTTGCAACCCTCAGTGCACTCCGGCAACTTCTGGATGTATTTCCAACAGCTATGCGACATTCTCCTGTGCCACAAGTGAGCACACAAATCATGAGTGGGAACATTAGCACACTTCACCTGTGCTGTCTCACCGTCCCCCTTACTCTCCAGAGGTGTCTCCAGAACAAAGAGGTTGTTCTGACATGCAACACTGACCAGTTGTTCACCACCCCTGGAAATGGAACAGACATCATTTTCAAAGCAAACCTTATAACCCTCCTTTACAAGAGCAGGTACAGATAAAAGACAACAATGCATTTCTGGCACAACGTAGACCTCCAGCTCTGCCTGTAAAAAAGAAACAAATACATTTACAACAGAGGTTAACTGTCTCTGTGTCCCATCAGCAAGGACGACTGTTTTCCCAGTTGAAACAGCCCTGAAGTTCCGCATTTTGCCACTAGGTGGCGCTGGCATTAGGTGGTGGCTGGCTCCTGAGTCGATGACCCAACGCAGCATGCTGCCCTCACTGGAGTTGTCCTCCAGCGTTGCCATAGAGGCAGCTAGGTGATAAGAACCGTCCTTCTCACTTTCTGTGTCACGTCCTCCCTTCGCATTCCCACGCTGGCCTCCTCTCCTAGACTGGCTGCCATGGAAACCTGGCTGACTGCCATGGGAAGCGACCTTGGAGACATCCTGCCCGGCCTCTCTGGCTCTCCGCTGACAAGATTGACGCAGATGGTCAACAGACGCGCAGACAAAACAACGACGCGTGGGAAAAACTTGAACTATGCCTTCTGCTGGCCTGGCCCCCCCTCTGCAACCGGCAGGGCTCTCTGCGCCAGCTCGGCCCTCTCTGAGACGGCGTTCCTGTTCGTCACACAAGCGACCAGTGGAAAACTTTGCAAACTTGCCTTTGGTCTTCTCTGCCCCCCCCCAACCTTGCCAGCAGCTCTCCTTGAGGCTGTACTGCATCTGGGGACGTGACTTTTGGCTTCCGCTGTGGTTTCTGGGCAAACCCTCTCCAGCTCCTGCCAAACAGCCTGGGCACTGTCAAGACCCTCCACCAAAGGTAGCTGGGAGCCCTCCAAACTGAGCACTATAGCTCCCAGGGCTTTCTGGTTCCTCCTCTGTGAGGCATGGGCAGCTGCAATATCTGCTGCTGCAGCTCCGGCTGCAGCTTGCTGTGGGAGCTCTTGGACTGCCCCCCACAGACCCTTGGCTACCAGCCAGGCCTTCAGCTTCCTGGACCACTCCTCCCAATTTCTGCCATTTAATTTTTCGAAAGGGACGGAGAATGACTCCTTGTCATCTGCCATCTTCTCCCCCGGGGCTGAGCCTACTCACGTAACAGCAGCTCCTCCTGGCACCTGGTCCTGAAGATGAGATCCTCCCCAGCGAGCGTCGCTGCCTCAAACGTTAGGCAGGGGCTCCAGCTGGCTCTAGCAGGCTTCTCCCACAAACACAGGCACGACGTGGCAACAGCTTCCGAAGCTTGGCTGGCTTCCCATAACCTGTGGGGAAATATGGCGTCCGGCACGTTTCTGCTGCGCCACTGCGCTTCTGTGCCTAGCTCTCTTTAGCTCTCTTAGCATAGTCCTAGCAGAGTTCAGCAGCGGGAGAAACTGTTGCCGTGTGTGGGTAATAAATCAGACTGGACGCAGGCTTCTTGCTTATCTCCAACAGTCTTTAATGCGTAGAAAAACATTGTAAATTAGCCCACTTTTTTCTCCTGCTGTTCTTAGTAGCTCAGAGAAGGTGTGGGAACCTTCAAGCTTCAAAGAGGTTCAGGAGTTAACCTCTAAAGATGCTGAGCATTGGCTTAATGCCATGAAGGCTGAAGTTGATTCCTTGAACAGGAACCAAACTTGGGAGCTGGTACCGGTAGTCCCAGGAATGAGACTGGTTGGCAGCAAATGGTTCTTCAAGGCCAAGACAGACCAGAATGGCAAGGTAGTCAGACACAAAGCCAGATTGATTGCCAGAGGTTTTTTCACAGGTACCAGGACAGGATTACCACGAGACCTACTCACCCACCGTCAAATATGAGAGCATTCGGCTGATGCTCAAGATAGCTGCAGAGGAGAAACTGCATGTTTCCCATCATGACATTAATACAGCTTTTTTGTACGGGATTTTGGGGGAGGAGCTGTTTATGCTTCCACCTGATGGAATGCAGATACAGAAGGGAATGGTCTGTAAACTCCGGAAATCCTTATATGGTCTCAAGCAGAGTGCCAGGTGTTGGAACACAAAACTCACTGAGACGTTGCTTTCTCTAGGTTTTCACCAGGGCAAAGCTGATCCATGTGTGTTTGTCAAGGAGGAGGGGCAAAACAAACTGTATTGCTTATATTTTGTTGATGATCTTTTGATGTTTTGGAAGAATCAGGCTTTGTACCAAAGCACCCTAGCTCAGCTGAAGGAGCACTTTGACATGAAGGATCTTGGTGAGGTATCCAACTATCTTTCTCTGCAAGTGGAGAGGGACCATGCAGGTAATTTTCTGGTACACCAAACACAGAAAATTGCTGATGTATTAACCAGGTTGAATTTGGCTGATGCAAACCCAGCAGACACACCGATGGTGACAGGTAGATAGTACTGCTGAAGCGTTTTCTGACACTACGCTGTACAGATGCTGTCAGAGCTGCTTGAAGATCCTAGCTCACAGAGGATCACGCTAGCCAGCGGTCATTAAGTAAAAGTCTTTATTGAATTACAGTTTCCATTCTCACGCTGCTGCGCGCAACTCTACGCCTAGTAGCTAGGTCGGCGAAGCTCCGTCTGAGTCTCCGCCCTGTGTGCACCAACTTAATATCCTAGCCTTGCTCCACCTTTTCCTCCTGACTGTCCTCCTCTGGGTCCCTCTACCCCCCGGGGCTTCTTCCTTCCGGGATTCTTCTGACGCTGACCCAGACCCTCCTGCCTCCTTGCGCCGGGCTTTAGGACCTGGCTCTCTTTCGGGGCTGCTTACTGCGCCGCCTTCCTCTGCATTTGAACTTGGCGCGCGCGCCCAACCTTCCACTTTCCTCTCAACCGTTTCTTCGCTCCCCGATGGAGGTGTGGCCATCCCCGACTCATGTCCTCCCTCCTGTGGAGGTGTGGCCACTCCTGACTCATGTCCTCCCTCCTGTGGTGAGCTGCCAGCGCTTCCCCCCTGGCTCCCTTCCTCTTCCCTGCTTCCTGGCGGTGACGCTGGTCCCGATTTCCAGCTGCTCCCCCCTGAGTCCTCTCTGGCTCTGTCTTCCTGGGGTGCCCCCCTAGACTCCCCCCTTGCCCTCGCCACTGGTGCTCCTTTCTGTGAATCCTCTGATTCACTGGAAAGACTAGGAGATCTCGGGTCGTCGTCGTCACTCATCTTTTCTTCTGCCTCCTCCCCTTCGCTCTCTGTTTCCTCCCTTGCCCGTGCTTCTGCTCCTAAACCCCTGACAGATGCATTCTAGGCAAGTTGAATTTCATTGCTAGATGCTCAAGACCTGACATAGCTGTAAGCACTAACCTGCTTAGCAGACATGCGAATAATCCTACTGTTCAGGATTGGAAAGCTCTGAAGCGCATAGCCCGCTATTTGAAAGGGACTTTGCACTACAGGCTGAGGTTCACCAGTCAGAAGACTGGAGGTCTTGAAATCTTTGCTGATGCAAGTTTTGGAAGTGACACCACGGATGGTACAAGCACTTCTGGAGTATGCTACATGTACAACCACTGCCTGTTTGACTGGTTGTGCAAAAAGCAGACGACAGTGAGCCTAAGTTCCTGTGAAGCAGAACTCAATGCTCTGTCAGCACCGATCTGTGAGGCAGGGTGAGGCAGCTACTCTCAACATTTCATAGTTTTATGGTCCTTTTATTGTTTTACTGCCCTATTTTATCATTTCATGGTTTTACCTCCTTGTTATCTCGGATGCCTTCCCACTGAGCTAGGAGGGTGACACGGCCAGAAAGGCGCCGCTGACGCCGCCGCAGCCTCCACCACCACGGCAAAGGAGCTCAGCAAATTGGTCTCAATTACCTGCCTACCTTGGAAGCAGTCCCGCGGCGAACCCTCCTGCAACACCCGACGGAGCTAATGAACTGAGGTGAGATTTTTACCAACTTGACCTTCACAAGATAAATAATGGTGATGACCAGGAGTGGCTGTAGAACATCAGGCTTTTATTGGAGTGATCTAAGACCTCTCTCTAAAAGAGCTACCCTAAAGGGAGCTCAAACAAAAAGCACTCGGCCCTTTAAGAATGGGGGTAAAGTCAAGCCGAGTGAGATTCAGCAGGAAACTGAAACTTCTCCCTCCTGCACTGAAGGGCCGGCTGTGCAGAGAGAGGATTGTGTAGAAGAATGCCACAACAAAGGGCCAATAAAGCCCAAAGTAAATCCAAACACAATTGGTACAGTCACCGAGGTACTCCCAAAACAGAGACTTAAATCCCAAGCTTCTCCTGAACCATCCCGAGTCCGAGAAGTGGAAGAACTAATGTTAAAACGAATTGCAGAGATGTCTTCGGGAAACCCTAAAACATCAAGAGACTCCTGCTTCCAACTTGAGACAAATGAGGATGAGGATTTATCAGTTATCAAATGGCCTGTGCTTTTAACTGAGGATATCGAAAATATAAAATCTCATCTGGCCACCTGTACAAAAATCCTCACTATAATGTGGACACTTGTAAAACTCTCTGTAGGGAATCCAGCGGGGTGACTGTAGAATTGGAAAGTAATAACAACTTCCTTCCTACCACCTGCAAAAACAGACCACCAAGGAAGGCCAAGAGATCTTGTAGGGCTACTGCCTTGAAAAGGAGGCCCATAAGGGTAAAAAAGAGCAGAAATGTTAAAAATTTTAAGGCAGTGCGTTACAAAAAAATGGATTTTAAAAAGCTTTTTAACCTTCTCAAGAGTATCCCAATAACTGAGAACACTGAGAAACTTCTAACCAGGAAATCTTCTAAGCAAGAACGTTCTATAAAACCTTGCCCTGACGCTGCGATAGATTGCTCGGAACTCTTAACACCTACCCCAACACCTAACTCCAAGCAAGACATTTTGATCCAAGATCCATGGTCTTACATTCTATCTGTAGATGAAACCAATCCTTCTAAGAAGAGAAATCAGACAAATCTAACAAATAAAAACTGGAATCTGGTGCTGTACCGAAACAAACTCATTTTATCAAATTATCCTAAACCCCCAGGACTCCTGTCACAAGAAGAGCGTAAAGCCCATCTATTGAACCTTTTAAAGATCTATATGCCGGGTATACTTAATAACCCTACTGATTTGGCCCAAGTGGAATATCTATACTTCAACGGATTCCTTGCCAGAGCGGTGGTCTCATTCTACGAGGGGAGACTGGCAAAACTAGTGTACAAATGTAGAGAACACCTGGAGACGAGTGGTATAAGAATCTCAAGGTACTTTAAGAATGAAGCACCTCCAATTCCACTTATCCCCCATATTGTAAATTTGCCAAAAACTCAACATGAGATTGATCAACATGTTCTAATTGATATAAACTCTGCGGAGGACATCTCCAAACATCCTACTGGTCTGGTTATCAAGGACCCTCAAAGGTTGGACTTCCTTGGGCCCCGGTATGCGGAGAATCAGGGAATCGACCTCAATAGCTTTGATAATACAGTGGTGCCCCGCAAGACGAACGCCTCGCGAGACGAAAAACTCGCAAGACAAAAGGTTTTTTCGTTTTCGAGTTGCTTCGCAAGACGAATTTCCCTATGGGCTTGCTTCGCAAAACGAAGCTTGCCCCCGCACCCCGGACCTCTTTTGAAGCAAGGGGCGGCGGGGAGAAGATTGCTTCTCCCCGTTGCCAGCCCTGCAATCTCCGGGGACAGAGGGGAAGGCGCGCGCGCCCCTTCCCCTCTGTCCCTGGACCCCTTTTGAACCAAGGGGCGGCAACGGGGAGAAGCGATTCTCCCCGCTGCCCCTTCCCTTGCTTCAAAAGAGGGGACAGAGGGGAATTGATTGATTTTCAATGCATTCCTATGGGAAACCGTGCTTCGCAAGACGAAAAACTCGCAAGAAGAAAAAACTTGCGGAACGAATTAATTTCGTCTTGCGAGGCACCACTGTAACTTACTCCACTCTTATAGCGTTCTCCCGCAAGAAGTCCAGAAAGAAATACTTCATAAAATTGATTCCCTTTATTTCTGCCTGACAAAAGTGACGGAGGAACAGCTGAGATTACCTAAACAAAATATGCTTGATAGAGACTGTGGTTCAGATTCTGTCCCATGCTTATACCACCAAGAACTGGACCTGTGGGTTGGGAAGGCACCCACCCCTACCAGCCAACTGGTTGTTGCAGAGATGAATCCACTCTTCCATACTCTGGAGGCGGAAACCCCATCACCAGACCCATCTATTATGCACCCCTTCTCTAAGGCAAATATGACTACAACATCTGCTTGGGACAAAATGAGGGAACTTAACGAATCTGAATTAGGTTCTCCATGTAAAGTGTCCCATATGGGTCCACTTACTTGTAATTTTATTAACCCACTCTCTTCTAACGTGTGCAAGTTGAATAAATCCATAGATACCATCGAACCGATAACAGAACCAGCTGAACCAGACCAACAAATGAGAGACAACTCCATTTTATTTTTAGCCCCGAAGAATGATCTGGTTGAAGACCCGGCAGGTCGTATTAACAAAATTATCCAAACAACTAATGATCACTCAACTAGTGGCATGATACCTGCTGACTTAATTTCGCTCTCTCTAAGTAATACCCCCCTAATTCTACTATCTGGCTCTGAAAAGTCGACTATCTTAGGCCAAACATCTGCCTTTAGCGAGACGAGTGGCACGACTTTACAGCCAAACCACCCCAATAAATTCAAATAGTTGGGATGTATAGCACGATTGCCACCTTCTCAAAGGAAAATTACTGATTTTTTTGAAGCTGAAGCTCCCCCAAAGTTAGAATCCCATTCCCACATGATCTGACTACCTAACGACCAACCCAACCACTCCTCGATGTCATTTTTATGCTGGAATATTGCGGGATGGAGGGGGAAGAAATCTGATCCAGACTTCTTAAAATTTGTTAATTTATTTCAAGTAATTCTCCTACAAGAAACTTGGGAAGAGGAGGCGATTGACATAAATGGATACGATACCATTTTGCTTCCAGCTAGCCCCTCTCTTAAAGGTGGACGCCCTAGGGGAGGTTTGGTAATAGCCATTTCCCTCAAATTGAAAGCAAAACTTACACTTGTTAAATCTTCCTCTCCTTACGCGATTACAGGACTGATTTCAGGAGGGAAATTTGAATTACTGGTAACAAATGTTTATTTCCCCCCTGGGGGGCAGGTAGTGGACCTCCATTCCAAATGGGAAACACTTGAAGAACATCGAGCTTTCTGTTATACTAAGTTCCCAAATATCTCAGCAGTCATGGGAGGTGATTTTAATGCTCGTACAGCTGCAAACTGGGAAGCGCTAGGCAAGGCCAAATGGTGGGTCATACCTGATCACCAGAACTCGGATCTCTCCCCCCATATACAGAGAAAATCTAAAGATAATAGGGTTAACGAAGCGGGAACCCTTCTTTATCAGCTGATCTTACGTTTGAATTTGATAATTTTAAACGGAAATTGTCCCCCGGATATTCCGGGTGAGTTTACTCATTTGAGCACACTTACAAATAGTGTTCTCGATTATTTTATTGTTTCGAGAGATTTATTCCCAATTTTTTCCTATTTTAAAACAGAAAATGTCCAAATGAGCGACCATCTCCCCTTGAGTGCCAAGCTTTCCCTAGACTGGCAGTCTATCAAGCCTAGACACCCCATAAATATGGGAATAAATACTGCAGAACAAGTGAGAGGAATAAAATGGTCAGTAACTCAAGCCCAAAAATATATGGAATTCTTCCAACAAGAGAAAATTCAAACTCATGTTGTTTTAGATTTAGATCTGTATGGGCATGAATGAATTATTAATTCATTCTCTTTGCTTACAGAAGATCTTATGTCCTTTTTTGCAGTACCAGCCATCCAAGTAAATCGGGCCCATTTTAAGACCGGTGCCCCCTGGTTTAATTTAAAATGCAAACAAGCTAGACGACATCTCTGTGCCATTTACAATGAATATAAATCTTCTGGTGCCTTAGTATTACCTAGGAATTACCAGCAAGCCAAAACAGCATATAAGCAAGCCCAGAGAATGGCTAAGCAAGAGTGGCAACATAATCGCTGGCAGGCGCTAATAGTCGCCTCTAGTTCATGTAACTCACGGCAATTTTGGCAACTGGTTAATAGAAGATCAAGGAGATATCCCTTAACAATAATTCCTGCCCCGGTCTGGGAATCCTTTTTAAGGAAATATTTTGTGTCACCAGATTCGAATACCAACGCTCTTGATGATGTATTTGACCATCTCCCCATCTGGCCTCCTACAGACCCCGATGAAATCTTGAATTTAATCTCTAAACTTAAAATCGGCAAAGCCCCTGGGCCAGATTTGGTCCCGGCGGAAGCCATAAAACTACATTCCGACTGGTGGGCAAAAATCCTGGCTGTTACTTTCGATGCTATTAATACAACTGGAAGGGTGCCAAAAATATGGAAGGATGCTATTATAATTCCAATATATAAAAAAGGCTCCACAGATGATCCGGAGAATTATAGGAATATTAGTTTACTGTCAATAGTTGGAAAGATATACGCACGTTTTCTGCTGAATAGACTTACCCAATGGGCTGAAGAAAAGAAACTGATAGGCCCCGAGCAAGCAGGATTCAGACCGAACCAGTTAACTACGGACCATGTTTTAGTCTCACACCATCTAGCCCGGAAATACTCCTCTTCAAACCGGGGCCAACTTTGTGCGGCTTTTATCGACCTTAAGGCTGCATTTGACAGCATCCCCAGAAGGTTGCTCTGGGAAAAGTTGACCCGATGGGGAATTGATAGAAGACTTTTATGGTTAATAATCCAGCTGCATGAGGGGTCGGCTGCTAGGGTGAGAATAACCCCAGCCGGCGATCTCACAAACTCTGTGCCCATCAACAGAGGAGTCCGGCAAGGATGTATCCTAGCTCCTTTTCTTTTCAATTTACTCATTAGTGACATGAGGATACCATTGGCTGAATCTCAGGAAATGACCCATGCCCCCCGCCTCGCAAACTATCGTTGCCCACTATTACTCTATGCTGATGATGCTGTGATTTTATCCTTCTCAAGAATTGGCCTCAGGAGAGCATTAAAATTCTTTGTTTCATATTGTAAAACAAATTCCCTCACTATAAATCAATCTAAATCAAAGGTACTAATCTTCTCAAAAAGTCGGAAATCCTATAAGTGGCAATTAGATGGAAAACCTATTGAACAGGTCTATAAATTTCAATACCTGGGAGTCTTTCTCCAATATAATCTGGGTTGGAAGTCCCATATTGCACATATTTTAAACAAGGCCAAGGCCCTATCCTTTGCGCTTTTGAGCTTTTTTTTTCCGGACGGGGCTCTTCATGTTCCATCTGCCCTGAAAGTATTCAAAGCTAAAGTAATTGCAACATTGGCATATGCTGTTCCTTTATGGGGGACCGCAGTAAACTTGATGCCCTTGGAGGTAATTCAAAATCAATTTCTAAGACGATTGCTAAAACTTCCTCAGTGCGTTAGTAACGCAGCTATTCGCTTAGAATTAAAAACTACATCTTTAGAAAATACTCTTTGGAGGCGCAGCCTTTGTTACTGGTTTTCCTTAAGGCATAGGCTCCCGAATCGGTATTTGATCCAATGCCTCTGGAGAGATAATTTTCCTGTCCTAGGGGCAAAAGAGATCCATTCTAAAGTAGTGACCTATGGATTGTCTCCATCAGAATTATTGGAATTGGACCTAGACACAGCAAAAAAAATCCTCACTCAAAAACTTGAGGAGATTGACCTACAACAAAACACCATTTCAGGTAGTGGCACTTGCTCACCATTAAATCTTGGCATAGTGCCCTCACAGCAGATACCATCTTATTTGACCTCTTTGTCTGTAGCGGCCCACAGATATGCCTTTATTAAGGCAAGATTTAATGCCTTTCCTTCCAATATCTTGAATAATAGATTTTCCAATGGTCGGATCTCAGCGGTGTGTGTATGCGATAATAGAGCTATAGAATCTTTACAACATATACTATTCTGTTGTTCACTACATTCAGTTTCTCAGATCAGATTTTTGTCCCCTTTATTATTGGAAATCTCAGGTGACTCCTTGGAAACACAGCTAATTCATTTATTGCAAGATTCTGATCCGAGTAGGTCCCTTTCTGTTGCCAGATTTCTGATAACAGTATTAGCCTATAAAAGGAAAAATGGATTACTCTATGATTATTGATTTTGCCTAAATAATATTGATTTATACTGATAATTTGATATTTTAAGTGCTATATTGTTCTTATTTTAATGGAATTTAGAAACTTACGGTCTGAGATGTACTTGATTTAAACGTAATTTAATTGATTAATTTTATCTTGTTATACCTGTGTTGCTGTTTGATGTATTGAATATGGGCCTATGGCCGTAATAAACTATCTATCTAATGCTCTGTCGTTTTCACTCATGGATTGTGAATGGTTGATGCAACTATTTAAGAACATTAGTGTTTCTGTGAAATGTCCTGTACAAGTGTATCAAGACAATAGATTGTGTTTGGCTTTGCTGAACTCGGAGAGTTGCAAGCAAAGAACCAAGTACTTGCAAATTAAGTTACATCGTGCAAGAGAGTGTATTCAGAAAGGACACATTCAGGTGTCCTACATGCCAGGAAATGAAATTCCTGCTGATCTGTTGTCTAAGGTTGTTAACAGAGAACAGCTTAAGGTTTACGTACGAAGGTTGCAATTGGGCTGAACCACAGGTACTACAGGTTACACGGAAAGGGGGAGGATGTTAGGATATTTCCGTTCCACCTTAAAAGGGAGCAGGCTGTGAGTCACAGAGTCTGCGTATTTCCTGTTTTCACAGGATGTTTCTGTTGTGTCTTTGCTTTCGTTTCTCTCTCTGTCTGGAGACACTGATGCAGGCAGTCATGTCTTTCTTTGTTCTGATCAATGCTGAATAAAACTTGTAAATAATGCTCTCCTGAGTGCGACTTTTGCTGTGCATTATCTGCTGATAGAGTGTGCATGAGCTCTAGAATGTGGCAAGATATTTTCTAGAAACTCATGTCGCTAATTGCTGATACTGCGTGCCTACGGGAGATCGATGGATCGTCCGGCAGACGGCTTGGAGCCATGATGGACTTTGTCTCCCTGGTAGTATTCCAACAAACTGAAGGCGGCAATGGGATTGCCCCTGCTCCGTTGCAAGGCGTTTGGGATCCAAGGTACGACTGTATTGGTAAGGGGTCCCCACAGGTAACATGGGGGGAGGGAGGGAGAGAATGATAGGAGGGGATCGGGAGAGACAGGGAAGTCCGGAGGGAACCCCCCACCTAGCCCAGCTCCGACCCCAAGCCTATATCACCAGCGGCTGGAGCAAAAGAGCAGAGGAACCGCGCACCGGGGACCGGCTGGGGGCTAGAAGAATGCGTCGTGGACCCTCCCCTGGAAGTGCAGGGGGGCATAGCAAAAACCATGCTTTATGTTATTGAGTTTATTTTCAGTCCATTTCTTATCAGTATTTTCAAACCCTATGAACCCAGGTTGGCAGCCTGAACCACTGGAGCCCATTTCCTGGAACCGCCACCTCAGCCCTGATCTTGGGACCTGACACCAAGCCCTGGGGGTCCCACAGGAGAATTCAAACTGCCCCTTTTTCTTGTTCCCTTCTCTCTCTCTCTCTTTCCTCCTTCTTCTTTAGTTATACACACAACCCTCCCTTTTTTATTAATACATTATTACTCATTATTCATCCATTTCTATTCACTTCTTACTCATTTACTCATTTTCATTATTATTACTCATTTTTCTCTTTTTTAAAAAAAGTTTTTTTAAATTTCTCATTAAAGAATTCTATATATATATCTACTTTTCCATCCCCACTCCCCCTTTTTCTATTTACTTATTACAATGGTTTTTTTCTTTTCCTTTTCTTTTCTGAACAAACAAACAAACTATTTTCAGAAGGATTTTTTGTGTTTAATTTTTCTTTCCTTCTTTTTCTCTCTATCTCTTTTCTCTCTTCCTTATCTTTCCTTTTCCATCTTGTCTTTTGTCTGACACTATAACTTGAACCACCACAGCGACTTTTGATTTTTAAATAGAATTCCATTAGCCTTTACATTTTTAACTTTTGACTTTTACATTTTTAACTTTTAACTTTTGACAAGCTCCCAGGTGTGGATCTGTTGTCCTGACCTGAATACAAAAGAAGTGATTTTACATCTCCATTCCAACACGAAATGAAAGCCCAGAGCCTGGCTTCATGCTCCCCCTCATCTGGAATATGGTCACTTCCAGCCCCCTCCCAGCCCAAGGATCTCCTTGTAGAGGACTGCTTGTATGACAGAGAGGGTTTCTGTGGAGTGCTGCCTCCTTCTGCTGGTGCAAGCTGTTTCTCCAGCAGAAAAATGCTTCCTGGTAGATTGGAAGTGGCCACCCCTCTTTCCCCAACCCATTCCATATGCATCCCGACCCCAACTATCAGGATTTGCCATCTGGCCTGACTCTACAGTGCTGCTGATACACAAGATAGGCAATAGCCTGCCACTCACTAACCTAACTGCAGCCTTGCAGGAAAAGAATATAAGAGCAGCCAGAGATTTTGTAGTCCAGCCTATTCACATAAGCAGACCAGTCCCCTGCAGCGCACACCCTCCTACTTAAAACCAAGTCAGCTCACCGCCATAAACTGGGGATCTTTCTCCTGCTTCACTTCTGAGATATTTCAGGGCAGGCTGGATTAAAGTCGGCTCACATTCCTGGCAAGGCTCTTTTCGTCCACGGAGTTTGTTCTATGAGACACACGAGCCAAATAGCCGAGGAGACAGTTTTTTAGCTGCCTGTCATTCAGGGGGGAGGGAGGAAAAATGGGGGGGGGAATAAGGATATGTGTCAGGGAACTGCCATCGGAAGGAAGGGAGGTGAAAGGGCTCACACAGGTTGGGAGAGACTCAGCAGCTGAAGAGGGAACCAGTAGGGGGAGAGGAGGTGAGCTGAGGGAAAGTGAGCTGGAGGGATGGCTCAGAGACACTTCCAGCGAGAACAGTGGGGAGGATTCAGGACCTCCTGTAGGGACACCCACTCCTCGCCGGAAACTGTCATGCAGAGAGTCCAGAAGACGTGTTTCCGTTAAGGAGCTTTTATGTTGGAAGCGATTCCGAAAGCAACCACTGTCGGAATCTGCCAGCAACTGACGGAGCCATGTTTAAGGGGCTCCGTTACAGACAGAAGTTTGCAAACTTGAGCAAACTCTGAGGGACTTGGATTTTACGCACAAGCAGCTCATCGTCCCATCACAATATGTTTTTGGATAATATGTCTTGTTATAACTTAGAATATTTATTTATTTATTTTTTTAATATCCTGGGAACAGTACACCGCATTGGTGGGCAGTTCCACAGACCCTCCTCCTCTGCTCAAAATGCATACAGACCCATCTTTGCACAGGGAAGATCCAGACAAAAAGAGTCTGTTTTCAAACTACCCGCGGAGGGGTTAGACGGCTTCATCCTCTTGCCTCCCCCGCCCCCCGATCACTGTTTCACTCCGGAAGGCATCTCAGACCTGGGTGGAGCAGCCACAAATGACAGGCAAAGAGACAAGGTCCTGCCCAGATTCAGGCTTCCTCATGATCGTGTGGAATCTGTACACGTTTCTGTTGGCGCTTCCACTGAGGCAAGGAAGAAGGGCTACCCCTACGCTATCCATATAATCAGTTATCAGTAATCAATATATTCAATATATATTCATATATGCTTACACATAATCAAGGATTACAGTATTGTATAATCCATTTTGAATCAAAGGGAAGCTGTGCCTTAGCTAACTGCAAACTGCTTGGAACAGCAAAGTTAGGAGCCGACCTTTCCCCTACAAACATCCGTGTACCCTGGACAAGGGGAAGATGTGAATCAGAGATTCTGGTACAAATTCCCCTCAGATACAGGCTAAATTAATCCACAGAACAGGAAGAGCAAAACCACAAAATCTCCAAAACTCCCTGTCCTGTCATAACTAGGGGAGAGGTTAGACTGAGCGTCACTGCAAGCATCGGAAAGCAGAACTAGAACCCTGTGCTTGACCAGTGCTTGACCAGGAGCTGGTAGCGTGACAACAGCTTGCTGATTGGCTGATTCCCGCTGACAATATTGTGAATCCCTCATGGTTGTCTCATGATCTATGATTTGCTGTGATTTGCTCAGGTATAAAGACCTCTGGATTTCTGTCTATTGGGGTCCCAGTTCCTTTTGGAAGAGATTCCAAACTGGGTCCTTATTGCCTGGCAATAAACTTCACCTTCTTATTCTCCATTGCTGAGTCTGCCTGATCCTTATTTTGCACCTAGCAAGTACCCACTAACTTTCACGTGCTTCACCACTAGTGATTTATCTGTACAGGATCGGACTTCATTTCAGCCAACCACATATTTCCTCTTCCCCCGACAGCATACTAGAGTTCATATGGATTTCAAAGCATGCTTTCAGAACTTGTATGCTTAGCTTTAAACTCCACAAAATTAGCCTATGGCTAGGATGCTATTTATCAAAGTCTGTGCCCATTAAAATATGGTCAGATACAAGTATGCTTTCCCCCTTGTTATACAATTATTATTTTTAAAATTGCATTCAACCATTTACTATTTAAACAGCTTATACACCACTTGACTATAATCATCTCTGAAGTGACACACGAGAAATACATTGCAGAAAAAGTTAACATGGATGACATCAGACTTCCGTTAAAAAAACCTGCTGGAATAAAAAAAGGATTCGGTAGGTGCTGGGTGCTCTGCCTGATGCTCTCAACTGACAAGATGTAGGTGTGGTTGAATCAAATGGGAACAGTGACCACAGTGCTATCAGACTCAACATACAGAGTATGGAAGTGGACAATTGCTAAGGAAATCCAGAACAGTCACATTTGACTTCAAAAGAGGAGACTTCCTCAAAATGAGGGATTGGGTAAAAGGCAGTTGAAGGGGGAAAGTCAAGGATGGTGAGCCCTTCTGTGCTCCAGAGGGCCTGGGTGGCCTCATTCCCCTCTTGTTCTGAGCACTGCAGAGGGAGGCAAACATGTCCTTCCTGGGGGCTGGTCCCTCCCCGCCCTGTTCCTGGAGGGCAGCAGGAGGAGGGGGCTGCTGCAGCTGCCTCCTTTGGGGGCATGGCTCACCTTGCCTGCTCCTGCCCTCCTCCAACACAGACAACCTTACCCGCCTCAGCCATCCATGGGGGCTTGAGAGTGTGTGAGCAGACATTGTCATGGGAGGAGGCAGGCCTTGCAGAGGAGGAATGCTTGGGGCAGGCATTCAAACTCAGCCCTGAAGCTCACTGGGTGACCCTGGGCCAGGCACTCACGTTCAGCCTAACCTACCTCAAAGGGTTGTTGTGAGGATAAAATGGGGGGGGGAGAGAACTCTGCACACCAACTTGACCTCCTTGCAGGAAATGGGGGCTATAAATGTAATTGTGCTATTTGTACCCCACCCACCTCACTGGGTTTCCCCAGCCTCTCTGGGCAGCTTCCAACACATATTACAACAACAAACATTCAAAGCCTCCCTATAAAGGGCTGCCTTCCAGAGGTTTGATAGTTGCTCATCTCCTTGTCACCTGTAGGGAGGGCGTTCCACAGAGAGGCTGCCACCACCGAGAAGGCCCTCCCTCTGCCTGGTTCCCTGCAACCTCGCTTCTCGCGGGGAGGGAACCACCAGAAGACCCTCGGAGGAGGACCTCCGGGCTGAAGATGCTCCTTCAGGTATACTGCGCTGAGCTTCCTGACCTAACATTTGCCTCGCTTAGCATAATTAATTAGTAAGTGACGTTTCCCTCTTCCATTCAAGCAGTACAGGAAGTAAGAACATGCAAAAAGGAGTACTACTTCTAGAATTCCCAACTCCTGACATAAAACAGCACAAAGGTTGCCTTTTCTTGACCATCAATCACCTGCGCAAAGTCCCTACACCACCCCCTATTGTGCTTCAATACAGCCCCATCGGTCAGGCCGGACACTGAGGTCCAGCACTGAGGGCCTTCTGGTGGTTCCCTCATTACGAGAAGCGAAGTTACAGGGAACCAGGCAGAGGGCTTCTCGGTAGTGGCGCCCGCCCTGTGGAACGCCCTCCCACCAGATGCCAAAGAAATAAACAACTCTATGACATTTAGAAAACATCTGAAGGCAGCCCTGTTTATGGAAGCTTTTAATGACTGATGTTTTAATGTATTTTTAATCTTTTGCTGGAAGCCGCCCAGAGTGGCTAGGGAAACCCAGCCAGATGGGCCGGGTAGAAATAATTAAAAAATATAATTATTAAATTATTATACACATTAGAAACAGAATTTGAAGGGGCAGTCTTTTCTGGCATTGCCAAATGAAGCTGCTGACCCATTTCTAAGTCCTAAAATCCACAATTTCTCTGAATACTTGAAAAACCCAGTGGTGCAGGACCTCCTAGCATGCCATCTGCTGGGGAACATTTCCCAGCACTTGGCTCAGAGCTGCTGCAGCGCTATAGTCAGGAAAGGCTTTCTGTATATCGGTAAGTCCCAACAGTTGAATAGGAACCTTCAAAAACAATGTATGTGTTTGTATCTCAGATGTTTTAAGCTATTTCACATGTCCACCAAGCATGAGAAAATATCCCTTCATCTTCTTAACATTTCCAACAAATATTTGGTATGTTTTCATGTATTCTAAATAACTTCTCGGGAGTTAGATACCAACCATACTTAAATATATATATATTTAAAAGTCTATTTTAAGTCATAACTCAATGTATATTTTAACTCTATAGTCCACATATGTTACCACTATTCCAACTGTACAATATAACCAAAAAAAGAGAAAATCTTGCCCCTTTAATCATGCACTTTTTAATCTGTTCCTCTTCCATTTAGGATTTCAACAAAAGTTTGCACATTTTTGATATCACATGATGTGCACAATTGTATCTCAAAACCCGTCTTCCACTCTTCCATACTCCAAGTCTTCATTTCCAACTAGAATCTCTCAATCAATCATTTATTTGTATGTTGCCTTTCCAAATTTCAAACCATGTGCAAGGCAGCTTACAAAGAAAAAAAAAATTAGATAACTGCAAACATAACAAAACTAGTCATAAACAATGAACAAAATATAAAAAGTACACAACGAAATTGAAAAAAAATCCACATAAATAATAAGACTCCAAGTAAATCATATAATCCAAGCTAAAAAGAAAAAAAATTAACATCAGCAACAGCAACCCTCCCCCCCGGAAAAAGAACCCATAAACAACACCCCAACCCTCTTTTATTAAGTGTAAAAGAGAAACCCCTTGTTTAAATTTTACAATCTCCCCGTTTCCACTTTAAGAACTCTCAGTAGATTAACCATTTCTCTTTATCCGTCACCCTTTTGTCTATAAAAAGTGTCTTCTGGTGAAACCCAAAATAGAGTCTTTGCGTATAAACTAACTTTATATCTATTATCAGATTCTTAATACGCCACACACGTCTAATACAGTGGTTCTCAAGGTGCGCATTTAATCTGACTTGATCTACCACAAATATCCAAGCCATCTAACCCTGAAATCCTAAGCTTCTAATTCCAAGTCTCTTCTTTCTCAATATCCCCATTCCGTTAACCGCACCAAGCAACAAGCTGTCAAATACAAGTTTAAAACGCAATATTTCCTTTGCATCTCGCAGAACTTTAAATGTAATTCGTGGTTTTTTTCAACTGTTCGCCAAACTTAGGTCTTTTTGCCATCCTTTAAATGGGAAAACAGTAGTCGAGCCATACTTTTTGGCAGTGGCGTAGCGTGGGTTGTCAGCACCCGGGGCAAGGCAAGTAATTTGCGCCCCCTAACCTGCCGCCGCTGCCAGCTTCTTCTTGCTGCTGCCTGGTCTGGTCTGGTGTGGTGTGGTTCTCTCCCGCGCGCAGCGCTGCGCTGGGCGGCCGCTGCACTGTCCCTCCCCCAGATAGTCCCTCGCTCTCTCTCCGCACCGCACGCCTGGCACCCCTCCACAGTGAGCGGCAACCCGCCGGCTCGGATCGGATTCGCACAGCCAGCACTGCCGTGAGAGAGAGTGAGTGAGCCAGGTAGGGGCAGAGAGCTGAGAGTGCGAGCGCGCGCCCCCCCAGATGTTGCGCCCGGTGCGGCTGGCCCCCCCTGCACCCGCCCACGCTACGCCACTGCTTTTTGGTAAAACGTTTGTATGGATCCCGCAAGTCCTACCTGAGAAGAAGAATGGGAGTGTCCGCTAGCGCCAGCCACTTCTCCTTCTGCAAGCAGCGCCACCCGAATTCCCACCTGGGATGAGCCGCTAAACTGAGCCACCGGAGAAAGACTGGGGCGGGCGGCAAGTGGGAGGGGGAAGTCGTGCGCTTCTGTCCCTTGAGAAAAGTGCTGATCCTCCCCGGAGGCTGCCCGCTTGCAGACAAGGGGGCTGGGCTACCTCAAAGCCCATCAAGGCCCCAGGCTGCTAGCATGACTCATCCCGGCTTTATCATCTGAGGGGAAAGGATGCGTGGTCTTAAATGCTGGCCTTGGCAACTTGGCTGAGCTACCTTGGGCCAGTCCTTGGGCCAGCTTAGCCTCCCTCACAGAGCGTTGTTCTGAAGATACACTCAGGAAAACACCCGAGGCATGAAGAAGAACGAGGAGAGTGGGGTCTGGAAAGGGGGGTGGGGAGCGCTCCCCCCCCCCCCAGCCACTCCAGGATGGGAAGTGCGTCCCGGGGGAAGTAGGATTCAGGCGGAGGAGGACGTCGCGTTGGGTGGGAGTTGCCAGGAGCAGCACAATGTCCCTCCTGTGGGAATGTTCTGGGGTGCAGGAGAGGATATATTGACTAATTATATCCTTATCCAACTTGTGCTAACAAGTTCCCAAAATATCAGCAGAGTTTATAGACATTCCCCTTTTAGTTCGCAACGGTAACGCTTGCACAGGTTCGCTAGAACCTCTATAATAATTACTCTGGTAATTTCCCCTTTGTTCCCTCTTGAAATACAAGACACAACACAGTCTTTATAAAAGTATAAAAGACTTTACTCACGTTCTGTTCACAATATGATCCCAGAAGGCAGACAGCTTAAAAAGGTTACATACATTTAGAATCTATCTTGTAGCAAGATAGTCCTTATCTCCTCTCTTGGCTGGGAGCCAAGAGAGCATCCTTAGATGTTTCCTCATTGAAGAAAAATGGCAGAGAGAGAGAGATGGCTGCCTGCCCTGTGCTTTTGTCATTACCTGCACAGGTGAGGCCACACCCACCTCTGGTCACATGCAGAGGAAGTCCGTCCCCAGGAAGTTTACCTGCTTGCTGGACAGACATCCCTCCCCATGTTCTAACATGTACACTCTAGGAATGTTGTCATTGACTGCTCCTGTGTTTACATCCCACATACCCCTTCTCAGGCAATACAACATATACAAAACATAAACAACTTTATTCAACCACCCAGAGTCCCAGCTTGACACGTAGATTCTGGAAACTCTCTCTTGGTAGGGGTTTCATCAGGATGTCAGCAGTCATCTCTTGGGTGCTGCAGTAGGATAGCTCCACAAGTCCATCCTGGATCATCTGGCGTATGTAGTGGTATTTAACCCCAGTGTGTTTTGTTCTGGCCAGGAACTTCTTACTCTGCGTCAGCTTCAGGCAACTTTGATTGTCCTCTAGCAAGCTGACAGGCCCTTTTCTCACCAACCCAAAGTCCTTTATGAGTTGATCAAGCCAGGCGATCTCTCTGCAGGCTTCTGTTGCTGCAACGTATTCTGATTCTGTGGAAGATAATGCTACACAGCTCTGTTTATAACTGCCCCATGCGACAGGTCCATTCCCAAACATAAAAACATGACCACTCGTTGATTTATAGTCAGCATTATCCCCGGCCCAATCCGCATCAGTATACCCAACCAAGTTAGGGTCTCTGATGGCTGGTAACCTTAATTTACAATTCGTGGTACCCTTCAAATATCGCACCACCCTCTTTACACCTGCCCAATCATGCTCAGTGGGAGAATTCACTTTTCTGCTAAGAATCCCCACAGCATTAGCTAAGTCAGGTCTACATGTGGTAACTAAATACAAAAGTTTACCAATCGCCGACCTGTAGTCATTGTTGTCTGGCAACTGCTTCGAATCCTGCTGATTCTTCAGGAAGTCAGTAGCCATCGGTGTAGCAACTGGATGTGCGTCTTGCATCTGCATGTGCTCAATTAGCTCGTGGATCTTCTGTCTTTGGCTGAGAAGAAATGAGCTGTCCTCTTCTCTTTCCACCTGGATCCCGAGGTAGTACTGGACATCTCCTAGCTCCTTGACCTCCACCTCTTTGCTAAGGTGTTTTACTATCTGTGTATAGTCTTTCTCACTTGCTGTGGCAATAATCAGGTTATCAACAAATGCTAGGATATATGAGAATTGTCCATTATTTGACTTACCGTACAAGCACTTGTCAGCGTCGCCTTGCTTGTACCCAAGTTGCGTCAGCATTTTATGCAACTTCTGGTTCCAGGCTCTAGCAGCCTGTTTAAGTCCATAAAGTCCTTTCTGGAGTTTGCACACTAAATGTGCTTCATGTGGTTTTACAAAACCTTTGGGCTGTTTCATGTAAATTTCCTCTGAAATCTGCCCATGTAGAAAAGCGGTAGCAATGTCTATGTGTTTCACTCTCATTTTCTTGGAGGCTGCAATGCTTAAAAGCATTCTTACACTGCTGTACCTCACAGGTTGGTGCAAAACTTCATCATAGTCTTCACCAAAACGCTGTGAAAATCCCTGTGCTACAAGTCTAGCTTTGTAGCGCTGCACTTCTCCTTCTGACCCCTTCTTAACCTTGAAAACCCATTTACTGCCGATGGCCTTCTTACCGGGAGGCAGCTCAGTGAGTATCCAGGTCTTGTTCTGATGCAGTGCATCCATCTCCTCCTGCGCGGCCTTCCTGCAGAGACTGGCTTCTGCAGCTGGCATCTCCTGTATCTCTTCCCAAGTGGAAGGTTCCTGTGGAAACGCCGACCCTGCAAAGTAGAACAGCCGTAATGGTGGGACACCTTTGTTGGTTCTGGATGAGATCCTGACCTCTGGTTGTGCGACCGCATCAGCTTTCTCATTCTCCTCCAACGCAGGCATGTCCCCATCTGAGTCCTCATCTTCATCTCTGGTGCTGCCCGGGTTCTGGTCCTCTGCGTCTTCTGGTGCGTCGCCTGTAGAGGGCGCTGTAACACTCGAAGGCAGATTATTACTTTGTGGGGTCTCAAAAGGGAAATATACAAATTCTTGAGTCCTTTCTGACTCACTGGAAGAATCCACAACAGTGTTCTTAGTGTCTACTTTTCCATATTCATCAACATAAACTGCATGGTATGCATTTGTCTTACCAGTTTGTAAGTCCATAATTCTGTATCCTTTGCCTCCAGAAGCATATCCCACAAGGATACCTGCTTTTGCCCTGGAGTCAAGCTTGTGTCTGTGTTCCTTGGGCACGTGGAAGTAACACGGACTTCCAAACACACGTATGTGCGACAGATTGGGAGCTTTCCCATGCCAAAGTTCAAATGGTGTGCGCTCTGCTCCTTTAGTTGGCAGTCTATTCTGCAAATAGACTGACGTGTATACTCCTTCGGCCCACAGCTTCTGTGGCAAACATGCATCCTTTAGCATGCACCTTGTCATGTCCATAATGGACCTAAACTTTCTCTCAGCTATGGCATTCTGCTGTGGTGTGTAAGGAATTGTGGTTACGTGTGCAATTCCTTCCTTGGCCAGGAGAGCCTGCATTTCATTTGAGCAGTACTCACCTCCATTGTCGCTCATTAACACAGCTGGAGCTCTTTGGAATTTATTCTTGACCATGGCAATGTACTCCTGGAGCTTGTCCACTGTCTCACTCTTCTCTGAGGAAATATACAACACAAAATCTTGAAAAGTCATCCAGAAATATTAAAATATATCTATTTTTTTCCAGTGAGGGAACATTCATGGGTCCACATATGTCAGTGTGCACTATGTCAAGCACTTTGTTGCTTCTTTGTTCTGCACAACGTGGAAATGAAGGTTTTACAGCCTTCTCAGTAATACAGCTTATGCACTTTGCTGGAGCTTTGTTGCTTTGCTTTACCTGCAAACCTCTTACAAGATCTCTTTTCTGTAGATCCAGAATAACGTTGGTGTCTCTGTGTCCAAGCCTTCTGTGCCATAGGTCCAGATCTGCTTCATCCTTCTGGCTGGAATGTGCCACTTTTGCAGACTGGTTCTCTGAAAGATCAAGCTCATATACACCATTTATCAGCTTTGCTTGAGCAAACACTTTGCCATTTCTAGTCACTTTACATTCTCCATTTCCAAATGTGATCTGGAAACCTTTCTTGTCCAACGTGGACATGCTGATTAAATTGCAGCTCAGCTCTGGAACATACAAAACTCTAGAGATTGTGTTCTCAATGCAGTCATTGTTTATATTGCATTTCAGACTCATGGAACCTGCACCTTTTGCTTTAACAATGTTCCCATCTGCAATTTCAATTTCAGATCCTTCTTCATCATTTATCTCATTAAAATAGTCCTTTTTATGACAAAAATGGGAGGATGCACCTGAATCCAAAATCCATTTATTATGTTTATTTTCACGATTCTGGACAGTTAAATTCCTTTCTTGCAGTAGCCATGTGCATTCACATTTCCCCTTCTTTTCCCCTTTTGGCTGAAAGGGGTGGGGTTTCTTTGCTTTAGGAGCCCTGCAATTCTTTGCAATGTGTCCTTCTTTGTTACAATTGAAACAAATCACTTTCTTAGGCATCTCTTTCGACTTTGTAAATTGCCTAGATGCATAACCACTGTCCTTGATTCTAGCATTTCTTACTGGAGATTCAGCTCTATCTCTGCATTCTTCTTTTAAATAACCAATCAAGTCTTTAAAAGTCAGACCTTGTCTATGATCCATCAAACTTACAAATGCGCTAAAGCGTGGTCCAAGTGATGATAACAAAAATGCTATCTTGGTATCTTCATCAAAAGCTTTGGGAATCAGATCAATTCTTTGAATAATCTCAGTAAACTTGTTGATGTGCTCTGTGAATTCCTCTTTTGAATTCATCCTCAATCTGGTTAATTTACACACCAAGTTTCTGAAGCAGTTTATGCTAGATTCTCCATACACGCGCTCAATATCTCTTAATATTTGAGATGCATGATCTGTACTATTTATTAATGATAGCTGCTCATCGCGAAGTCCACTCAAAATTATGTGTCTAGCTTCACTGTTCATGCGTCTCCAAGCACTTATCTTGGCTAAAGCTTCCTCAGACGATCCCGTAGGCGGAGGGTCTAAAGCTTCCAAAATGTGCTTATAATCTAAACATGCTATCAAGCGCTGCTTCCAGTGTATGAAATTGTATTCATTCAGCACAGGCATTCCTAGCTTTGCATCACTATCAAAAGCTGCTCTAGCCATCTTAAAATCCAAAAATTTGAAAATTATTCAAAATTTCAAAATTTCTCAAAATTTTAAAATCAAAATCTCAAAAATCTCAAAATACAAAACAATTCTTCACTGCCTTGGGTCCCTGTGAACTCTGAGGGAAGGGGGGGTTGCTTAATCCCCACTGCACAATGGAACAAAGGACCATGTGCTTACCAGGAAGTTAACTCAGAAAAATACTACTCAACTCAAAATCACAATCCAATGCAATCCTTCAAAAATACGCAGAAATATGCAATACTGGGCCCACTAACCCTTTGTGGGAATGTTCTGGGGTGCAGGAGAGGATATATTGACTAATTATATCCTTATCCAACTTGTGCTAACAAGTTCCCAAAATATCAGCAGAGTTTATAGACATTCCCCTTTTAGTTCACAACGGTAATGCTTGCACAGGTTCGCTAGAACCTCTATAATAATTACTCTGGTAATTTACCCTTTGTTCCCTCTTGAAATACAAGACACAACACAGTTGTCAGGGAACTGCCATCAGAGGCGAGAGGAGAGGTAAGACGCTCCAATGATGCAGGGGAGGGAACTAGCAAGGAGATAGAGAGAGCTTCCGCTGGGGAAGGAAATCCAGGGGACACCAGGGAGGAAGGAGAGGCGGAGAGTACTGCGGAGAGGAGGCTCCGAGACTCTTCCAGTGAAATCAGCGGAGAGAGCACTGGACCTCCGCTTGGCACGCCCACGCTGCGCAGAAGGCTTCCGCACAGAGAATCTAGGAGGAGACTGGGCGTCAAAGAATTTCTATGTTGGAAGAAATTTAGGAGACGCCCACTCACGGATTCTGCCAGTGACTAAGACAGTAGCGTTTCAAGGGCTGTCAAACCAGGGAAAGTTTTAGCTATACGATTAGCTCGGAGCAGTTTGCAGTTTACGCACAAGCAACCCCAATTCCCATTACAACAGTCTTTATAAAAGAGTTTACTCACGTTCTGTTCACAATATGATCCCAGAAGGCAGACAGCTTAAAAAGGTTACATACATTTAGAATCTATCTTGTAGCAAGATAGTGCTTATCTCCTCTCTTGGCTGGGAGCCAAGAGAGCATCCTTAGATGTTTCCTCATTGAAGAAAAATGGCAGAGAGAGAGAGATGGCTGTCTGCCCTGTGCTTTTGTCATTACCTGCACAGGTGAGGCCACACCCACCTCTGGTCACATGCAGAGGAAGTCCGTCCCCAGGAAGTTTACCTGCTTGCTGGACAGACATCCCTCCCCATGTTCTAACATGTACACTCTAGGAATGTTGTCATTGACTGCTCCTGTGTTTACATCCCACATGCCCCTTCTCAGGCAATACAACATATACAAAACATAAACAACTTTATTCAACCACCCAGAGTCCCAGCTTGACACGTAGATTCTGGAAACTCTCTCTTGATAGGGGTTTCATCAGGATGTCAGCAGTCATCTCTTGGGTGCTGCAGTAGGATAGCTCCACAAGTCCATCCTGGATCATCTGGCGTATGTAGTGGTATTTAACCCCAGTGTGTTTTGTTCTGGCCAGGAACTTCTTACTCTGCGTCAGCTTCAGGCAACTTTGATTGTCCTCTAGCAAGCTGACAGGCCCTTTTCTCACCAACCCAAAGTCCTTTATGAGTTGATCAAGCCAGGCGATCTCTCTGCAGGCTTCTGTTGCTGCAACGTATTCTGATTCTGTGGAAGATAATGCTACACAGCTCTGTTTATAACTGCCCCATGCGACAGGTCCATTCCCAAACATAAAAACATGACCACTCGTTGATTTATAGTCAGCATTATCCCCGGCCCAATCCGCATCAGTATACCCAACCAAGTTAGGGTCTCTGATGGCTGGTAACCTTAATTTACAATTCGTGGTACCCTTCAAATATCGCACCACCCTCTTTACACCTGCCCAATCATGCTCAGTGGGAGAATTCACTTTTCTGCTAAGAATCCCCACAGCATTAGCTAAGTCAGGTCTACATGTGGTAACTAAATACAAAAGTTTACCAATCGCCGACCTGTAGTCATTGTTGTCTGGCAACTGCTTCGAATCCTGCTGATTCTTCAGGAAGTCAGTAGCCATCGGTGTAGCAACTGGATGTGCGTCTTGCATCTGCATGTGCTCAATTAGCTCGTGGATCTTCTGTCTTTGGCTGAGAAGAAATGAGCTGTCCTCTTCTCTTTCCACCTGGATCCCGAGGTAGTACTGGACATCTCCTAGCTCCTTGACCTCCACCTCTTTGCTAAGGTGTTTTACTATCTGTGTATAGTCTTTCTCACTTGCTGTGGCAATAATCAGGTTATCAACAAATGCTAGGATATATGAGAATTGTCCATTATTTGACTTACCGTACAAGCACTTGTCAGCGTCGCCTTGCTTGTACCCAAGTTGCGTCAGCATTTTATGCAACTTCTGGTTCCAGGCTCTAGCAGCCTGTTTAAGTCCATAAAGTCCTTTCTGGAGTTTGCACACTAAATGTGCTTCATGTGGTTTTACAAAACCTTTGGGCTGTTTCATGTAAATTTCCTCTGAAATCTGCCCATGTAGAAAAGCGGTAGCAATGTCTATGTGTTTCACTCTCATTTTCTTGGAGGCTGCAATGCTTAAAAGCATTCTTACACTGCTGTACCTCACAGGTTGGTGCAAAACTTCATCATAGTCTTCACCAAAACGCTGTGAAAATCCCTGTGCTACAAGTCTAGCTTTGTAGCGCTGCACTTCTCCTTCTGACCCCTTCTTAACCTTGAAAACCCATTTACTGCCGATGGCCTTCTTACCGGGAGGCAGCTCAGTGAGTATCCAGGTCTTGTTCTGATGCAGTGCATCCATCTCCTCCTGCGCGGCCTTCCTGCAGAGACTGGCTTCTGCAGCTGGCATCTCCTGTATCTCTTCCCAAGTGGAAGGTTCCTGTGGAAACGCCGACCCTGCAAAGTAGAACAGCCGTAATGGTGGGACACCTTTGTTGGTTCTGGATGAGATCCTGACCTCTGGTTGTGCGACCGCATCAGCTTTCTCATTCTCCTCCAACGCAGGCATGTCCCCATCTGAGTCCTCATCTTCATCTCTGGTGCTGCCCGGGTTCTGGTCCTCTGCGTCTTCTGGTGCGTCGCCTGTAGAGGGCGCTGTAACACTCGAAGGCAGATTATTACTTTGTGGGGTCTCAAAAGGGAAATATACAAATTCTTGAGTCCTTTCTGACTCACTGGAAGAATCCACAACAGTGTTCTTAGTGTCTACTTTTCCATATTCATCAACATAAACTGCATGGTATGCATTTGTCTTACCAGTTTGTAAGTCCATAATTCTGTATCCTTTGCCTCCAGAAGCATATCCCACAAGGATACCTGCTTTTGCCCTGGAGTCAAGCTTGTGTCTGTGTTCCTTGGGCACGTGGAAGTAACACGGACTTCCAAACACACGTATGTGCGACAGATTGGGAGCTTTCCCATGCCAAAGTTCAAATGGTGTGCGCTCTGCTCCTTTAGTTGGCAGTCTATTCTGCAAATAGACTGACGTGTATACTCCTTCGGCCCACAGCTTCTGTGGCAAACATGCATCCTTTAGCATGCACCTTGTCATGTCCATAATGGACCTAAACTTTCTCTCAGCTATGGCATTCTGCTGTGGTGTGTAAGGAATTGTGGTTACGTGTGCAATTCCTTCCTTGGCCAGGAGAGCCTGCATTTCATTTGAGCAGTACTCACCTCCATTGTCGCTCATTAACACAGCTGGAGCTCTTTGGAATTTATTCTTGACCATGGCAATGTACTCCTGGAGCTTGTCCACTGTCTCACTCTTCTCTGAGGAAATATACAACACAAAATCTTGAAAAGTCATCCAGAAATATTAAAATATATCTATTTTTTTCCAGTGAGGGAACATTCATGGGTCCACATATGTCAGTGTGCACTATGTCAAGCACTTTGTTGCTTCTTTGTTCTGCACAACGTGGAAATGAAGGTTTTACAGCCTTCTCAGTAATACAGCTTATGCACTTTGCTGGAGCTTTGTTGCTTTGCTTTACCTGCAAACCTCTTACAAGATCTCTTTTCTGTAGATCCAGAATAACGTTGGTGTCTCTGTGTCCAAGCCTTCTGTGCCATAGGTCCAGATCTGCTTCATCCTTCTGGCTGGAATGTGCCACTTTTGCAGACTGGTTCTCTGAAAGATCAAGCTCATATACACCATTTATCAGCTTTGCTTGAGCAAACACTTTGCCATTTCTAGTCACTTTACATTCTCCATTTCCAAATGTGATCTGGAAACCTTTCTTGTCCAACGTGGACATGCTGATTAAATTGCAGCTCAGCTCTGGAACATACAAAACTCTAGAGATTGTGTTCTCAATGCAGTCATTGTTTATATTGCATTTCAGACTCATGGAACCTGCACCTTTTGCTTTAACAATGTTCCCATCTGCAATTTCAATTTCAGATCCTTCTTCATCATTTATCTCATTAAAATAGTCCTTTTTATGACAAAAATGGGAGGATGCACCTGAATCCAAAATCCATTTATTATGTTTATTTTCACGATTCTGGACAGTTAAATTCCTTTCTTGCAGTAGCCATGTGCATTCACATTTCCCCTTCTTTTCCCCTTTTGGCTGAAAGGGGTGGGGTTTCTTTGCTTTAGGAGCCCTGCAATTCTTTGCAATGTGTCCTTCTTTGTTACAATTGAAACAAATCACTTTCTTAGGCATCTCTTTCGACTTTGTAAATTGCCTAGATGCATAACCACTGTCCTTGATTCTAGCATTTCTTACTGGAGATTCAGCTCTATCTCTGCATTCTTCTTTTAAATAACCAATCAAGTCTTTAAAAGTCAGACCTTGTCTATGATCCATCAAACTTACAAATGCGCTAAAGCGTGGTCCAAGTGATGATAACAAAAATGCTATCTTGGTATCTTCATCAAAAGCTTTGGGAATCAGATCAATTCTTTGAATAATCTCAGTAAACTTGTTGATGTGCTCTGTGAATTCCTCTTTTGAATTCATCCTCAATCTGGTTAATTTACACACCAAGTTTCTGAAGCAGTTTATGCTAGATTCTCCATACACGCGCTCAATATCTCTTAATATTTGAGATGCATGATCTGTACTATTTATTAATGATAGCTGCTCATCACGAAGTCCACTCAAAATTATGTGTCTAGCTTCACTGTTCATGCGTCTCCAAGCACTTATCTTGGCTAAAGCTTCCTCAGACGATCCCGTAGGCGGAGGGTCTAAAGCTTCCAAAATGTGCTTATAATCTAAACATGCTATCAAGCGCTGCTTCCAGTGTATGAAATTGTATTCATTCAGCACAGGCATTCCTAGCTTTGCATCACTATCAAAAGCTGCTCTAGCCATCTTAAAATCCAAAAATTTGAAAATTATTCAAAATTTCAAAATTTCTCAAAATTTTAAAATCAAAATCTCAAAAATCTCAAAATACAAAACAATTCTTCACTGCCTTGGGTCCCTGTGAACTCTGAGGGAAGGGGGGGTTGCTTAATCCCCACTGCACAATGGAACAAAGGACCATGTGCTTACCAGGAAGTTAACTCAGAAAAATACTACTCAACTCAAAATCACAATCCAATGCAATCCTTCAAAAATACGCAGAAATATGCAATACTGGGCCCACTAACCCTTTGTGGGAATGTTCTGGGGTGCAGGAGAGGATATATTGACTAATTATATCCTTATCCAACTTGTGCTAACAAGTTCCCAAAATATCAGCAGAGTTTATAGACATTCCCCTTTTAGTTCACAACGGTAATGCTTGCACAGGTTCGCTAGAACCTCTATAATAATTACTCTGGTAATTTACCCTTTGTTCCCTCTTGAAATACAAGACACAACACAGTTGTCAGGGAACTGCCATCAGAGGCGAGAGGAGAGGTAAGACGCTCCAATGATGCAGGGGAGGGAACTAGCAAGGAGATAGAGAGAGCTTCCGCTGGGGAAGGAAATCCAGGGGACACCAGGGAGGAAGGAGAGGCGGAGAGTACTGCGGAGAGGAGGCTCCGAGACTCTTCCAGTGAAATCAGCGGAGAGAGCACTGGACCTCCGCTTGGCACGCCCACGCTGCGCAGAAGGCTTCCGCACAGAGAATCTAGGAGGAGACTGGGCGTCAAAGAATTTCTATGTTGGAAGAAATTTAGGAGACGCCCACTCACGGATTCTGCCAGTGACTAAGACAGTAGCGTTTCAAGGGCTGTCAAACCAGGGAAAGTTTTAGCTATACGATTAGCTCGGAGCAGTTTGCAGTTTACGCACAAGCAACCCCAATTCCCATTACAACAGTCTTTATAAAAGAGTTTACTCACGTTCTGTTCACAATATGATCCCAGAAGGCAGACAGCTTAAAAAGGTTACATACATTTAGAATCTATCTTGTAGCAAGATAGTGCTTATCTCCTCTCTTGGCTGGGAGCCAAGAGAGCATCCTTAGATGTTTCCTCATTGAAGAAAAATGGCAGAGAGAGAGAGATGGCTGTCTGCCCTGTGCTTTTGTCATTACCTGCACAGGTGAGGCCACACCCACCTCTGGTCACATGCAGAGGAAGTCCGTCCCCAGGAAGTTTACCTGCTTGCTGGACAGACATCCCTCCCCATGTTCTAACATGTACACTCTAGGAATGTTGTCATTGACTGCTCCTGTGTTTACATCCCACACCTCCAACCCCCCCGGCTTCCACTCTCCAGGCAGGCGCCCAACGTGGCCAGCTGGCAAGGGCTCTTTCTTACTCCAGCCTTGGCGTTCAGATCCCGGGTTCAGCCCCAGATCTCTGGAGCGGATAGGCTCTTGGGCATGAATATGAAAGGCAGCATCTATCAGAATAGGGCATACTGAGCCAGTACAGATGAACGTGACTATTGGTTCGCTTCCTCTGCTATCTGCCTTTTCGGGCACCTCAGAGGTGGCAGAGAGAGGCAGGAGAGAGACCCCTTTCCTCCATGTCCCCACCCCAACTCTTAGGACCACAAGCAAGAGACAGCTTTGCTGAGCATGTGCCCCTTCCCAGGGAGATGAAACTCTGCACTACTGTGCCCTGAATTGCTCGCGAAGCAGCCATACTCCAGGCTCTTATTGTCACAGCCCTGCAGGATCAGGCCAAGGCCCATCTAGTCCAGCTCTCAGCAGCCCAGCAGATGTCCAAGGGAAGCCCCAAGCAGACTCCAAATGCAGCCCCACTCTCCCCACTGGGGACGCCCGCAACTGGTATGCAGAGGTAGACTGCTTCTGCGGCTGGAGGTGCAACATGGTGTAACCCTCCATGAATTTGACGAATCCTTTCTTAAAGCCATCCCCGTCAGTGCCTCTGGAATTTCAGTGTCACTAGGCACTCTGTGTCTGGCCTGAATCTGCCATCATTCCGCTTTCTTATAGAGATCCAGGTTCTGATATTATGAGGAGGAAACATCGCTCTGCCCCTTTCCCACATCATGCATACTTCTATGATGTCCCCACTTTCCCCCCTCTCGCAAAGCCCCAAAGCCTCTGTCAGGGGTTTAGGAGCAGAGGCACGGGCAAGGGAGGAAACAGAGAGCGAAGGGGAGGAGGCAGAAGAAAAGATGAGTGATGACGACGACCCGAGATCTCCTAGTCTTTCCAGTGAATCAGAGGATTCACAGAAAGGAGCACCAGTGGCCAGGGCAAGGGGGGAGTCTAGGGGGGCACCCCAGGAAGATAGAGCCAGAGGGGACTCAGGGGGGAGCAGCTGGAAATCGGGACCAGCGTCACCGCCAGGAAGCAGGGAAGAGGAAGGGAGCCAGGGGGGAAGCGCTGGCAGCTCACCACAGGAGGGAGGGCATGAGTCAGGAGTGGCCACACCTCCATCGGGGAGCGAAGAAACGGTTAAGAGGAAAGTGGAAGGTTGGGCGCGCGCGCCAAGTTCAAATGCAGAGGAAGGCGGTGCAGTAAGCAGCCCCGAAAGGGAGCCAGGTCCTAAAGCCCGGCGCAAGGAGGCAGGAGGGTCCGGGTCAGCGTCAGAAGAATCCCGGAAGGAAGAAGCCCCAGGGGGTAGAGGGACCCAGAGGAGGACGGTCAGGCGGAAAAGGTGGAGCAAGGCTAGGATATTAAGTTGGTGCACACGGGGCGGAGACTCAGACGGAGCTTCGCCGATCTAGCTACTAGACGTAGAGTTGCGCGCAGCAGCGTGAGAATGGAAACTGTAATTCAATAAAGACTTTTACTTAATGATCGCTGGCTAGCGTGATCCTCTGTGAGCTAGGATCTTCAAGCAGCTCTGACAGCCTCCTACATTGTTTTTTTTTTTAAAAAAAAATAATTTTTATTCATTTTCCAAACAAGTTTTATACAGTCAACAAATTATTTTGCACTCATGCTTCAATTTTTGACTTCCCTCAGTTTCTCTGTCAATCTTTCGAAAAATTTCTATTTATTGACGCATTTCTAAACATGATATTGCCTTTCCCCACTCCTTTTCCTCTTACTCTCTTTTTTGCAGTATTTCTTATTATTTCACAGAGTCTCTTCAAAACCAACAAGCGTTGTCTGTACATCACATATATTTTTCAGATATTCTGTAAATTTCCCCCAGTCCTCGACAAACTTTTGGTCTTTCTGGTGTCGAACCTTCCCAGTCAATTTGTCCAATTCTGCATATTCGGTCAATTTCCTTCTCCATTCTTCCACTTTTGGAATTTCTTCCTGTTTCCATCTTTGGGCCAGAAGTATCCTTGCGGCAGTCACTGCATATTGAAACAGTTTACAGTCTCTCTTATTGATTTCGTTTCCTACCATTCCTAATAGAAAGGCTTCTGGTTTTTTAACGAACGTATATTTCAACATCTTTTTCAATTCATTGTATATCATTTCCCAGAAGTCTTTCACCTTTTTACACTCCCACCACATATGATAGAAAGTACCTTCTTTTTCTTTACATTTCCAACACTTATTGCATGTTTTATACATTTTGGCCAGTTTAACTGGCGTTATATACCATCTGTAAAACATTTTCATTACATTTTCTTTCAACGCAGTACATGCCGTAAATTTTAGCCTTTCATTCCATAATTTCACTCAATCATCATACTGTATATTGTAACCAAAGTTCTCTTGCCCAGTGTATCATTATTACTTTTACCTCTTCATCTTTTGTATGCCACTCCAGCAACACGTTATACATTTTATAGCGTCATTGTGTTTATTTGTTATTGATATATTAAAGGGGCCTGGGATTTGCCTGTCCATTCCCAACAGCAAGGGCCCCTCGCCAGTTGGCTTGCTTCCTCTGAGGCCGCCTCAGCTCCTGGCAGCCCACACCCCCTGGCCAGCCCCAGAGGCACCATTCTCTGGGGGAGAACAGATGGGCAAGCCTTGGGGAGGCAGAGATGGCATCTGAGGAGGGAGGGAAGGAAAGAGGGACAGAGGCCAGTGTCTCCCGCTGCACCACTGACCATCATTCAAGGCACCCCAGCTGCCACAGCACACTGCTTGAAAACCACTGCAGAACTGGGACGGGAAAGGTTTCTCATCCAACTAACTGGTCTGGAGAAGAGGAAAGGCAGCCATGCTTGCTCCTTTGTCTTCTCCGAGGAGACTTCCAGCCTGACTTCTCATCTTGAGGCCCCAGGGAGAAGTGGGAGGAGGAGGAGGAGGAAGCATCCCCAGAAGAAGTGTGCTCCCCATCAGTAGGTGCTTCCACCCCCACTCCTAAATCTGCTTCCAACAGATACTTGGGGGGGGGGCATCCTGCACCATCTGGTCTATTCCTGGTGTTAGGAGAATTAGAAGGTCTAAGATATAAACACATACATAAATACCGTAAGTAGTTCTCATCACAAAAGAATATGCAGGTAAACCCATGAACAGCCAGGTAAACACATCAAGAGGTTTCCTGCCAGAAAGGAGTCTGTTGTAGGCTGCCCCTTCTGTGATGTATGTATCGTTTTTCGCTGTATCTTTCTCATTGACTTTAAGAATGGATCTGAATGTATTTTTCCTCAAAATGCTGTACTTTTCTAAATGTATCCAAATGTATCCAAATGGGTTTTTGTATTTCCCCCCAATCTCATCGCCTAGAGAATGTTCCTTAAATGTAACAATCACTTGTTCCAAATGTATTTGATTCAAATGTATTTAAGGCCCCACCTTTCACATGGTGTCCTGTTGTGTGGTCGGAAAGTACTCTTTATTGTTTGATTTGGGTTAATGTCAGAATAAAAGCGAGTTCCTTCCAAATAACACATTCCTTTTTATCTTACCAATTTCTCATATTGTAAGAAGCGGAAGAAGAAACCATAGAGAGCATTCATATTTTCCTTCTGATCAATGAAGTCAAACGTTACAATTATCCATTTTAGAATGAGCACCTATAGGGAGAAGACAGATCTCAGTAAGCCAAAGCAAGGCCAAGACAACAAACCCCTTCTGGAATATGGTCAGCGTGTACAACATCTAGCTGAATCATCACCAGGATAACGAAGTCAGACTGGGGGAAATATCATTCTTCAGAACCAAGACATCATTACCATGCTTTCCAAGTTACCTGAAAGTCACTAGAACACTTGCGAGCACAGAGCCAAGACACAGCTGAAATAAGAGCAAAAGACGGTGTAGTAAAGCCGCTCGCCCCCAACTGCCCCTCCATCACCTGTCTTTGCTCTCCGGCCAGACCAGGTTTCTTGAGCAGGTTGGCGAGGGTTTACTTTTCACAAACACAGGCTGAAATAACACCGGTAGGGCTGCCACCACTCCCTTTGTTCCAGGGGAACCCAGAGTCACAACCCAGGGAGAAGGGTGTGTCTCGTTAACCTGGCAATTCCCCCCCTCTACAAGCTGAATCCACAGACTTGCAGACAGAAATTCTCACGGTAGAGCGTAACTAAGCGGAAGGCTAGGATTTAGCTATTCCCTCGGAAAAGGCACAAATACCAAACAGGTTCTTCTTTAAAAATTTATTTTAAAAGGATAACAGAAAACATGTTGAAAATCAACAGGCACTTCTTATGAGTCTTACAAACAAGAAAATAAAAACATTGTATATTCTAACTAGCTTACATACTCACAAAGATACTCAGTTAGGGTAGTCAAAGTCTTTTCAAGCATCTGCGTACTGAAGGTGTTTGAAGATTTCCATCTCAAAGGACGAAACGACGGCTATAGATGGATGTTACAGCCGGGCATCTTTGCAGTTGCAGAGCAATGGCAGAGAGCAATTCACAAACAATTCCTTGATCCTTTTATTTACAATTCTTACTTGGCGTCGTAACTTGCTAGCCAATCAAAAAGTCCTAATTGATCAGTTTATCCTTTTGCAGCTGGGTCAGTTTTAGGTTCGAGCCCTAATCAAAGAATCTTCCTCCCATCTGTGGAAATTAACCAGATCCCCAATTCTCAGCAGTTTGAAAACAAATAACCTCCGAGAGGGGGAAAGAGATTTACACTCCCAAACCCAGGTGTCAAGCCTCTCATTAAATCAAGGGTTCCTTTCCTCCCATAAACCTCTCACTCCAAGGAGCCGCGGAGTCTAGGGTTTAAAGATACACAACTCCCTTTCCCAGGGTCCCTGCGGCTGATAAACTACCCACAAGGCCACATTCTTTTACTTGACCAAGGAATGATTTTCTAACAGTTATAACTTTACTACAGACGGAGTTTGGCCTCATGAGGTCCCCCTACCATGAACTCCTTAGGTGGGACACCCTGCGTCCGCCTCGGCATCGCGCCTCGCTATTCTGCAACTCGAGATAACACTGAACTGCTCTGCAGGGTTGTTGTAAGGATTGCAAGTCAAGGCATCCGAAGTGCCTTTGAACATTGAAAAGCCCCTAGCCAATACTTTGAACTACTGTCGCTTTAAAAAGGAAACTCTGATTAGTAAGAGTTTGGGGAATTAAAAATTGGTTTGTCCTGGGGGTGCTGAAGCTGTGTTCTGGCTTGAAAACCCAGTGAGACCACTGGGCCATCTAGTTCTGTATAGTCTGCCACAGCAGCTGCTCTCCAGGATTTCAGAGCTCTCTTTCCCATGAATGGGTTGGAACTGCCGCTTTTTGCATCATGTGCCTCTCCCAGTGGGCCACCACGAGCCATTTCCTGTATAGCGTTCTACATCCCATGTAGTCCTGCTTCTTCCAGCTCAGTTCAGTTCATTCTGCAACTGTGCAAGTTAGGCCGCATCTGCTTTATGCATTCAAAGCACCATCATGCCCCTTGACATGCTAACAGTTGCATCTTTGTATTCAATCCCTTCAGCACCTTGGACAGCAGTCTCGCAAGGCTCAGCCACAGGTACCTGGTGCCCCATGCTTCCTAGGCCCTGGTCCGTGCTTTAAAGGCACTGTGTCCGAGTGTTTTGTTGTCCCAGGGCTTTCTAATTTTCAGCATCCCTTTCCAGGGCAGCTTTATTTATTTCATGTCTTTAAGGAGTCCTCTGTGCGTGGCAAAGGCTTGTTGCTGGGACAATAGGAGGCTGCCTTATACTGAGTCCCACTATGGCTCTATCTAGCTCAGTGGTGTCCACAATGGATGGCAAAAACTCTCCAGGGTTTCAGACAGAGGACATTCTAGCTGGAGATACAACAGATTGAACCGGAGAGCTTCTGCATGTAAGCAGCTGCTTTACCACTAAGCTATGGCCCTTCTCCCATTGCTTCTGCCCTGAATGAACTGCAAGCCTGTCCTACAGTCCTCCCAAAACTCTCTTTTGTGGCTACACTCTGCCGGAGGTCATTGGTTGCAGAAGTTGAGCTGTCTACACAAGTGACTGAATCCGTGAGAAGGCTGATCTGTAATGAAACGCTGACTTTCAGGCATCTCTTGAAGACCTTTTTTATGCCAACAGCTCTGTGCTATCATTTAAACATTTCTTGAGCACCCAGACATTTGAATTCTTTGGACTGATTTTAATGTCCACCCTCCACCCGCTTTTGTACATTGCCGTATTTTATGACATGCCCTAGCTTCTGAGAAGCCTTTCGCTCAAACCAGTTAGACATGACATGAATTAGTCGTTTTATCCACCCGGCATGTATGGAACAGACCCTGACGAATCAAATGACAAGGCATAATTAATCCCTCAGCTGAACTGAACAGGGAACGGGCAGCTGGGGTAGAACATGCAAACAAGAAATTATTAGTTCAAGGTACAGAAGCCCCAGAACAGACTGGGGGAAATATCATTCTTCAGAACCAAGACATCATTACCATGCTTTCCAAGTTACCTGAAAATCACTAGAACACTTGCGAGCATAGAGCCAAGACATAGCTGAAATAAGAGAATCCTACAAACCTCGGGGTTTGTAGATGGTTGTAAAGGTTGCTGAAAGGTTTCTAGTTCACTAGTTGGAAACAGCTTCCAGGCTAGGCAGGACCAAGGTTGCTTTGTAACTGTTCCTGTCTGCCTGCTTGCCATCGTGCATATTTGTAAACCATTTCTGCCAAAATATATACATTTGCAATAGTAGTTTCTGGAAGCAGACCCTGCAAGAGTGCACACTCCATGAAGTCCATATGAAGAGTGTTACGGAATGGAGGGGGGGGCATATGGACAAAGTCTTACTCCCGAGTAAGAGACGTAGAGCCCGAGGCGATGACCTCAAGGGAACCCTGCCACACTTGGACTCCCCTCGCCCCGTCACAACGTTGCACCAAGCACCGCACAAAAGTCCAAAACCCCAAGAAGAAAGCGCCATTTCTGACCCCGTATCCTGATGCTATACACGATCGATGTATTTGATGAATGAACAATGTATTTGCATGAGGATGCGCTCTAGCCAATCAGATGGCGTTGAATGTAGCCCTTCAGCCAATCGCAGCAATGCCATGGCTCTGCAGAGGCAGCTCAGTTCCAGCTGTTTTGCACGCTCCACTGAGCGCTGACAAGGTGATGACAGCTCCCGCTGCGAGAACAACGGACTGAGTCAATCGAAACCTCGTTACCCTGTTAATCCAATCAAAACTAGATGTTGTTTAGTCGTTTAGTCGTGTCCGACTCTGCGTGACCCCCTGGACCAGAGCACGCCAGGCTCTCCTGTCTTCCGCTGCCTACCGCAGTTTGGCCAAACTCATGCTGGTAGCTTCGAGAACACTGTCCCACCATCTCGTCCTCTGTCGTCCCCTTCTCCTTTAGCCCTCCATCTTTCCCAACATCAGGGTCTTTTCCAGGGAGTCTTCTCTTCTCATGAGGTGGCCAAAGTATTGGAACCTCAGCTTCAGGATCTGTCCTTCCAGTGAGCACTCAGGGCTGATTTCCTTCAGAATGGATAGGTTTGATCTTCTTGCAGTCCATGGGACTCTCAAGAGTCTCCTCCAGCAGCAGAATTCAAAAGCATCAATACTTCGGCGAATATGAGCGGTATTGGCTTAGGCATTGATTGGACCTGACTATATCTGACTCCTGCCCATTGTGCAGGAAGTCCCAGTAAGGGTAAGCCACCGGTAGGGGGAGCCCTGTTGATGCGAACCAACTCAAGCTCCCCCTGGTGCTCCCGTCGGGGTCGTGTCAAGGCCTTAGCCCCCCAGCCGGGCTTCAGACTAGATCAACACCCCGGATTCCTTTAACGGAATACCCTTAAGCATGGAGGGGCAGGTGATGGCCACACCTCCCATCCCCCACACAAGGTCAAACAATGCCTAACCGCAACCCTAACAAAGTTGTGACGATTGCTACGAGGTAGGCGAAAACCAAGTGTCCAGTGCCAATTTGCCAAGTGGAAAAATTCCTACCAGGCCCCTCGGACAAACAAGGCGACCAACCAAAGTCCATAGCAAGGCCATTGCCTAACTTGCAAAATAGGGAGGGAGGGCGGGTGATTGAGGAAGCGAGCCAAAGAGGAAGTTCTCTGGGGGTTGGCTGGCCGGGCTCTGACGTGGCCAGGATCCCATAGGCAACGGGGGACAGAGTCCCCCGCCCCTGGTGGGGAGTGGGTGGCCACGTGGTCCACCGCAACTCCTCCCCACTGGGAAGTGGAGCGGATTTCCCAAGACATATCCTGTATTTGCATGTTACCCCAACACATTCCTCCTATGTTAATCATGTATAACCCTCCCCTTTTCTGATGGAGTGGTGATGTTTAGCGAACTGTCTGCTGGGATAAGATAGGAACTTTTAAAAGTCCTTGTCACCCCGTTCTCGGGGTTCAATTCCTCTCTGAACCTGTTGCGTGATAAACTTTGGTCTCCGCTATTTGCTCCGGTTGGTGGATGGACTCCTTCTTTGTTCCGCAGGGACCCACGGGCTCTAAGCAGTCTCCCACCTGGATTTTTCCGTAACAACAGAAACTCGACTAACCCTCTTGAGAGAAGAAAGGTGGCTTTTGCTCCCACTGCAATGTTGTAATCTAAATAAGCACATCTTCCTACAAGTGAATAGCAGCCACCTATCTGGGGGGAAATAAAGTGGTATGCTGAGAGACATGGTTACGGTGGAGAGCAAATTTGTGTTCCACAATCCGAACATCCTGAGAGAAACCAGATGGCAGCTTTTTTTTACTGCGTCCACAGAACTCAATGAAAGCCAACCAATGGTTTTGCAGTTGCTTTCCATGGACATTTTGCAACCAAGCACAGAATTCCTTGAAACTCGGAAACGCTTCTGATTTCTGCTTGAGCATGAACACATGAATTGTCAGGGAACTGACATCGGAGCTAGAGGCGGAGGGAAGGCTCTCAAATGATGCTGGAGAAGGGCCCAGCAGGGAGAGAGGCAGCTCCGCAGATGGGGAAGCAAATCAGCGCAACACCAGGGATATAGAGGGGCTGATGGGGGAATCGGCGAGAGGGCTCCAGGACTCTTCACCGGACACCAGTGGGGAGAGCATGGGTCCTCCGCTACCCACGCCCACCCTGCACAGAAGACTTCCGCGCAGAGAGAGTAGGAGGAGACTGGGTGTCAAACAACTTTTATGTTGGAAAAGATTTAAGAAACGCCCACTGACGGATTCTGCTAGCGACTGAGGCAGCCACGAAGTGAAGGCTGCCCAGACTGAAAGGTTTAGCAAGGCAACAAAGCCTGGAGAGGCGGCAACTTACGCACGAGCAACCCATACACATTACAGCAATCCGCCAGTCCCTGACGTCGCTCGTGCACAGCGACAGGCAGGCAGCATCATGAGCAAAACCGGAGAAGCTGGCGCCACGGAGGGAGCAGCTGGAGGACAAAATCTGGTGGAGAGGAACCGAGATTTGGAACAGCATGTGGCTCTGCTGACGGCGCGGCTGGACGAAAGGCAGTCTCAGGATGCTCAGGTCATTTCATTTCATTTATTTCATTTCATTTATTTATTTACGGCTATTAGCCCATAAAATATGTACAAACATAAAAAAGCACAAAGGCTTAAAAGCCGAAATATCTGACAACAGAAGGTGAACACTGCGATGCAAGGGTGGGTCATTGGGCAGAGCCAAATAACAGGATGTGGCCCGGAGAGCTCCAAGGGACGGTTCACAGGAAAGGAAAACTGAAGACGAGATCCGACATGCACTCTCATCATAGCTGTCCGATTAGATTTTGATGTTGTTGTTGTTTTTTGGTGGTTTTTGCGTGTGAGATAACCGCATTCAGGAATCTCGCCACCTGCAGAGTAACAGAAGGATCTGTATCCTGCAAAAGCAGTGCGGCGTGTGACTCAACAGGCCGGCCAACCAAGCGCAGTAAAGCAGGGCCCAGGAATTTAGTCCTGGCCATGCTAGGTAGGGGACAGTTGAACATTATATGTGGAAGAGATTCAACAGTTTTCCCATCACACACGCATAGCGGAGACACCAAACCCTTGGAAAATCTGTGGCTCAGCAGGTTCGATGGAAGGACATTGAACCTTGCACGAATAAATGCAAGTCGGTGTGGTACTGATGAAAGAGATGACATGTATGATGGAAGGTCCAGTGGTGGGGTTATTCCGTGATTCCTGGGGGAGCAGACACCCCCACCTCTGGCAAGGTTGTGTTGATTTGATGCTCAGGTCAGACCCACCCCCGTAGCAAGGAAGGTACCGGGACTGGTACACAAGTTTGGAGGGAAACCCCAGGACTACAGTGCGTTCCGAACGGAAATAGAGTACGTTTTGGAACTGCAACAGAATGATTTTGCAGATGATGGGGAGAGGGTTGCCTATATTGTTGGACATCTGCAGGATGGGGCCAGAGATTGGATCAGGCCCCTAATGGCAACGCAGAATGCCGCCTTGAAAGACCTGAGGAAATTCTTCCAGGTGATGGATGCGATGTATTCCAGTGATGTACAGCAAAGTGTGACTCGGCGGGAACTGATGGGTTGCAAACAGGGGAACCAGTCAGTTAGAGACTACTGGTCACACTTTGCCATGTTAGTCCACCGGCTCGGGTGGGATTTGGACTCGGAACCTATCCAAATGCTGTTCGAGGAGGGGTTGTCCCCAATGGTGAAGGACGAGCTTTCCCACGCACCCCGCCCGCAGTCGATGGATCAGCTGACCAAGGCTGTGCTTGTGATTGGTGTAAGGCAGGAAGCGCGGGCCCAGGAGAAGCGGGAAGGGAGAGAGCAACGTTACCATGACTACCGCATTCCTGAAATACCAAGGCAGCCTTCCCCGCGGAGCCCATGGAAATAGATGGGGCGCGCGCACGGGAGATTTCAAACTCCAGTGAAGGTCGCAAGAGAGAGGGAAAGGATGGGAAAACCACCAAGAAGTGTTTTCTCTGCCAGCGGCCAGGACATTTTGCCAGGGTCTGCACGCAAAGAAAGGCCTGGCAAGGGATGGTGGGAGCTGCAGGGGGTGAGGAGGAGATGGTAAAGGAGCAGGGAAACACCAAATAATAATAATAATAATAATAATAATAATAATAATAATAATAATAATAATAATAATAATAATAATAATAATAATAATAATAATAATTTATTATTTATACCCCGCCCATCTGGCTGGGCCTCCCCAGCCACTCTGGGCGGCTTCCATAAAAACCAAAAATACAATAAAATATCACACGTTAAAAACTTCCCTGAACAGGGCTGCCTTAAGATGTCTCCTGAATGTCAGGTAGTTGTTTATCGCTTTGACATCTGATGGGAGGGCGTTCCACAGGGTGGGCGCCACTACCGAGAAGGCCCTCTGCCTGGTTCCCTGTAGCTTTGCTTCTCGCAATGAGGGAACCGCCAGAAGGCCCTCGCCGCTGGACCTCAGCGTCCGGGCAGAATGCTGGGGGTGGAGACGCTCCTTCAGGTATACTGGGCCGAGGCCGTTTAGGGCTTTAAAGGTCAGCACCAACACTTTGAATTGTGCTCGGAAACGTACTGGGAGCCAATGCAGGTCTTTCAAGACCGGTGTTATATGGTCTCGACGGCCGCTCCCAGTCACCAGTCTAGCTGCCGCATTCTGGATTAGTTGTAGTTTCCGAGTCACCTTCAAAGGTAGCCCCACGTAGAGTGCATTGCAGTAGTCCAAGCGGGAGATAACCAGAGCATGCACCACTCTGGCAAGACAGTCCGCAGGCAGATAGGGTCTCAGCCTACGTACCAGATGGAGCTGGTAAACAGCTGCCCTGGACACAGATTTGACCTGTGCCTCCATGGACAGCTGTGAGTCCAAAATGACTCCCAGGCTGCGCACCTGGTCCTTCAGGGGCACAGTTACCCCATTCAGGACCAGGGAATCCTCCACACCTGCCCGCCTCCTGTCCCCCAAAAACAGTACTTCTGTCTTGTCAGGATTCAACCTCAATCTGTTAGCCGCCATCCATCCTCCAACCGCCTCCAGACACTCACACAGGACCTTCACCGCCTTCACTGGTTCTGATTTAAAAGAGAGGTAGAGCTGGGTATCATCCGCATACTGATGAACACCCAGCCCAAACCTCCTGATGATCTCTCCCAGCGGCCGCATGTAAATGTTGAAAAGCATGGGGGAGAGGACAGAACCCTGAGGCACCCCACAAGTGAGAGCCCAGGGGTCTGAACACTCATCCCCCACCACCACTTTCTGAACACGGCCCAGGAGGAAGGAGCGGAACCACTGTATAACAGTGCCCCCAGCTCCCAGCCCCTCAAGACGGTCCAGAAGGATGCTATGGTCGATGGTATCAAACGCCGCTGAGAGATCTAGCAGAACTAGGAAACAGCTCTCACCTTTGTCCCTAGCCTGCTGGTGCTGCTGCTCGCGTGAGTGTTGGGAGGACCGCCCCTTTCTGCCAACTCCATCTGGGCTAGGGGGCGGGGCCTGCATTCATCGCCACAGCATAAGAGGCTTGGGAGAGGCCTCCGGGACACGACTGCTGGTGCTGCTGCTCGCGTGAGTGTTGGGAGGACCGCTCCCTTTCTGCCAACTCCATCTGGCCTAGGGGGCGGGGCCTGCATTCATCGCCACAGCATAAGAGGCTTGGGAGAGGCCTCCGGGACACGACTGCTGGTGCTGCTGCTCGCGTGAGTGTTGGGAGGACCGCTCCCTTTCTGCCAACTCCATCTGGCCTAGGGGGCGGGGCCTGCATTCATCGCCACAGCATAAGAGGCTTGGGAGAGGCCTCCGGGACACGACTGCTGGTGCTGCTGCTCGCGTGAGTGTTGGGAGGACCGCCCCTTTCTGCCAACTCCATCTGGCCTAGGGGGCGGGGCCTGCATTCATCGCCACAGCATAAGAGGCTTGGGAGAGGCCTCCGGGACACGACTGCTGGTGCTGCTGCTCGCGTGAGTGTTGGGAGGACCGCCCCTTTCTGCCAACTCCATCTGGGCTAGGGGGCGGGGCCTGCATTCATCGCCACAGCATAAGAGGCTTGGGAGAGACCTCCGGGACACGACTGCTGGTGCTGCTGCTCGCGTGAGTGTTGGGAGGACCGCCCCTTTCTGCCAACTCCATCTGGCCTAGGGGGCGGGGCCTGCATTCATCGCCACAGCATGAGAGGCCTGGGAGAGGCCTCCGGGACACGACTGCTGTTGCTGCTTTGTGAGTGCTGGGAAGACCGCTCCCACTCCTGCCAACTCTATCCGGCCTAGGGGGGCGGGGCCTGCACTACCATCACAGTTTAGAGGACAGAGCAGCTACCGGCAGCAATGGACAAAATAGTTTTAAACGTTTTAATTGCTTTTAATTTGCAGCACCTTAAATGGGGGTTGTTGTTTTTTATAATATTATATTATTTCATTATCTGCTGCAAATGTTAAAGATGTTTATATATATTTTACGGTGTTTTAAATGTGCTTTTATTGTTTATTTTGTTGTACCACTGTGAATGGTGGTTTTTATTTATGTATTTTTGTTTGTTCCATTTTGTTTTGTTTTTGGGGTTGGGCACTGAGTGGGGCGGGGATTGGTTTTGTTTGGGCATAATTGTTTTGGTTGTTTTGTTTTCTATTTGTAAATGGAGGTTAATATGAGGCATGGGATTGCCACCGTGGTGGGGCGAGGGAGGTATGGCGGTGGGGGCAGATGTTATAGGCGAAGGGGATCGAGATATGGATATGCTCGTACCCCTTCCAATCTGCGCCCCATCCCGAGAGACGAGGGTAGGGTGAGCAAGGATTACTCACCTCCTTCACTGGTGTTGTGCAATGCCAGGTCTATAGGCAACAAAACCGCTACCCTGCGAGATTTCTTTATCTCGCAGGGAGTTGACCTGGCTTGTGTGACGGAGACCTGGGTGCGCGAAGGGGAAACTGTTACCTTACGAGAGATGGCGCCCCCGGGTTTCTCCGTCCTCCACCAGTCACGGACTGTGGGCCGGGGGGGAGGGGTGGCAGTATTAATCCGGGAAGATTGTTCTTTCAGGGCTCTACCATCGCCATCGATCCCCGGCATTGAATGTGTTGGCCTAGTGTGGGGCTCCGAGGAGAGCTTGGCTGTCTGGCTGGTGTACCGGCCACCTAGCGCACCAGCAGCCACCCTGTCAGGCCTGCTGGAGGCGGTGGCCGGCTGGGCCTTGGAGTTCCCTAACCTATTGGTATTGGGAGACTTCAACTTCCACGCTGATGCCACTCCCTCCTCACAGGCTCTGGACCTGGTGTCTTCCATGGCGACACTAGGGCTCTCCCAGTTTGTTTCGGGCCCCACACATCAAGCAGGCCACACGCTGGATTTGATCTTTGGCGCCGGTATAGATGTGATCATGTCTCCTTCGATGAAGGTGCCATGGTCTGATCACTACGCTCTGAAAGCCAGGATTGACTTTCCACCCCCACCCTGCTTAGGTGGCGAGCCGATTTGGGCTCGCCCGCAGAGGCTGATGGACCCGGATAGATTCCGTCAAGCCTTGCGGGACCTTACTCCCCCTGGCGACTCATTGACTGAGCTTGTTGAGGGCTGGAATACCCAGCTCCTGGCAGCCATCGATGAGGTCGCACCTAAGCGCCCTCTGCGACCCCGCAGAAACCGGGCTCCCTGGTTTACCGAGGAGCTTCGGAAAATGAAGCGGGACCTCAGACGGCTAGAGCGAGTATGGCGGGGTGCCCGTGACGGAGCCTCAAGAACATCTTATAGGGTTTTTATGAAAACCTATGAGATGGCAGTGAAGGCTGCTAAGAAGTCTTACTTCTCGGCCTCCATTGCATCCGCTAGCTCTCGCCCGGCACAATTATTTAGTATAATTCGGTCTTTAACGTCCCTTGAAGGACAGCCAAATTTAAATAACAATCTGACACACAGCTGTGAGGCATTTGCGAGCTTTTTTGCGGAGAAGGTCCTGATGCTCCGCCATGACCTCCCTGCCAATTTGGATACAATAAAGGAACTGGAGGCCCCTCGACTGTCCTCGGGTCCAGTATTGGACCACTTTGACCGGATATCTCCAGCCGATGTGGACAGATTCCTCCAAGCTGGAAAGCCCACCACCTGTCCTCTTGACCCGTGCCCGTCATGGCTGATTAGAGCGTGTCCAGACGAGGTGCGGGGCCCCCTGGGGGATATCATCAACTTGTCCCTTGGCACCGGGATATTCCCAGGGGAACTGAAGGAGGCGGTGGTGCGTCCGCTCTTAAAGAAAACATCATTAGATCCCTCAGATCTATCCAATTACCGCCCGGTCTCGAATCTTCCATTCCTGGGTAAGGTGATTGAGAGAGCAGTTGCTGAACAGCTTGGTAGGTTTCTGGATGAAACATCTGCTCTAGACCCATTCCAGTCCGGCTTCCGCGCTGGTCATGGGACCGAGACGGCTCTGGTCGCCCTAACAGATGATCTCCGCAGGCAGCTGGATCGAGGCGGGTCAGGGCTGCTGATTCTTCTAGATCTGTCAGCAGCCTTTGACATGGTCGATCACGAACTCCTGGACCACCGCCTTGCCGACGTGGGGATCCAGGGCACAGTCCTTCAATGGCTGCGCTCGTTTCTCTCTGGTCGGGGACAGAGGGTGGCGCTTGGGGGGGAATTGTCATCACGCCACTCCTTGGTGTGTGGAGTGCCTCAGGGTGCAATTCTCTCCCCGATGCTTTTTAACATCTTTATGCGCCCCCTCGCCCAGCTTGTCCGGAGTTTTGGGCTGGGTTGCCATCAGTATGCTGATGACACCCAACTCTATCTGTTGATGGATGGCCATCCTGACTCGGCCCCAGACACGCTGACCAGATGTCTGGAGGCGGTGGCTGGATGGTTACGTGGGAGCAGGTTGAAGTTAAATCCTTCGAAGACAGAGGTCCTCTGGCTGGGGTGGGACGATATGGGATCGAGGGGGCAACTCCCATCTCTTGCGGGGGTGCAATTAGTGCCAGCACCGTCCGTTAAGAGTTTGGGTGTAATCTTTGATACCTCCCTCTCTATGGAGTCGCAGATTACAGCTATAACAAAGGCGGCATTTTTTCATCTCCGCCAAGCTAAGCAGTTGGCCCCTTATCTCTCTCGTCCTGACCTAGCCACTGTGATCCATGCGACGGTCACCTCCAGACTGGATTATTGTAACTCGCTCTACGTGGGGCTGCCCTTGAGACTGACCCAGAAACTCCAGCGGGTGCAGAATGCCGCGGCGAGACTCCTTATGGGGTCTTCGCTGCGAGAGCACATTCATCCGGTATTATACCAGCTGCACTGGCTCCCGGTGGAGTACAGGATCAGGTTTAAGGTGCTGGTTTTAACCTTTAAAGCCCTATACGGCCTAGGACCCTCGTACCTACGGGACCGCCTCTCCTGGTATGCCCCACAGAGAAACCTACGGTCTGCAAATAATAACATCCTCAAGGTCCCAGGCCTCAGAGAGGTTAGGCTGGCCTCAACTAGAGCCAGGGCCTTCTCGGCTGCGGCTCCAAACTGGTGGAATGCTCTGTCACAAGAGACTAGGGCCCTGCGGGACCTGACATCTTTCCGCAGGGCCTGCAAGACAGAGTTGTTCCGCCAGGCTTTTGGTCAGGGCGCAGCCTGACTCCCTCCTCTGGCAACCTGCACAGAATTTTGTTTAATCGGTTGCCATCAATTTGATTTTAACTAATTTTTATAATGAAATATTTTTAGAATGTGTTATTATTTGATTGTTTATTTGATTGTTGTTAGCCGCCCTGAGCCCGCCTTTGGCTGGGGAGGGCGGGATATAAATAAAAATTATTATTATTATTATTATTAGCCCGCCGGAGATCACCAACCAGTGTGACCAAGGCAGTTTCAGTCCCATGATGAGGCCTGAATCCCGACTGGAAGGGATCCAAATGGTCCGCTTCTTCCAGGCGTGCCTGGAGTTGTTCGGCAACCGCTCGCTCAATCACCTTGCCCAGGAATGGAAGATTTGAGACTGGGCGATAGTTGGCCATCGTGGCCGCATCTAAAGATGGTTTTTTAAGAAGCGGTTTAATAACCGCCTCTTTCAGCGGGTCTGGGAAGGCTCCCTCACGGAGGGAAGCATTCACCACCCCACGAAGCCCATCGCCCAGTCCTTCCCGGCTAGCTTTTATAAGCCAGGATGGGCAAGGATCCAGGAGACAGGTGGTTGGTTTCACTCGTCCAAGCAGCCTGTCCACATCCTCGGAGGTAACAGATTGGAATTGATCCCACTCAACTTGACTAGACAGAACTCTAGCACTCTCCCGCCCCGGCCCTGCTCCCACGGTGGAGTCTACTTCTTCCCGAATCTGAGCGATTTTATCTGCAAAAAACTTTGCAAAATCATTGCAGGAGAACATGTGGCCCGTACTGGGCCCCGATGTTGCAGGTGGTTCCGCTAAATTGTGAACCACCTGAAAAAGTCTCCTGCTGCTGTTTTCTGCAGATGCAATAGAGGCGGTGAAGAAATTCTTCTTCGCCGTCGCTATCGCCACTTGGTAGGCTAGACGTTGAGCTCTAACCTGTGTCCGGTCAGATTCGGAATGAGTTATCCGCCACCGGCGCTCTAGCCGTCTCAACGATTGTTTCATTGCCCTCAGATCCGTGGAAAACCACGGGGCTGTCCGGGCTCCATGCAATCGGAGAGGGCGCTTCGGAGCCAAACAGTCAATAGCCCTGGTTAACTCCACATTCCAGCGGGCCACCAGGGAATCAGCTGAAAGGCCATCAACATGGGATAAAGCATCCCCTACCACTCTCTGGAAACCATTTGGATCCATTAAGTGGCGGGGGCGGACCATCCAAATTGGTCCCACCTCCCTGCAGAGGGGATGGGTCGCAGAGAAGTCCAGTTGCACCAGGAAGTGATCTGACCATGGCACTTCTTTTGTGACTTCCTAAAAATCACTGCAACCCCCCCTCCCCGCCCACAAGGCCTGGGTTGCTGTGCGTAAGAGAAACCTGGTGGACAAGCAGCGGCAAGGACAGGCGCATCTGCTTCATCCAACCAAGTCTCTGTTACACATGCCAGGTCAAATCCTCCATCCATGATCAAGTCATGGATGGCAGTGCTCTTATGGATCATTGACCTGGCATTGCACAGCAGCACCTTCAGGTCATGTGGGTATCTCTTGCTGATTCTAGTATCTCTTGCTGATTCTAGTAGCCATCCGGTCAGGACCAGACCCGGAGGCAGGGATAGTCCTCAGACAACGACTAAACCTGCCTCCTCTGTAATGACATGGTCTGGTCTTAACGTAACTCCTCCTCCTACCCGTGATCACTGAGATCGGTTGTCCCAGTGCACCCCCCCCCCTGTGGAACATGCCCCAGCCATTTTATGGGCTGGGGCCCACTCCCCGGCAGCCCTGACCCCTCCCCCTAAAAACAAAATAACACCTTAAACAAACAAACAAAACCAATAAAACAATACAAACAAAAAATGTAAAAATTACAAAAACATCAAAATAAAAAAATAATAATTCCCCAAGCCCAACCAAACATCCATCCCACCCCCACCCCCCACATACAAAAAAATCCAAAGAAAATTTTTAAAAAACATTTTAAAAACACTCTGTGCCTCTCCGGCAGTAACAACTGTCCTAGTGAGGCCTGTCAGGCCCTGCCCTGGGCCAGGTGGTAAGTGGCAGGGAGGAGCAGGGCCCTCAGGCACTCACTCAGGGGAGTCCTCCTGGGCAGCAGGCAGCACGCAGTCCTTATGAGGCCCCAGGCCCCTGTTGGGAATACTGCCAGGGAGATATAGTCCATCACGGCCCCAAGCCAGCTGCCGTGCGTCCATCGATCTCCCGTAGTCACGCAGATCCAGCAATTAGCGACACGAAGCCTCAGAAATAGACTGCCATCTCAGGCTCGTGCACACCCTTTATCAGCAGAAAACACAGCCAGAAAGCTGCACCGCAGAAGAGCAGAAGAGCATATTTACAGACTTTATTTAGCGTTGAACAGAACAAAGAAAAACATGACCGTTCTGAGTCAGCGTCTCTGACCGACTGCAAAAACGAAAGGAACAGCAAACATAAACATCCTGTGAACAGGACATGCGCAGACTCTGTGACTCACAAAGCCTGCTCCCTTTTAAGGTGGAACGGAAATATCCTAACATCCTCCCCCTTTCCGTGTAACCTGTAGTACCTGTGGTTCAACCCAATTGCAACCTTTGTACATAAACCTTAAGTTGTTCTCTGTTAACAACCTTAGACAACAGATCAGCAGGAATTTCATTTCCTGGCATGTAGGACACCTGAATGAGTCCTTTCTGAATACACTCCCTTGCACGATGTAGCTTAATCTGCAAGTACTTGGTCCTTTGCTTGCAACTCTCTGAGTTCAGCAAAGCCAAAGAAGATCTATTGTCTTGATACACTTGTATAGGACATTTCACAGAAACTCTGATGTCCTTCACAATCCATGAGTGAAAATGGCAGAGCATTGAGTTCTGCTTCACAGGAACTTAGGCTCACTGTTGTTTGCTTCTTGCACAACCAGTCAAACAGGCAGTGGTTGTACATGTAGCATACTCCAGAAGTGCTTGTACCATCCGTGGTGTCACTTCCAAAACTTGCATCTGCAAAGATTTCAAGACCTCCAGTCTTCTGACTGGTGAACCTCAGCCTGTAGTGCATAGTCCCTTTCAAATAGTGGGCTATGCGCTTCAGAGCTTTCCAATCCTGAACCGTAGGATTGTTGGCATGTCTGCTAAGCAGATTACAGCTTACAGCTATGTCAGGTCTTGAACATCTGGCAATGAAATTCAGCTTGCCTAGAATGCATCTGTATAGCGTTGTGTCAGAAAACGCTTCAGCAGTACTGTCTACCTGGTAACATGTCACGATCGGTGTGTCTGCTGGGTTTGCATCAACCAAATTCAACCTGGTTAATACATCAGCAATTTTCTGTGTTTGGTATACCAGAAAATTACCTGCTTGGTCCCTCTCCACCTGCAGAGAAAGATAGTTGGATACTTCACCAAGATCCTTCATGTCAAAGTGCTCCTTCAGCTGAGCTAGGGTGCTTTGGTAAAAAGCCCGATTCTTCCAAAACATCAGAAGATCATCAACAAAACATAAACAATACAGTTTGTTTTGCCCCTCCTCCTTGACAAACACACATGGATCAGCTTTGCCCTGGTGAAAACCTAGAGAAAGCAATGTCTCAGTGAGTTTTGTGTTCCAACACCTGGCACTCTGCTTTAGACCATATAAGGATTTCCGCAGTTTACAGACCATTCCCTTCTGTATCTCCATCCCATCAGGTGGAAGCATGAACAGCTCTTCATTCAAAATCCCGTACAAAAAAGCTTTATTAATGTCATGATGGGAAACATGCAGTTTCTCCTCTGCAGCTATCTTGAGCATCAGCCGAATGCTCTCATATTTGACTGTGGGTGAGTAGGTCTCGTGGTAATCCTGTCCTGGTACCTGTGAAAAACCTCTGGCAACCAATCTGGCTTTGTGTCTGACTACCTTGCCATTCTGGTCTGTCTTGGCCTTGAAGACCCATTTGCTGCCAACCAGTCTCATTCCTGGGACTACCGGTACCAGTTCCCAAGTTTGGTTCCTGTTCAAGGAATCAACTTCAGCCTTCATGGCATTAAGCCAAGGCTCAGCATCTTTAGAGGTTAACTCCTGAACCTCTTTGAAGCTTGAAGGTTCCCACACCTTCTCTGAGCTACTAAGAACAGCAGTTGCTGTCTTAGCAAACTCATCAGCAAATCTCTTTGGAGGTCTGCCTTTGGTCGCCCTTTCAGACCTACACACTAGACGCAAGTCTTCTGGACTCATCTCCTCTTTCTTAGGAGAAAAATGACCAATGGTGAACAGTGGTTCTTCCAGTTCATTGTCAGACGCATCAGATGGTCTGACTGAGGCCTTTGTGCTCTTGTATTCTGCCGTGTCATCACTGTCACTGACACCAGCAGCAGCACCGCCCACTGAACTGGAATCCGAACTCTGATCATCATCATCATCATCATCCTCATCCTCAGCAGCTTCCTCAGCTTTAGCTGCTTGCTTCACATCACCTTCATCCTCCTCTGGGTAACTCTGGAAAATTCCCACATTTCCCCCCCCACTTAGGATTGTACTCAACACTCCTTGTGAACTTAATGGACTTAGAGTTAGTCATCCATACCCTGTATGCACCTTTTTCGTACCCCATGAACAAACCATGTGCCCCACGCTTCCCAAGCTTGTTGGTTTGTGGGGAGTGTACTCACATGTCAGAACCAAAGATTTTCATGTGTTTGATGTTGGGTTTCTTGCCAAACATCTTCTCATACGGGGTACAGCCAATGGGTGATGACAATCTGCGGTTAAAGGTGTAAACAAAATTCCCCAAAGCTTCCCACCAAAACTTATCAGGGAGATTGGCATCATGCAACAAGGTTTTCATTCCTTGCAGCAATGTCTGATTTGCTCGCTCCGCAAGCCCATTCATCCATGGCGATCTGGGCGTTGACAAGTCATGCTGGATTCCCTTCTCAGTCAGGAAAGCTTCAAACTGCTGAGAAGTGAACTCCCCGCCCCGATCAGTAAACAAAGAGCCAATACGTTTACCATGAACATTCTCCAACCAAACACAGAATGCCTTAAACTTCGGAAACGCTTGCGATTTCTGTTCGAGCAAAAACACATGAATGTACCTGGAAAAAGAATCAATTAGAACTATGAAGTACCTTGCTCCCCCTAAAGAGGGCGCAAGTGGACCAACCAGGTCCGCATGCACTAGCTGGTAGGGTTTGGAAGCCTGCCTGCTAGACTCCTTGCCTTTTGGAGCAACCTTCACCTTGTTCTCTGCACAAGATACACATTTCATGTGAAATTTACAGGGTTTGATGTTCAAACCCTCAACCACCTCTGGCATCTTGGCTAGTGCCTTCCAAGAGAGGTGACAAAACCTTCGATGCGCATCGTGAATGCAACCTGCATGAAGAACTTTGTTAGTTTGTGCAACACAACAAGAATCAGCATTAGATACAACAGCAGTGTCGTCATAAGTTATATGGAACAAACCATCCATAAACTTTGCATGCAAATAGTCCTCTTTGCCTTTACTGATGACACAGACGCTCCTCTTGAAGGAAATCTGAAAACCACGCCCAGTAAGCTGTGGGACACTGAGCAAGTTGCTTGCAGCTCCTGGAACAAAAAGTACACCACTGATGGTTGTGTGCAGACTTGCAAGTTTCACAGTCCCTTCTCCTGCAATTTGCAACGTCCTTCCACCAGCCAGGTGGATCTCACCTTCTTGAGGTGTGAAGGAGATAAACAGGTGGCGATCCTTCGTGACGTGGCGGCTGGCACCTGAATCAACAATAAATCTGCCTTTGGCTGTTGGAGCAGTCTTTTCAGCAAGCAAACCCTTGTTTTCCAGCGGTGTGGGCTTTTGCAGCTTGCCCCCCTGCTCCTGGCCATCAGACTTGCCTTTAGCCTTTGGTGAAGCTGTGCCAGCAAACATAGCCTTGTTTTTCTCTGGCGCGGGCTCTTCACCCTCCCTCTGCTTCTGGCCATCTGCAGGCGTCTGCCTCTGTTTACCTTTGCCTTTCCGGCCTCTGCAAAGGCGATGACCTTGGTTCCCACGAGAAACAGAGCTCTCAGCTGCTGACTCCTTGGCTCCCCCTGGAGGCTGGAATGCTGCCTGGGATGACGTGACGGTCAGCTCCCCCTGCAGCCTGCAACCGGTGCCCTCAGCATCCCTGCATTCACTCGCATTCTGGGAAACAGCCAGGACCTCCGATGCAGTCAAACTCTGGGCTGGGATGACTGGCTGGTGGGCTTTCTTCAAAGCATCCCACATCCCATGTGCAGTGGTGTTGCCAGCAAGCGTCTTAATTTCCTCAAGAGAGACGGATAAGACTATTACGTCTATCGCCTTCGAATCATCGGCTTTCCATCTCTCTGTCAGAGGAACCGGGGGGGCCTCAAATACGGTATGCCACACCCCAAACTGACGCAGCAAACTTTCACACCATTTTGCCCAGGTTTCATAATTCTGCCCATGTAACTTAGGACACTCATTTGCCTCAGAAGCTCGGAAAAACTCCATTTCAGCTTTTCCTTTTAGCCGTGAGTCTTATTGACTTCAGAGACTCCTTATCTTGGCAGCTCATTAATCACGAAGCCTCTCTGGCGCGGCTCCCAGGCCAATTAAGCCTTCCGGAGAGCAAAGACTCCTTCCGAGGTAAACAGAAATGCCTCTCTTTCGCTTTTGACATACCTCTCATACGCAGTCTGTTGCAGTTTTACTCTCCTGCAGGTGCTGTGAATCTGGGCCCATAACCTTGTTGGGAATACTGCCAGGGAGATATAGTCCATCATGGCCCCAAGCCAGCTGCCGTGCGTCCATCGATCTCCCGTAGTCACGCAGATCCAGCAATTAGCGACACGAAGCCTCAGAAATAGACTGCCATCTCAGGCTCGTGCACACCCTTTATCAGCAGAAAACACAGCCAGAAAGCTGCACCGCAGAAGAGCAGAAGAGCATATTTACAGACTTTATTTAGCGTTGAACAGAACAAAGAAAAACATGACCGTTCTGAGTCAGCGTCTCTGACCGACTGCAAAAACGAAAGGAACAGCAAACATAAACATCCTGTGAACAGGACATGCGCAGACTCTGTGACTCACAAAGCCTGCTCCCTTTTAAGGTGGAACGGAAATATCCTAACAGCCCCGCCCCAGGCCAGATGGTAAGTGGCAAGAGCAGGGCCCTCAAGCACTCACTCAGGGGAGTCCTCCTGGGCAGCAGGCAGCAAGCAGCACGCAGTCCTTATGAGGCTTCAGGCCCCGCCCCAGGCCAGATGGTAAGTGGCAAGAGCAGGGCCCTCAAGCACTCACTCAGGGGAGCCCTCCTGGGCAGCAGGCAGCAAGCAGCACGCAGTCCTTATGAGGCTTCAGGCCCCGCCCCAGGCCAGATGGTAAGTGGCAGGAAGGAGCAGGGCCCTCAGGCACTCACTCAGGGGGCCTGAGGCTTGGCTGCCACTCAGCGGGCACAGCAGCCAGGCCAGCAACCAATAGAAGTGCCCAAACCAGACCCTCCCCCCAGGGCGGCTGTAGCCATAGAAGTGGTGCTAGAACTCCCAAATGGGTTCCCAGTCAAGGTGAAAGGGCTGTTGGATTCAGGCAGTTCCTGCAATTTCTTCAGCAAGGACTTTGCACTAGAGCACCAGCTCCACCTGCTGCCCCTGGATTTCCCCTTGCAAGTAACCACCATTGATGGCAGGGAGCTTCTGGGAGGGGAAGTGACGCACCAGACCCCACCAATGAGAATGAGGGTTTCCAGGCACACGGAGACTATCGCCTTTCACGTAGCCTCACTGGCAGGGCCCCCAATAATATTAGGGATGAGCTTGTTGGGATTCGCAGGATACTGGATAAGTCTGCAGGCTTCAACAGGATGATGCAATACTCTGCTGGGTCAGGGTGACTCAGCAGGAGTGTGATTAGTGTAATTGGCTATCACCTGTTTTAAAAAGGAAAGCCTGTTTAACAGGGGGTGTGGTGGTTGTGCTGTAGTGTGGTGGTGCTGTGGTGGAGAGTATTCGTTTGTAAGTACTCTGTATGGACTGTTTCTTTTGTAATGCCTGTAAATAGCTCACATTAAAAAAGGACTGCACTGAAAAACCTGGAACTCTTAGTGTTTCGCTGAAAACGCCGCGTGAAATACGCGACAGAGCTGGCTAGCACAACATGATCCAGTGGTGGCATGGCATCAGAGAACGGTCACCTTTGGGTCCGCTTACTGCTTGGAACACTGTCTAGGGGGAGAAACCCCAAGGATGACCGTGGCCAGGGTGGCTGGGATAGCTGTGGAGCCGAAAGGGGAGAGGTGCCATCACAATATGCTGACCTGCAGGAGGTCTTCAGCGAGAAGGAGGCAGATAGACTACCCCCACATAGGCCCTTTGACTGCCAAATCAACTTGCTCCCTGGGGCGCAGCTACCGGTGGGTAAACTGTATGCCATGTCGGACAGGGAGATGAAGGAGTTGCGGGAGTTTATTGACAAGAACCTGAAGAGGGGGTTCATAAGGGAATCAAAGGCGGTGGGGGGCAGTCCCGTGTTCTTTGTGGACAAAAAAGGGACTAACCAGCCCAGATTGGTCGTAGATTTTAGGGCGTTAAATTTGGCATCAGAACCCGTGACCTTCCCAATGCCCAGGATTGACAACATTTTAACACGGGTGAGGCAGGGGAAGATTTTTACCAAGCTGGACCTCAGGGGAGCCTACAATTTGATTAGGATGAGGGAGGGGGACGAATGGAAGACCACAATGTTCACCCCCCTGGGGGCCTTTGAGTACTTAGTTATGCCATTTGGATTACAGTCAGGCTCCGCCTGTTTTCAAGCTTTCATGCGCCACGTGTTGGGGTCCCTGCTGTACAAGAACTGCGTAGCCTTCTTGGACGACGTCTTAATCTATTCGGACAATGAGGAGCAACATGTCAGAGACGTCAGGGAAGTGCTGAAGAGACTGCAGAAGCACCAGTTGTGGGTCAAGCTGGAGAAATGTCAGTTTCACGCCAGAGAAGTCGGGTTTTTGGGGTACAAGTTGTCAGACAAAGGCTTAGCAATAGACCCAAGCAAGGTGCAGGCAGTGCTGGAGTGGAAGGCTCCCAAAACCCGGAAGGACGTGCAGAGGTTCCTAGGGTTCAGCAACTTCTACAGGAAGTTCATCAAAAACTTCGCCCACTTGACAGCACCCATCACGGACTGTCTCAGTAGCAAAAGGAAATTCGCCTGGACAGAGGAGGCCCAACAATCCTTTGAAAAACTGAAACCTGCTCCGACCATAATGCTGTTAAGATGGAAATGAAACTAATACCAACTGGCTCCTTTAGATGGAGGATGAATGACACCTTATTCAGAGATGAAGAAGTGCTTAAGAAGGCCCAAAAAACCTTGAGAGACTATTTTGAGATAAATATGAACACCAATGTGGAAAAAAGAGTAATCTGGGACGCAAGTAAAGCGGTTATGAGAGGGTTCCTGATACAACAGAATGCATTAAAGAAGAGAATCCAAAATGAGAAGAAGGATAAAATTTTGGAGAAAATAAAGGAAAGTGAAAAAAAATTGAGAGCAAAACCAAAGTCTCAAGAGATTTTGAGAGAAATAAAGTTACATCAAGTGCAATACATGAAAATGATGAATCAGGAGATAGAATGGAAAATCAAACAAATGAGACAAAAGACATTTGAGTCAGCTAATAAATGTGGGAAATTGTTGGCTTGGCAAATGAAAAAAAGACAAAAATTAAATACGGTTACAAATTTAGAAGTGGAAGGAAGGAACATACAGAACCCAGCTGAGATTAGAAACTGTTTCCAGAGGTACCGTATTTTTTGCTCTATAAGACTCATTTTTCCCTCCTAAAAAGTAAGGGGAAATGTGTGTGCGTCTTATGGAGCGAATGCAGGCTGCGCAGCTATCCCAGAAGCCAGAACAGCAAGAGGGATTGCTGCTTTCACTGCGCAGCGATCCCTCTTGCTGTTCTGGCTTTTGAGATTCAGAATATGTTTTTTCTTGTTTTCCTCCTCCAAAAACTAGGTGCGTCTTGTGGTCTGGTGCGTCTTATAGAGCGAAAAATACGGTACTTTAAACAACTATATACACAAGGACCACAGAAAGAAATTGATTTAGATCGATTTTTGAAAACAAATGGATTACAAAAAATCTCTCAGGAAAATAAATTAATGCTGAACTATAAAATAACTGAACAGGAGATAGAAGGTGCCATTCAGAATATGCAACTAGGCAAATCTCCAGGACCGGATGGACTGACCTCTAAATACTACAGATCCTTAAAAGAATGGTTAGTACAACCTTTGAAGGAAGTCTGTAACGAAATAACGGGTGGGAAAAGGGCCCCAGAGTCGTGGAAAGAAGCGTATATTGCACTTGTACCGAAAACAGAGACTGAAAAGACGCAGCTCAAGAACTACCGCCCCATATCATTGCTCAATGTGGATTATAAAATCTTTGCAGATATTTTGGCTAAAAGACTTTAAAAATTCTTAATGGAAGAGATTCATAAAGACCAAGCAGGCTTTCTCCCGGGTAGACATTTGTCTGATAATGTGAGAAATATAATCAACATTTTAGAACAATTACAAGTGAATATAAACACTAAGGCAGTTTTAATCTTTGTGGACGCGGAGAAAGCCTTTGACAACATTTCTTGGATTTTTATGAAGAAGAACCTACAGGGGTTGGGGGTAGGCCAAGGCTTTGAAAACGGTATAAGTGCAATTTATTCAGAACAAAAGGCTAAGAGAACAAAAGCGTTTCCACAAAACGCTAAGAGTTCCAGGTTTTTCAGTGCAGTCCTTTTTAATGTGAGCTATATACAGGCATTTACAAAACAGTCAGTCCATACAGAGTACTTACAAACGAATACTCTCCACCACAGCACCACCACACTACAGCACAACCACCACACCCCCTGTTAAGACAGGCTTTCCTTTTTAAAACAGGTGATAGCCAATTACACTAATCACACTCCTGCTGAGTCACCCTGACCCAGCAGAGTATTGCATCATCCTGTTGAAGCCTGCAGACTTATCCAGTATCCTGCGAATCCCAACACTCCTCCTTAAGTCAAAGGCTTGAGACCCAATAATTCTCTTAAGTCTCGAAATTTAGGAGCATCCAAACATTTTGTATACAAATCTGCCACATTACATTTTGTGTTACAGTGCTGTACCTTTAACACATTTCTTTCCAAAGCATTTTTCACATTTCCACATCTTATCACAATATAAGGCTAGCTCCTGGAAACAGCCTGTTAGGAATTTAAGGTGGTTTACCAGGGAGTCCCCTGGTTTCTTCCGACACCGGTACAGTCTCCTGGTCAGTGTTATCAGTGAGCCAGCTGTCTCTCGCACATGGACAGCCTTGAGCGCATTCCACGCCTCACTTGCCGTCACCTTATCAGCTACGTAGACTAGCTGGCTGTCGTCCACTCCAAGGATGATTGTAGCCAAAGCTTTCTCATCCTTTTCATCCTCCTCAGGGGGCCGCGGTGGCTCTTCCACCACTTTCCACAGGCCCTCACGCTTGAGGAAGTGTTGCATGAGCCTACCAAGAGGTGATAGCGATGGTGAGGAGGACCATTGTTGCTGGATCTGTTGGTGAAAACAGTACCAGGAGACTCTTTCAGGTGGTTCATAGTCTAACAGAACCACCTTTCAGGGTCTGATACAGAGTCCAAGATCTCCTGTAATGACTCCTGTCATGAGTTTTTCTGCAGATAAAAAGAGGTAGACTCCACCAAGGTAGGAGGGTGCCAGAGCTCTGCCTAGTCAGAGACATAGGATGGCTTGCCAGTTCCCGGGGCCACGTGGAGGAGGGGGTAGGAGGGAGGGAAACAGACGGAGTATGCATGCGCATTCGACTGCCTAATGGCATCCACATCACCCAGGGGATCACAGCCACAGAGATAATAATAATAATAATAATAATAATAATAATAATAATAATAATAATAATAATAATAATAATAATAATAATTTATTTGTACCCCGCCCATCTGGCTGGGCTTCCCCAGCCACTCTGGGCGGCTTCCACAAAAACCAAAAAAACACTAAAATATCATACATTAAAAACTTCCCTGAACAGGGCTGCCTTAAGATGTCTTCTGAATGTCAGGTAGTTGTTTATCGTTTTGACATCTGATGGGAGGGCGTTCCACAGGGCGGGCGCCACTACCGAAAAGGCCCTCTGCCTGGTTCCCTGTAGCTTTGCTTCTCGCAATGAGGGAACCGCCAGAAGGCCCTTGGCGCTGGACCTCAGCGCCCGGGCAGAACGATGGGGGTGGAGACGCTCCTTCAGGTATACTGGGCCGAGGCCGTTTAGGGCTTTAAAGGTCAACACCAGCACTTTGAATTGTGCTCGGAAACGTACTAGGAGCCAATGTAGGTCTTTCAAGACCGGTGTTATGTGGTCTCGGCGGCCGCCCCCAGTCACCAGTCTAGCTGCCGCATTCTGGATTAGCTGTAGTTTCCGAGTCACCTTCAAAGGTAGCCCCACGTAGAGCGCATTGCAGTAGTCCAAGCGGGAGATAACTAGAGCATGCACCACTCTGGCGAGACAGTCCGTGGGCAGGTAGGGTCTCAGCCTGCGTACCAGGTGGAGTTGGTAGACAGCTGCCCTGGATACAGAATTGACCTGCGCCTCCATGGACAGCTGTGAGTCCAAAATGACTCCCAGGCTACGCACCTGGTCCTTCAGGGGCACAGTTACCCCATTCAGGACCAGGGAGTCCTCCACACCAGCCCGCCCCCTGTCCCCCAAGAACAGTACTTCTGTCTTGTCAGGATTCAACTTCAATCCATTAGCCGCCATCCATCCTCCAACCGCCTCCAGGCACTCACACAGGACCTTCACCGCCTTCACTGGTTCTGATTTGAAAGAGAGGTAGAGCTGGGTATCATCTGCATATTGATGGACACCCAGTCCAAACCCCCTGATGATCTCTCCCAGCGGCTTCATATAGATGTTAAAAAGCATGGGGGAGAGGACGGAACCCTGAGGCACCCCACAAGTGAGGGCCCAAGGGTCTGAACACTCATCCCCCCCACCACTTTCTGAACACGGCCCAGGAGGAAGGAGCGAAACCACTGTATAACAGTGCCCCCAGCTCCCAACCCCTCTAGACGGTCCAGAAGGATGTTATGGTCGATTGTATCAAAGGCCGCTGAGAGATCCAGCAGAACTAGGAAACAACTCTCACCTTTGTCCCTAGCTCGCCGGAGATCATCAACCAGTGCGACCAAGGCAGTTTCAGTCCCATGATGAGGCCTGAACCCCAATTGGAAGGGATCCAAATGGTCCGCATCCTCCAGGCGTGCCTGGAGTTGTTCAGCAACCACACGCTCAATCACCTTGCCCAAGAATGGAAGATTTGAGACTGGGCGATAGTTGGCCATACTGGCCGGGTCTAAAGATGGTTTTTTAAGAAGCGGTTTAATGACCGCCTCTTTCAGCGGATCTGGGAATGTTCCCTCACAGAGGGAAGCATTCACCACCCCGCAGAGCCCATCGCCCAGCCCTTCCCGGCTTGCTTTTATTAGCCAGGATGGGCAAGGATCAAGGAGACAGGTGGCTGGTTTCACGCGTCCAAGCAGCCTGTCCACATCCTCGGGGGTAACGGATTGAAATTGATTCCATGCAACTTGACCAGACAGAGCTTCAGCACTCTCCCGCCCCAGCCTTGCTCCCACGGTGGTGTCTAGCTCCTTCCGAATATGAGTGATTTTATCTGCAAAAAACTTTGCAAAATCGTTGCAGGAGATCTTGGGGTCTTTACAAGGCCCCGGTGGTAAAGGTGGTTCCGTTAAATTGCGGACCACCTGAAAGAGTCTCCTGCTACTATTTTCTGCAGATGCAATAGAGGCGGTGAAGAAAGTCTTCTTCGCCGTCGCTATCGCCACTTGGTAGGCTCGACGTTGAGCTCTAACCTGTGTCCGGTCAGATTCGGAGTGAGTTTTCTGCCACCGACGCGCTAGCCGTCTCAGCGATTGTTTCATCGCCCTCAGCTCCGAAGAAAACCATGGAGCTGTCCGGGCTCCATGCAATCGGAGAGGGCGCTTCGGAGCCAGACAGTCGATAGCCCTGGTTAACTCCGCATTCCAGCGGGCCACCAGGGAATCAGCTGAAAGGCCATCAACATGGGATAAAGCATCCCCTACCACTCTCTGGAAACCATTTGGATCCATTAAGTGGCGGGGGCGGACCATCCGAATTGGTCCCACCTCCCTGCAGATGGGAAGGGTCGCGGAGAAGTCCAGTTGCACCAGGAAGTGATCTGACCATGGCACTTCTTTGGTTTCACTTTTACTTAGTGTCAGATCACCCACGTCACTAGAGGTGAATACCAGGTCTAAGGCATGTCCATGACTATGAGTTGGGCCCAACTTATTCAGGGACAGCCCCATGGAGGCCATGCTTTCCACAAAGTCCCGAGCGGCCCCTTGTAAGGTCGTGTCAGCGTGGATGTTAAAATCCCCTAGGACAACCAAACTAGGTGTCTCCAGGAGAACATCCGCCACGACCTGAAGCAGCTCGGACAGGGAATCCTTGGTGCAGCGGGGAGGTCGGTACACCAAAAGGAATCCTGTACTGCCCCTATTGCCCAACTTCCAGAACATGCACTCAGAAAACTGGGTCTTCCCAGTAGGATGCCTGATGCTAACTAATGACTTCCTAAAAATCACTGCAACCCCCCCTCCCCGCCCACATGACCTGGGTTGCTGTGCGTAAGAGAAACCTGGTGGGCAAGCGGCAGCAAGGACAGGCCCATCTGCCTCATTCAACCAGGTCTCTGTCACACAAGCCAGGTCAAATCCTCCATCCACAATCAGGTCGTGGATGGCAATGGTTTTATTCATCATTGACCTGGCATTACACAGCAACACCTTCAGGTTATGTGGGTTTCCCCTGTTGATTCCAGTATCCATCTGGTCAAGGCCAGACCCAGAGGCAGGGATAGTCTTCAAACAACGACTAAACCTGCCTCCTCGGTAATGACATGGTCTGGTCTTAGCGTAACTCCGCCTCCTGCCCATGATTGAGGCATCAGGCATAAGCCTGCATTTTATTAATGTTTGATCAGGGCTTGTATATTAAAGAGGGCTTAGATTTTCAAAAGTTTCATGCCAGGCAGACCAGCTGCTTAAGAAAACACTGGCAATGTTTTCCTCCTAGACAAGGGGGCCCCTTGATTGATAGCAGAAAACAATTCTCAAAGTCGTAAAAGCTGAAATTACAGGCTGAGAACGGACACTGACCCTACATGTTACAGAAGATAACAAAGGCAGAGATAAATATAATTAGGAATGAGTAAATAGTAAAATAATACCAGTAAAATGAGCTAGATCTTCTTTCTAAGGTTAAAGACCAAATGGAGAAGCATCTAGCTGCCAGAAAGAAAGCATTTTTGGGAAGTCTTTTTAAAGCTGTTTCTTTCTTAAACTGAGAGAGTTTAAGGGCAATAAATGTTGGGAAGATCTAATGGGAAAAGCAACTGGCTGGAGAAGGGGGGGGGAGTGTAAACAGGGGAAGAGGCTTTTTTCCTATTTTATTTTGAGGCTGTAAACTGTTCCTTCCTTGTTACTTTTAGGAAGTTTATCCTTCTAAAAAGCTATCTATGATAATGTATGAAATATGCTGGCTTAAATGTAATTATGCAAAGGATTTAACAAATGCTGGATTCTTATTTCATATAGTTGTAAGAGTTGTAATTAAGTCAGCCACCAGCCCCCTGCCAGACAGGAAGACGCCATCTAAGCTGTCCTGATATATAAGTTGTCAGACATTTGTTTAGAAACCTTCAAATGAAGGAGATCTTTCAATGTTGATGTGAAACTCAAGATCCTTGACATATGTTTAAGATAAAAATTTAAGATTAACCATTTGTTTTAGAAGGCAATAGGGCAAGGAGGGCAAGAGGTGAGCTGGTAATTAAGATTCCTTGTTGAGACACATGTAAGATATATTACTACTTATTTGTCATTTATAGATGTAACAATATATAGCTCTTTGTGTTCCATATAAGGACAGGAGGATATGGGTGTATCTTTTTGTGATTGGTTATAGCAATCAGCCAATAGGAAATCCAACCAGGCTGATTGGACAGAGGCAGCCACAGGAGGAGCAAAGGGGGCTGGATTAAGGGAATATAAGGGCTGGCCATAATGGCAGGAGGCCAGGCCAGAGCTTGGTAACCATATACCACTGTGCCTCTCATTTATTTGTCTGACAAATAAATAATTATTTTAATTTCTCTATTGCTGCGTTGAATATTTCATTCCAGCTAAGCGTTAACCACAAGCAGGGTGCTACATGATCACCGAGATCGGATGTCCCAGTGCTTCCCCCCCTGTGGAATTTGTCACAGCCATCGTGGGGGCCTCACTCCCAGGCAGCCCTGATCCCGCCCCTTAAAAACAAAACACAAACTATACAGAACCAATAAAACAACATAAAACAAAAACAGAACAATTATACTAAAATTAATCCCCAACCAAATATCCATTACACCCACCCACCCCCAACAAGAGAAAAAAGGAAAAAAAGAAACACAAATTTAAATTGCCACCGACTGCTTGAGGACATTTTAAAACACATTGGAACAGGGAAGCAATTGCAGAACACTTCCCAGCTTCCCCAAAAGTTTGTTCCAAATAAAGGCCTGGGCCACGCCCCCTGGGCCAGTTGGAGAAGGCCCTGGAAGGGAGCAGGCCCTGCAGTCCTCCCCACAGCCGATGGTCCGAGGCCTCACCGCAGCAGGAGTCCCTTTATAGCTGGGAGAAAGGGCCTGGGCCACGCCCCCTGGGCCAGTTGGAAAAGGCCCTGGAAGGGAGCAGGCCCTGCAGTCCTCACTCAGCCGATGGTCCAAGGCTTCCCTGCAGCAGGAGTCCCTTTATAGCTGGGAGAAAGGGCCTGGGCCACGCCCCCTGGGCCAGTTGGAAAAGGCCCTGGAAGGGAGCAGGCCCTGCAGTCCTCACCCAGCCGATGGTCCGAGGCTTCCCTGCAGCAGGAGTCCCTTTGTAGCTGGGAGAAAGGGCCTGGGCCACGCCCCCTGGGCCAGTTGGAAAAGGCCCTGGAAGGGAGCAGGCCCTGCAGTCCTCACTCAGCCGATGGTCCAAGGCTTCCCTGCAGCAGGAGTCCCATTATAGCTGGGAGAAAGGGCCTGGGCCACGCCCCCTGGGCCAGTTGGAAAAGGCCCTGGAAGGGAGCAGGCCCTGCAGTCCTCACCCAGCCGAAGAGCCATCCCATTGTCTGGAGAGGTCACTTACCTGAGCGCATGGACAAGCCGTTGTCATCGGACCCCAGTGATGGAAGTGTGCAGCTGTATTGAGGCAGCACTAACAATTTTGTGCCTGGGGCGACTGCCCCTGTGCCCCCGCAGCCCACTACGCCACTGGGTCTAGTCAAGTTGGATGCGATCCATTACAACCTGTTGCCTCTGAGGATGTGGACAGACTTGAACGAGTGAAACCTACCACCTGAAGAAGTGATTGTTCAACTGCTTATTAAAAAGACATATTTGGGCCTGGCCATTATGTCCAATTATTGTCCAGTCTCAAACTTTCCATTCCTGGGCAAGGTGATTGAACGGATGGTCACTGAACAACTCAGGCATGTCTGGAGGATAATGCAAAATATAGATGTCTTGGCAAAATCTCAGGATATACTGTAAATAGGTCCAAATCAGAGTTGATGTTATTAGGAAATATACATTTTTGTTCAACTGTGTAAACAATACCAATTTCATACTTGTACATAAAATGTTAATTATCTAGGCACATTACTACTATGAGATTTATCAGCAAAGTATTCTCCTCAGCTCCTCCTCCTGACTAGGCTGCTTCTGTGGGAGAAGAGAGCTGTCACATGCCTTGCCCGCTACCTTTCTAACAACCCAGCTGACCTCAGTGCATTTTGTCCTTTCCCTCAGGCAGCAAAATGTCTTAGGCTGGCCTTGGGCATAAGTACTCGCCAAGTTGCAACGTTTTGTTTCAGAACCCACTTGCATAAAGTAAAAAAGGAAAAGAAGGGAATGCTTTTTTAAAAAAATGACGTGCCCAGAACTCCTTTCTCTGATCAGTGAGTAAGCCCAAACAGCTCCCACACATCTGGCCTTAGGACTTCCAGAGTGGATGTGTGATCCCAAGCTATTGTTTGACATGCCATATTTTTCGTTTCAGCGTTGGAGCGCTCTTGCAGAGACTGTCCCTTTGTTCAGAATGTCTCAGGCCCAGAGTGAAAAACTGACACTCCTAATTTCAAGCTCAGGCCCTCCAGGTGTTTCTGGACTCCAGATCCTATAATCCCAGACCACTGGTCATGATGGTGATGGGCATTGGAGACCAGCAAAATCTGGAGGGACACAGATAAACTCTGAGCCAAAAGTTTGGCTTTTGCTATTTTTTGACACCATTGGTCATGAGCCAAGTGTGATTCTCGAACTCTGAATGCTGACTTTGCCAAATCCATACAGGCCCTTTTCATCTCTCATGCTCAGGAAGTAGCAGCCACAGCTCGGGGAAAACTCAACACTTTTAATCTTGTCTTATTTTTATGTAAATTGGGTGGTCCAAAAGAAGGAGACTTATATCTGCACCCTCTCTTTAGCACAGATGGCCTGCAGGAGAATTTCCTGTCCTTAAAAGTAAAACTGAACTTTTTTGGCAGTGCAACTGCAGGGAAGGCATTGTCTGCCACGTTTGCAGTTGAAGGCAGAGCTTGGGGTGGGGGGCAGGAATGTTCAGCAGAGGGCAACCAAAATTATCAAGGGGCTGGAGCAACTCCCAGATGAGAAGCTAAAACATTTGGGGCTTTCTAGTTTAGGGGGGAAATGAGTAAGGGAGGACACGGTCAGGGGTACACGCATAGTGTAGAGAAAGTGGGATGCAATCAGTTTTTCATCCCTCCATAATTCCAGAACCCAATGGGGCCATCCAGTTGTGGGTTACTGGGTGGTTGTTGTTTTGATTGTGATTACAGTCGTACCTTGGAAGTTCAATGGAATCAGTACCGGGAGCCAAAACGTTCAAGAACTAAGCTGTTTGAAAATGAGGGTACAACTGTATTTATTTTTTGGTTTTATATTTTCATTTTACTTTGTGAAACACCCTGAGACCTGTGGGTATAGGGTGGTATATAAATTCAATAATTAATAAATAAAAGCAAAAAAAGAGGACAGCCTGAGGCACTGCCAGCCCGAGCTGGGAAAAGAGGTGTGCGGGGTCGCCACTGCCATGCCCCTTTCCCCAGCTCGGGCTGGCAGGGGCCAGGACGGGCAGAGCAGCCCACTCCCGAGCCACCTGAGCCCGAGACCCCAACACCTCCCCCTCAACCTGGACATTTCCTTTAAAATGTAAAAAATCGCCCAGATAGGCATGTTGGTCCCCAAAAAGAGGACATGTCCGGGTTTCCCCAGACATATGGCAACCCTAAATTGTGGTGGAAGATGACCCTGAAAATACTGGCAAAGCCTTGTATGGTACGGCATGGAAAGGGGAACTAGAATAAAGGACTGAAGGGGCTAAATTAGTGAGGTTGTTAGAGCAAGTTTCCTTGGAATGAGGCTCAGCGGAGACTGAGGTGTCTTTATGATATATGGTTTATTCACACACATATACAACCTGAGCCCAAGATGGAGAGGCTCACAGCATTAACGCCCCAGAAGGTCTTGCTTCTTCCAGTTACAGCCTTCGAATCAAGAAGAAATCAGGCATGGCGCTCTCTCTGTGACTTCTGCCAACTTCCAGCCCAGCTCTCTCACACAACTCTGACCTTTTCCTTTCTCATTCCCAGCCAGGCGAGGGAGGAGGCCCACCCTCATTTGCCCTCTGGCACAGAGCAACCACAAGGTACATAGGTGGCAACTATGACCCTTGCTTGGTTAATTCAACAATGGAATCCTCCATTAGATTTTCACCCTTGCAGACTAGCTCCCAAACTCACAAGGCTGAGGGACTTGGCAAGACCAAGGCTGTTTCAAAACCAGTTTTTAGGTGCATTTAGCTTTGTGTTCTATAGCTTTTAGCCCAATATTGATTGATGGGGAATGGAGGCTTATTTTGGGATGGTTTGGGGTGCACAGCCCTGTCTTGTCTTGTCCTCGTGAGTGTGTGTGTTTCAAGGGCTTTTTGCTTGGTCACCGGGATCCTTCAGAAGGAAGAGACAAAAGAGTAGTGGCATTTTAAGACAACATAACAAAAACTTATGCACACATAGCCTATTTCATCAGAAGCATAAAGGAGACTGAGGAGGTTGATTGATAGTTTGAGGTATTGGTTGAGGCTAAGGCACCTGAAAAATCATATCACCCCTTATATACCCAATTGATGGCTCTGCTCTGCAGATGACGGCTTCCTGCAGGTACCAGCTTATCGGGGGTCCCTTCTCTGCTATCTTTTCAATGCCTACTTCCTCTTCCTCTTTCAAGAAGCCTTCTAAGGAGAGATTTTTCTTAGTCTGCTTCTGTGTAGGAACTGTTTTTGGATGTTTTGCTTGTTTAACTGTTGTGTGTTTGCTGCCCTGGACTCCTTTGGGAGGAAGGGTGGGATATAAGGATGCCAAGTAGTGCCTCCTGCCCATAACTGAAGGTTTTGTGGAGGTGCCATAGCCTCAGTGTGTCAGCATGCAGAAGGTCCCAGGTGCAGTCCCTAGCACCTGCAGTTAGAAGCTCAATGTAGGTAGGAGCCTCTCTCTGCCCAAGACCTTGGAGAGCTTCTGCCACTCAGGCTGGAAGTGGGCAATACTGGACTAAATGGATCAAGAAGTTTAGGATCAGGAACTTCCTTCTCTTAAATGAGCTACCTTCCCAGGTGGATGAGCCCCACTGCTCGTCACTCCCCTCTACAGCATGGGCAGAAACCACCTTCTTGACTGTTGGACCCTCTAGTGGTCTCATCTGCTCAATTGTCTGGAGCCTGGCTGTCAGGGCTGATTCAGCTGCAGTTCAGCATCAAAACTCAGAGATGAGCAGTAAGGTGGACTCTTTCTTCAGAGAGACAAAACCCGAGAGAGAAACTCCACAGGCAGGACTAGCCCCAGTTGCCAGAATGGAGGATCTTAGCCTCCTCCTAAGGTAGGGCTATCAGACATCAACAGCTTCTGGGTCTTCCTTTAAGAAGCTCAACAATTTGGGGGTCTTCCTAAAAATAGCTCCACAGCTTTTGGGGTGTCTTGGTTTCTACTTTTAGAAATATGGTATCCCTATCCTAAGGCTCCTCCCCAGTCGGCTGACTTCCCAACAGTCGTGGAGGGGCTCTCTGTGCCTTTTGTTCTGCTCCATGTAATGCCTCCCTTGTTCCTGGGGACAGAGGAGGAGGGGAGAAGGGAACAGTGGACATGGCAGGTGCCTGGGGATCTGTTGCAGCCTCAGCCACCACCACCTCCTCCTCCTCCTCAGCTGCCTCAGTCTCACTTAAACCTGTTGCTTGTTTAGCCTCCAAGCCATCTGCTCCCCCTTCTTCTTCTTCTTCTGACCTGTCTCCTGCATCCCACCAGCAGTCTCCTGGCTTGAGCCTTCCCACTTTGATGCTTCCCTGGGGGGTTCCCTGGCTGTAGCCTCCCACCATTCCTCCTCCTCTAGCCAGTACCCGACACTAGCTTTGCATGCAGGGGAATCCCCTAACTCACTGAGGGTTTGAGACCCATCAACTGTTGGTTTCTGCTTTCTTCACTGTGCAGCGAAGTGCTTGTCACGGGACAATGTTTTGCATTCCACAGTCAGAGTACTGTTGGGTTTTCCCATGGGAATGGGAGACTGGATGTGACGTACACTGGTTTCCTGTTTTTCACTCTTTCTCTTGGTGTTCTTCGTTCCGAGGAGAAGGAGGTTGCTTCTCTGCTCCCGCAGAGGCAAGATGCATGTTTGTAATCTCTCAACATTGAAATGAAAATAAAGCAAAGTTAAGCATGTGGCACGTACTGCTCATCCTTCCGCTGTGTACAGGACTCTGCAATTACAACATTTTTGATTCCGGGCCCAGAAAAACGCAGTCAAACTGAAGGATGGACTCCAGAAGCCTAGTCGGAATGCCAGCAGAGGGACAGAGAAACGGATCGGCGTTATCTGCTCTGCCCGTCGAGTTGATTGATGAGAGGTATGTGCTCATGCTCCGGGCAGCCTGCCAGCTTCTAGTTGATGGCTTTATGGCTGGACTTTGAACTTTTAAAGCCGTTTTGCCGCGGTACAGGCAAAGGCTCTAAGGCACAAGCTCACAGGCTTGGGAGGCTTGAAAACCGAAAGTACCTTTGAAAGTGCTTTTGGAATGAGGTTTGAAAGCAGCAGTGACGCAGCTTGATTAAACGCCGCGGAGATGGCAAATGCAAAGCTGGCTGATGCTTTTGGGTTTCCTAAGCTCAATAAGAAAAACTATGCGGACTGGGTTCTCTATGCAGAGGCTATTCTGCGGAAAGAGGGTCTGTATAAAGTTATTACAGACAACCCCCCAGCTCCAATTACAGACGAATGGAAAGCTAAAGATTCCAAAGCGATGGGAACTCTTACGTTGATAGTATCCCCAGAAGAGCTCTGTCTGTTGCGTGATAAGACCACAGCCAGAGAAATTTGGGACACTTTAAGAGAGGCTCACTTGAGGACAGAAGCTGGTTCCTCAATGTACTACTATGCCAAGCTGCATGGTATGGCTCTTGCTGAAGGTGGAGATGTGCGTACACATCTGATGGAGATGCAGAATCTGAGACATGAGCTGCAACAGAGAGGACTCACCTTTCCAGAGGCTGTGTATTCCTTCATGATACTACATTCTTTGGGTCCAAGTTGGGAGTCCGTTGCCACTCAGATTGCTGTTCAGCCAACTGCTCAGCTCACAGTAGCCTATGTTACTGCCGTGATTCTGAATGAAGCAGACCGCCGGGGTGCTAGCTGCATGGGTAAGGGGGAGTCTTCACAGACGTCATCCCAGAGTGCAGTGGAACCACCAGATGGCGCCAAAGCTTTGAAGGCAGTAAAATGCTACTCGTGTGGACGTCTAGGCCATATGAAGAGGGAATGCAGATATCCCAGGGCCAAGACAGAGCAGCGCAGCGGAAGCTCATCGCGTGGGAAAGGCCAAAGCAAAGGGAAAGATGTTAGGATATTTCCGTTCCACCTTAAAAGGGAGCAGGCTTTTGTAAGCAACAGAGTCTGCGCATGTCCTATTCACAGGATGTTTATGCTTGCTGTTTTTCCTTTCGTTTTCTCAGTCGGCTCAGACACGCTGACAGAATGGACGTGTTTTCTTTTGTTCTGTTAAACGCTAAATAAAGTCTGTAAATTATGCTCTTCTGTGATGCAAGCTTTTGGCTGTGTTTCTGCTGATAAAGAGGGTGCACCAAGCCCTGGAATGTGGCTAGGAATTTCTAAGGCTTCGTGTCCCTAACTGTTGGATCTGCGTGACTACGGGAGGCCGATGGATGTCCAGAACTCCGGCTTGGGGGCCATGATGGACGTTATCTCCCTGGCAGTTTCCCAACAACAAGGTTATGGGCCCAGCACGCTTCCGCTGCGTGGGGCACATGGTTTGTTCATGGGGTACGAAAAAGGTGCATACAGGGTATGGATGACTAACTCTAAGTCCATTAAGTTCACAAGGAGTGTTGAGTACAATCCTAAGTGGGGGGAAAATGTGGGAATTTTCCAGAGTTACCCAGAGGAGGATGAAGGTGATGTCAAGCAAGCAGCTAAAGATGAGAAAGCTGCTGCTGCTGAGGATGAGGATGATGATGATGATGATCAGAGTTCGGATTCCAGTTCAGTGGGCGGCGCTGCTGCTCGTGTCAGTGACAGTGATGACACAGCAGACTACCAGAGCGCAAAGGCCTCAGTCAGACCATCTGATGCGTCTGACAATGAACTGGAAGAACCACTGTTCACCATTGGTCACTTTTCTCCTAAGAAAGAGGAGATGAGTCCAGAAGACTTGCGTCTAGTACGTAGGTCTGAAAGGGCGACCAAGGGCAGACCTCCAAAGAGGTATGCTGATGAGTTTGCTAAGACAGCAACTGCTGTTCTTAGTAGCTCAGAGAAGGTGTGGGAACCTTCAAGCTTCAAAGAGGTTCAGGAGTTGACCTCTAAAGATGCTGAGCCTTGGCTTAATGCCATGAAGGCTGAAGTTGATTCCTTGAACAGGAACCAAACTTGGGAACTGGTACCGGTAGTCCCAGGAATGAGACTGGTTGGCAGCAAATGGGTCTTCAAGGCCAAGACAGACCAGAATGGCAAGGTAGTCAGACACAAAGCCAGATTGGTTGCCAGAGGTTTTTCACAGGTACCAGGACAGGATTACCACGAGACCTACTCTCCCACAGTCAAATATGAGAGCATTCGGCTGATGCTCAAGATCGCTGCGGAGGAGAAACTGCATGTTTCCCACCACGACATTAATACAGCTTTTTTGTACGGGATTTTGAATGAACAGCTGTTCATGCTTCCACCTGATGGGATGGAGATACAGAAGGGTATGGTCTGTAAACTGCGGAAATCCTTATATGGTCTCAAGCAGAGTGCCAGGTGTTGGAACACAAAACTCACTGAGACATTGCTTTCTCTAGGTTTTCACCAGGGCAAAGCTGATCCATGTGTGTTTGTCAAGGAAGAGGGACAAAACAAACTGTATTGTTTATGTTTTGTTGATGATCTTCTGGTGTTTTGGAAGAATCAGGCTTTTTACCAAAGCACCCTAGCTCAGCTGAAGGAGCACTTTGACATGAAGGATCTTGGTGAGGTATCCAACTATCTTTCTCTGCAGGTGGAGAAGGACCAAGCAGGTAATTTTCTGGTACACCAAACACAGAAAATTGCTGATGTGTTAACCAGGTTGAATTTGGTTGATGCAAACCCAGCAGACACACCGATGGTGACAGGTTACCAGGTAGACAGTACTGCTGAAGCGTTTTCTGACACAACGCTATACAGATGCATTCTAGGCAAGCTGAATTTCATTGCCAGATGTTCAAGACCTGACATAGCTGTAAGCTGTAATCTGCTTAGCAGACATGCCAACAATCCTACAATTCAGGATTGGAAAGCTCTGAAGCGCATAGCCCGCTATTTGAAAGGGACTATGCACTACAGGCTGAGGTTCACCAGTCAGAAGACTGGAGGTCTTGAAATCTTTGCAGATGCAAGTTTTGGAAGTGACACCACGGATGGTACAAGCACTTCTGGAGTATGCTACATGTACAACCACTGCCTGTTTGACTGGTTGTGCAAGAAGCAGACGACAGTGAGCCTAAGTTCCTGTGAAGCAGAACTCAATGCTCTGTCATTTTCACTCATGGATTGTGAATGGTTGATGCGACTGTTTAAGGACATCAGGGTGTCTGTGAAATGTCCTGTACAAGTGTATCAAGACAATAGATCGTGTTTGGCTTTGCTGAACTCCGAGAGTTGCAAGCAGAGAACCAAGTACTTGCAGATTAAGCTACATCGTGCAAGAGAGTGTATTCAGAAAGGACTGATTCAGGTGTCCTACATGGCAGGAAATGAAATTCCTGCTGATCTGTTGTCTAAGGTTGTTAACAAAGAACAACTTAAGGTTTATGTACAAAGGTTGCAATTGGGTGAACCACAGGTACAACAGGTTACACGGAAAGGGGGAGGATGTTAGGATATTTCCGTTCCACCTTAAAAGGGAGCAGGCTTTTGTAAGCAACAGAGTCTGCGCATGTCCTATTCACAGGATGTTTATGCTTGCTGTTTTTCCTTTCGTTTTCTCAGTCGGCTCAGACACGCTGACAGAATGGACGTGTTTTCTTTTGTTCTGTTAAACGCTAAATAAAGTCTGTAAATTATGCTCTACTGTGATGCAAGCTTTTGGCTGTGTTTCTGCTGATAAAGAGGGTGCACCAAGCCCTGGAATGTGGCTAGGAATTTCTAAGGCTTCGTGTCCCTAACTGTTGGATCTGCGTGACTACGGGAGGCCGATGGATGTCCAGAACTCCGGCTTGGGGGCCATGATGGACGTTATCTCCCTGGCAGTTTCCCAACAAAAGGTCCAGTGTCCAGGACAACGCAACACAATGCGATGGTCTCACGCTTCACTCCAAAGGTCGCAAAGGTCCAGAAGTCGTCTAGATCTTTCTTCGTTGTTGACTCAGCAGCGACCCACCACATGTGCAACGATAAGCGACTGTTCGTGTCTTTTACACCACAGGAAGGTGCGATTCACCAGGCGGATGACCACACGATCCCCAGTCAAGGCTACGGAACTGTTGTTCTTCACAGTTTGGACTTATCGATACAAGATGTGCTTTACGTACCAGATGCCACACACAATCTACTCAGTGTTATGCAGCTGAATGAACGGAACATTGACGTTTCCTTCAAGAACAAGAAATGCACCATCACAAAGAAAAATGATTATGTATTGCATGCTGAATTTGTTGATCGTTTGTTTGTTTTGTATTATGATGATCTTGTGCAGAATGAAACTTGTTGCATTGCAGGTTCTAACAAAAGTTTGCATGCAGGATGTATTCACGATTTTCACAGAAAATTTGGTCATTTGCATTTTGAGGCAGTATCTAAAATGCCTGCCTTGGTTGAAGGTATGACTATTAAACCCTGCAGGTACCACATGAAGTGCAAGGCATGCGCAGCAAACAAGGTGAAAATGGCTGCGAAAGGTAAGGTGTCTAGTAGGCAAGCTACAGAACCATACCAGGTTGTTCATGCTGATTTAGTTGGTCCACTATCACCCTCTTTGGGTGGAAATAGGTACTTCATGGTTCTCATTGATGCATTTTCCAGGTATATTTATGTGTACAATCTCAAGCAGAAATCAGAGGCTTTTCCAAGGTTCAAGGAATTCTGTGCTTGGTTGGAAAATGTGCATGGTAAGAAGATAAAGACTCTTTTCACTGATCGTGGGGGAGAATTCACTTCTCAGCAGTTTGAAGCTTTTCTGACTGAGAAAGGAATTCAACACGATTTGTCCAGTCCTCGTTCGCCATGGCAGAATGGACTTTGCGAAAGGGCAAATCAGACATTGCTTCAAGGGTTAAAAACCTTGCTGCATGATGCCAATCTTCCAGAGAGTTATTGGGCCGAATCTCTCTCGTGTTTTGTTTACAGTTACAATCGCAGGTTATCTTCAGCGATTGGTTGTACCCCCTATGAGAAGATGTTTGGCAAGAAACTGTACATCAAACACATGAGAATTTTTGGTTCTGACATGTGGGTTCACACACCACAAAGCTCCAAGTTAGGCAAGCGTGGATTGCATGGTATCTTTCTAGGTTATCAGAAAGGTTCTTACAGAATAATGATGACTGACTCTAAGACAATTAAGCTCACAAGAAGTGTTGAGTACAATGCCAAGTGGGGGGAGAATGTGGGAATTTTCCAATGTTATCCTGATGACAGTGATGAAACTGAGGATAGGCAACAGCAAAAGCAGCCGCAACAACCCACACCCACAGATGAAGGTTCTGATTCTGAGTCTGAAACTGAATCGGATGATTCAGAGGATTTCAAGAGTGCGAAAGCCTCTATGCGACCCTCTGAAAGCTCTGATCAAGAATTGGAAGAACCATTGTTCACAATAGGCCACTTTTCTCCTAAGAAGGAAGAGGAAAGTGTTGAGGACTTAAGGCTAATTCGAAGGTCACAAAGAGCCACAAAAGGCAGACCTCCAAAGAGATTTGCTGATGAATTTGCTAAGACAGCAGTAGCAGCTGTTAAAGGCTCCAAGAAGGTATTTGAACCTTCAAGTTTCCAAGAAATCCAGGATTTGGATTCAAAGGAAGCTGAGCCATGGTTAAATGCCATGAAGGCTGAGCTTGATTCCTTAGAAAGGAACAAAACATGGGAGCTAGTTCCAGTAGTTCCAGGAATGAAACTGCTTGGAAGCAAATGGGTCTTCAAAGCAAAGACAGATCAAAATGGCAAGATAGTCAGACACAAAGCCAGATTAGTAGCCAGAGGATTTGCACAGGTACCAGGTGAAGACTATCACGAGACCTACTCACCCACCGTGAGGTATCAGAGCATTAGGCTTATGCTAAAGCTAGCTGCAGAGGAGAATCTACACGTTAGTCACCATGATGTGAATACAGCATTTTTGTACAGATCTCTAGGTGAATCACTTTATATGCTTCCACCTGATGGCGTACAGGTAAAACAGGGATTTGTTTGTGCTCTAAAAAAGTCCCTTTATGGTCTCAAACAAAGTGCACGGTGTTGGCACACAAAACTCACTGAAGTATTGTTTTCTCTAGGTTTTCAGCAAGGGAAAGCTGATCCATGTGTATTTGTCAAAGAGGAGGGGCAAAAGAAGCTGTATTGTTTGTTTTATGTTGATGATATTTTATTCTTTTGGAAAGATGTCACAACGTACAATAACGCCCTAGCTCAACTGAAAGAGCACTTTGACATGAAAGATCTTGGTGAGGTAAACAACTACCTATCTCTAGAAATAGAGAGAGATCAAAGTGGTAACATTCTAGTACACCAGTCACGGAAAATTGCTGATGTGTTAAGCAAACTGAACCTGATGGATGCTAACCCTGTAGACACACCGATGACAACAGGTTATCAGGTAGATGACATTGAAGAAGCATTTTCTGACACTACACTGTACAGAAGTGTGCTAGGCAAGCTAAACTTCATTGCCAGATGTTCAAGACCTGACATTGCTGTTAGCTGTAATTTGCTAAGCAGACAAGTTAACAATCCCACTGTTAAGGATTGGAAAGCTCTAAAATGCATAGCACGCTATTTGAAAGGCACTATGCATTACAGACTGAGATTTAACAATCAGAAGTCTGGTGATCTTGAGATTTTTGCAGATGCAAGTTTTGGAAGTGACACTACAGACAGGAAAAGTACGTCTGGAGTTTGCTACATGTACAATCAGGGTCTATTTGATTGGTCATGCAAGAAGCAAACAACAATTAGCTTAAGTACTTGTGAAGCTGAACTGAATGCACTGTCTTATTCACTTAAGGATTGTGAATGGTTGTTACAATTGTGCAAAGACATGAAAATTCCTGTCAAATGTCCAATCCAGGTTTACCAGGACAACAAAGCATGTTTGGCTTTGCTGAATTCGGAAGGTTGTAAGCAAAGCACGAAGCACTTGCAATTGAAGTTGCAACATGCTAGGGAACATATTCAGAAGGGACTCGTAACGGTGTCCTATATGCCAGGTAATGAAATTCCTGCTGATGTATTGTCCAAGATTGTATCAAGGGATCAACACTGCACCTATGTACAGAAGTTGGGTTTGTACTGATATTGTACGAACACGCTGCCCAGTGATGTTCACAGAAAGGGGGAGGATGTTGGTTTCTGCTCTCTTCACTGTGCAGCGAAGTGCTTGTCACGGGACAATGTTTTGCATTCCACAGTCAGAGTACTGTTGGGTTTTCCCACGGGAATGGGAGACTGGATGTGACGTACACTGGTTTCCTGTTTTTCACTCTTTCTCTTGGTGTTCTTCGTTCCGAGGAGAAGGAGGTTGCTTCTCTGCTCCCGCAGAGGCAAGATGCATGTTTGTAATCTCTCAACATTGAAATGAAAATAAAGCAAAGTTAAGGATGTGGCACGTACTGCTCATCCTTCCGCTGTGTACAGGACTCTGCAATTACAACATCAACTCCCCTCACCTGGTTAGCCTGCCAGCTGAAGCCATTCCTGGGGTGTGGCTGCTGCTGCAGGCTGACAGTTTCTAAGAGCCGCAGGTGAGAGCTGTAGTGACCAAAGGTGGACAAACTACCCCAGAAGGAGCACAATGGAGAACAGAAGCTCCAGGTGGAGTAAAGAATGCCAGAGGCATTTTTGTGGGATATGAAAAGGGTCTCTACAGAGTAATTTTGTCTGAATCTGATCAGGTGATTCTCACAAAATTTCTAGAGAGTGCTCCTGAAGAGGAGAGAGTAATTGTTCACACATTTCCCACTGAGAGCAATTCAGATGATGATGATGATTTTACTGATTACAGTGGTGATGATGACAGTGAAAGCTCACAGAGCTCAGTTGACACAGTCATTGAGAGGAAGTCTTACACAATGGATAGGCCTTCACAGATGGAGGAAGAACCACTGTTTACTATTGGATCTGGTTCTCCTAAGAGTCCAGAGGCTGAACCAGTGAGCAGAGAGGATCAGCACCTCATACGCAGGTCTGAAAGGGTTACAAAGGGCGTACCACCCAAGAGGTATTCAAAAGAGTTTGCTAACTTAGCTGTTGCATGTGTTGCTATTGTTAACAACTCAAGACAGGTTGAAGCTGTGTCTAAGTCAGAGACAAAGACACAACAGAGAGCTGCTAGCCAAGGTAATGCAGATGCACTCATTCCTTGGAAGCCAGACAACCAGAGAGGTACACTGGGGAAACCAGTGGCAGGGAGTTCCAAGGGTGGAACTGAAACAACAGGGGAGTGTTATATGTATAACAACTGTTTGTATTCTTCTCTGGATCATGTTTTGCTCGCAACGCACATTGATACTTTTGGGGGAGGATGTCAGGAAAAAGCAGCAATGCAAGAGCGAGCTGCAAGTTGCTGGAATGCAAAACAGGATGTTGATGTTTGGGGCTGTACTATTGGAACAAAGGGGCAGTCTATTCACTGTACTGAGCACCGGATGTTAGCTCAGAGTGTCATCTGACCTGTACTGGAAGTACAGGGGTGGAGTTTTCTTTCTCTACTGTTGGAGACTGGAGAGTGCAGACACGTTTCTCTGTACTGCTGCAATGACAGAAATAAGACATGTAAATAGATTTCTGTCTGTCTCTTTTTCCCCTCCCTGAGGGAAGCAGGGAGGAGGGAGGAGAGGTGTGTCCCTCTCACTCTGAGTGGGATCGCCGATTTGTGACCTTGCCTGTATCCTGCCGGGAGACGCAGACGGGGAGGTCAACAAGGATCTCAAGCCGAATGCCTGGAGTGTGGCCAGTTACCTCTGACTGCGGCCTGAGAATCCGACACAGAGGTACTACCCCTCCCCTCGCAACCTTGAGTCATGAAGGACAGAGAGTGGAGAGTTGAATGTGTGTAGAAACCAGCCTCCCTTAGGAAACCAAAGTTTATATTTATCACTCCATCCACTTTCACCTGTGGCCCCTCCCGCTACAGGCACATGTCCCCCGGAAGGCTTCCCAGAGGAGAATATGGCCCTTAAGACTGAAAAAGAGTCCCCAACTCCAAACTAGTGACGAACTGCCATTGATGGCTCCAGCTGGATGTTGAAATCTCCCTCTAAGCTCCTTCTCAGATCCATGTTCCTTTTCAACAACTGGCTTCCTCCTGCAGGTCAAACAGTCCCCTCAGTACAAGGACCCATTGTTTCTCCATGTGCATTTTCAGCAGCCTCCCATGTGACTGCCAGTGATATCATTTTTCCCATCCTCAGATTTTGCCGCACCCCCGGCAGCCTAAAATTCTCATTAGCTTATATCTTCAAAGGAAATAAGACAGCTCCAGCTGAGCAAGACCTGGTATTTCCCCCTCTTCAGATAGCTCTGGATCTTCAGCTGCGGAGGAGAAATGCCCACGGTCCTTTCAAAATTTCCAATGTATTTGTAGGAACATCTCCTGTCTTGGCAAAAAGGAAGGAACAAATGTCTCAGATGCAAGCCCTTTAATCTGGAATTGCTATTCTTAACTGCATGTGGCTGGGGTGTTCTGGGGCTTCTGTACCTTGAACTAATAATTTCTTGTTTGCATGTTCTACCCCAGCTGCTGCTCCCTGTTCAGTTCAGCTGGGGGATTAATTATGCCTTGTCATTTGATTCGTCAGGGTCTGTTCCATACATGCCGGGTGGATAAAACGACTAATTCATGTCATGTCTAACTGGTTTGAGCGAAAGGCTTCTCAGAATCAATTAGAACCATGAAGTACCTTGCTCCACCCAAAGAGGGTGCAAGTGGACCAACCAGGTCTGCGTGGACTAGCTGGTAGGGTTTGGAAGCCTGCCTGCTAGACTCCTTGCCTTTTGGAGCAACCTTCACCTTGTTCTCTGCACAAGATACACATTTCATGTGAAACTTACAGGGCTTGATGTTCAAACCCTGAACCAACTCAGGCATCTTGGCCAGGGCCTGCCAAGACATGTGTCCAAATCTTCTGTGCGCCTCGTGAATACATCCTGCATGAAGAACTTTGTTAGTTTGTGCAACACAACAAGAATCAACATTAGACACAGCAACAGCATTGTCATCGTAAGTTATACAGAATAAGCCATCCATAAACTTTGCATGCAAAATATCCTCTTTGCCTTTCCTGATGACACAGACGCTCCTCTTGAAGGAAATCTCTCTCTTTTTTAAAAATAATATTGATTAAAAGTTTAAGGATTACAGAAAGAAGTAAAAAAAGAGAGAAAAAGTAAACAATACAAATCAATACATTACAATTCATTAAAAAAACAAAAGACACAATACATCAAAACAAAAACAAAAGCAAAAACAATTAAAAACACATCCAATATTTCCATATCTTTGTCTTTCATTAACTTGTTTCATCGACCTCCTCACACCTCCCTTTTTTGTGTTCTAGTTATTAATTATTTCAGCAAATCCTTTCCATCTTTCACTGTTTTCTGTCATTTAATTGTCTTAATTTATTTTAACCTTATCTTAACATTAAAACCCTAAAACTTATTTATGCTTAACTCCTTATAACATTTCTACTAAAGCCGTATAATTTCATTCCAACATTTTTCTAACACTCATTAATTTTACAATATTTCTCTAAATAAATTTTCCAATCTTCTTCCACCGTCTCTTCTCCCGGGTCTCGGATTCTGTCAGTCCTTTCTATCCATTCCATATGGTCCATCAACCTGGTGATCTTCTGTCCGAGGCTCTTAACTCTTTTCCATGTCCCTTCTGTAGATCTTCTTCATATTTATACATGCACTTTACTTTATCTTCTGTTGATCTTGTTCTTAATTTCCTTCCTTTGGCGCTGAGGAGTAGATCTCGGGGAAACTCCAACCTAACAATGTCTTTATTCCTTCTCGGCAGGTCAGCCCATTCTCCATAGTCAGAACTAAAGTCCAAAAGATATTTCAGAGCGTGTTTCAAAATCCCTCCGAAGCTAAAGGCCCCCACAACTCCAATCTCCCCCTGACCCAAATCCAGATCCCAAAAGCCAGAACATCCCTGCATAAGGGGATCTATCCAACTTTCCTTCTCCAATCCAAGCGGGACTCCATCCCTCCAAATCTGGCTTTCTCTAAATTCAATCGTAAAAGGCAACAGCTTATATTCATCAAATTGCCTCTGTAAGGCTGGGGCTCTCTCCACTTGTGTTACTTGAGGTTCAACAACAGCTTTCTCCCTCGTCTTCTCCACAGCTTGCCATGTCAAAGCAGATTCCTGAATCGATTCCTGAGTAGTTTCTGTATAGGTATTCACTTTTTGTCCCTAATCAGTCATTTTTTGTCCCAAATTATCAATTTTAATAATCATCACATCCGTCTTCTCATGAAGCTGTTCCAATAAAGCACTTGTCTTGCAAAATGCAATCACTAAGGCTTCTTCTGTCAACATTCTTGTCCAAGGTCAATCTCTGATTCTCACGGTCTTTAATCTCTGCAGCTGGAAAATTCCCCAGCTCCACTCCTGCAACAGTTTCAAAAGCTCCCTCTAGAGGAAACAATTTCTATTTGTATCCGTCCTTTTAAACGCAGATCCAGCAACAAAGTTAGTTTCGATTTTCAGTTACTTTTGCTCCTTTTTAAGTGCAAAAGGAAACAATGGAAACAATATATTTCTCTTATTTAACTATCTGTCAACATAAGTTTTATTCACAGTCAATGAACTTTCCCAAAACATTGATCTTACTGGCAGCCCGTTCCCAGGTTCAAAACGGTGGTAATTTATCTTTCTTCACTCTCTCTCTCCTGCAGGCTTAGGTGATCTAAAATTTCCCCCCTCTTCTCCTGCTTCCAAGGGGGGTTTAGTAATTTTAACCGATGGAGATTTAATCCTTTACAAAAGGCTTTCCAAGACTTTAGCTTGCAACGTCTTTGCTTCAATCTATTTACAAAAGAGGAAGGCGGACTTCCTGTTTGAAACCTTCCCGGTGCCAAATTAAGATGTTTAAAGATCCAATTTTCCATTCTACTCACGGGTAGTTGTTTAAAGTCCAATTGTCCACAGGAAAAAGTCAGCGCTCTCCAGCAACAGCAATGCGGCTTCACTCCGTGAAAGAAGCAGATGATTTGAAGCACCGCGCCGCTCACCCCACGTCGCTCCGGATCCCCGAAACCGGGTTTCCCCATGAGTAGGGAAGGCGCAAAAGGTGCCAGCCGAATCCCACGTCCACAGGCTTCTCCCGCCTGTGGTTTTTTGTGCAACACAACAAGAATCAACATTAGACACAGCACCATTGTCATCATAAGTTATACAGAACAAACCATCTATAAACTTTGCATGCAAATGTCCTCTTTGCCTTTCCTGATGACACAGACGCTCCTCTTGAAGGAAATCTCAAAGCCACGCCCAGTCAGCTGTGGGACACTGAGCAAATTGTGGGACACTGAGCTCCCATCTCTCGCGGGGGCGCAATTAGTGCCAGCACCGTCCGTTAAGAGTTTGGGTGTAATCTTCGACACCTCCCTTTCCATGGAGGCGCAGATTGCAGCTATAACAAAGGCAGCATTTTTCCATCTCCGCCAAGCTAAGCAGTTGGCTCCTTACCTCTCTCGCCCTGACCTAGCCACTGTGATCCATGCGACGGTCACCTCCAGACTGGATTATTGTAACTCGCTCTACGTGGGGCTGCCCTTGAGACTGACCCAGAAACTCCAGCGGGTGCAGAATGCTGCAGCGAGACTCCTTACGAGGTCTTCGCTGCGAGATCACATTCACCCGGTGCTATACCAGCTGCACTGGCTCCCGGTGGAGTACAGGATCAGGTTTAAGGTGCTGGTTTTAACCTTTAAAGCCCTATATGGCCTAGGACCCTCGTACCTACGGGACCGCCTCTCCTGGTATGCCCCACAGAGAAACCTACGGTCTTCAAATAAAAACATCTTGAAGGTCCCAGGCCACAGAGAAGTTAGGCTGGCCTCAACTAGAGCCAGGGCTTTTTCGGCTGTGGCTCCGATCTGGTGGAACACTCTGTCACAAGAGACCAGGGCCCTGCGGGACTTGACATCCTTCCGCAGGGCCTGCAAGACAGAGCTGTTCCACCAGGCCTTTGGCCAGGGCACAGCCTGACTCCCTCCTTTGGCAATCTTCGCAGAGCTCTGGCCCAATGGTTGCTAGTGGCTTGAATTAATTAATTTTTATAATGAATGATTTTAGAATGTTGTTTATGTTGTACTTTTGTACTGTTTTATTGTTGTTAGCCGCCCTGAGCCCGGCTTCGGCTGGGGAGGGCGGGATATAAATAAAATTTATTATTATTATTATTATTATTATTATTATTGTCTGCAGCACCTGGAACCCTGTTGATGGGTTTACCTGGCTGTTCATGGGTTTACCTGCATTACTTGAACTACTTACGGTATTTATGTATGTGTTCTGTACTTTTATTTCCTCCAGTCAATTACTTTGCTATTATAGTAAGGCCACTGGACCTAATAATAATAATAATAATAATAATAATAATAATAATAATGATGTTCATTGAAATGTTGTGTCCAAAGACTGCAGCCGATGGAGAGATCACCCCTCCCTCAATTTTCTATCATATTATTTAGATTTGGTAAATAATTCTTATTGCTATTATTATTGTATTGATTATTATAATTGATTTCTGCAGTTCTGACGGTTTAGCTGCCTTGAGCATGAAAATAGAAAGGCAGGATACAAACCTAATCTAATAAAGAGCCGTCCTCCTCCTGAGCCTGGGGCAGGACCGTAGCCTGAGAGAGAGAGGGTTGCACAGTTCCCCGATTATTTTGGAGGAATTCCACACCACACATTTAAAGCTCTTACACCACTTGAAAGAGTCCAGGCTTTCCCTCAAGAATCCTGGGAACTGTAGTTTGCCAAGGGTGCTGAGAGATGTTAGATCTGTAGCAAACAGAGGTTCCCAGGATGTGTTGGGTGAATCTGTGACTCTTAGTGCAATGCTTCTTGAAATGTGTGGTTGTGACCATTGTCCTCATAACAGCACTGGGGTTCGGATTGCAGTGTGTGTGTGTGTGTGTGTGTGTGTGTGTGTGTTGCAGAATGGTTTAATTAGCTCGTTCTCCTCCTAGCACATCGTCTTCATTCAACTCTGGCTGTTGAATGAATGCTTTCTTATAATCATTCTTATGTTTAAGTGGGCTTTGGCCTCCTTCCAGACAGATGAAGCAGAGGAAAGCTCAAATGATGACAGAAGGCAGGGGCATCCAACAACCCAGAGTTTTGGTTTGGATGTGACACTTTTAGACTTCCCCAAGCCATCCCGAAGCCCCAATTTCACTCGGCCCCATTTCACTCTGGTCCGTCTGAGTATCTCCTTTCCACCTATGCCTCCCCTCCCCCCCAAATATTCACAATTAAGAAATCAGAAAACAACCCCCACCTCTCTTTCGACAGAACTAGATGGAATGATCAGGCATAGCAACTCCTGCAGAGAGGATAAAACCAAAATGTTTCCAAGGGACACATTTCTCAAACAAGATATCTGCCCATAGCTCAGTCAGTAGAGTGTGAGACTCTTCATCTCAGGGTCGTGGGTTCAAGCCCCACGTTGGGCAAAATATTCCTGCATTGCAGGGGGTGGACTAGATGACTTTTGTGGTCCCTTCCAACTCTACAATTCCATGATATCCTGTGAGGAGTAGTCTGAAGTGAAGACACAAGACAGGAGTTGATCATCATGTGAGCTGCGCACAGGTGGGCTGAAGCGAGCTGTTGACCAGTCCTGTGGAGCCTCCTTTTATTGAGACAAATATGCAAGCTAGGCAGATACATTTTGGGCTGTGACCTTTACACACCTTTGGTCCCGAGATCGTGGGGTGGTACAAAGTTATTTTGGCACCTGTTTCCACCGCGTCATTTTCCCCTTGCACAGTGTATGACAAAGGAGACAAAAGGTCTCAGGGACAAAGGTTACAGACAGGACACCGCAGACTGCTGAGACCGCAAAAGGTCAGACAGAGGGAACGATGTTCCAGACAGCCATGACTTTGTCTGTGAGGGGGGGTATGCTACGCACCCCAGGGTCACGTGTGCAGGCAGACTGTGGCTGCCTGCTGGTGGGGAGTGTGCTCCCTCCCGACCCCACTGCCCACTCCGCGATCATCCCTACAGTAGTCAACTGAGTTTTACTCAGAAGAGATGCGTCAAAATCAACACAGCCACGTAATTTGTGCCCATCAATTTAAATAGGTCTGCTGTGGAAAGGACTGATGTTGACTACAACCCTGATGTTTTCTGATTATTTTATAGAGCGTTTCCCTCAATAGCAAAAAATGGAGGCAGAGACAATTTACTGAATTTCAAAACCACCAAAGCTTTATTGAATGAACGAATCAATTTATTACAGCCACAAACCAGAATATGGACTTCTACAGAGATAGAGAACATGTAGAAGAAGAAGAAGAGTTTGGATTTCATATCCCGCTTTATCACTACCCTAAGGAGTCTCAAAGCAGCTAACATTCTCCTCCCCCCCCCCAACAAACATTCTGTGGGGTGAGTGGGGCTGAGAGACTTCAGAGAAGTGTGACTGGCCCAAGGTCACACAGCAGCTGCATGTGGAGGAGCGAAGCACGAACCCGGTTCCCCAGATTACGAGACTACCGCTCTTAACCACTACCAAACACTGGCTCTCATATATATGTAGGTTAAAATCAAAATCTATAAGCTAGAACACAGTAAAGAATACAGATGTGAAACTATTAAAATGTGTAGTTTAAGACCTTAACCGCTAATTTAAAATATGCATGTCAATGCTTTATTATAATTAAGGCAGGTAAAATAATTATTACTCTTTTAATGTACTGTAGGTTTTTCCTGATTTTATGGTTTTATCTTTCTGTAAACGGCAGATGTTTTTGCCTGGAAGGGGGCCGTATTCTGCAATGTGCTATCGATGCAATAATAGTGCAGCTTTCTAATGGACTGTCCACGCAAACATCATTCTGCTTTCTCAGTTGCTCTGCAATGCTTCGCCAGGGTTACCACATCATGGCCCCCTGGGGGTGCGCTCCTGTGTTGTAGCTCAGGAAAAGCAGGGCAAAATTCCTCTAGTATGGCTCACAGTGAGGGCTGCTGAGAGTTGGGAGAGATCTCGGAGGCCAAAGAGTTTGCTTTTCTGCTCAGTACAGGGGATCTTGCCAGATCTTCACCCCTGACTGGCCGAAGATGCCCATCTCTCATCCATGCAGCTCCACAGCGTGCCTGGATGATGACTCAGATGGAGCTGGACACACCATTCCTGAAGGATGCAATAATATTGCAATTGTGGTGGACCAACTACATGCCAACAGGATGTCGGACTGAATGGGCCTTGGCCTGACCCAGCAAGGCTCTTCAAATGCGCTTATGTTCCCCTGACTTTGGGGACGCCTTGCGGGAGTCTCACCCGTCTCATGGCTATTCTTCTACTGTGGACCAGTTCTACAAGCTCTCCCCCGAAAGCAGCTGCACCATCCAGAACATGCTGGCACTGTACCTGAAGAAGAAAGCGAACACAGACCAGGAGGCAGGGACTTCTAGGGGAAGCGAGGCCTTCATGCGGGAAGCCTTGACTCCTCACGTGCTCCCTGGGATCAGCTTCGACCCCACCACCCAGTCTTCTGCTGGTGTCACTCTTCCCCCTGGCCCAGAACAGGAGGCTCCTTCCCAACACGCAGAATGGCTTGCACGTGATCGATGGGCCTGTGCTCACTGTGACATAGGCAGGGCCGGATTTATGTATAGGCTAAGTAGGCTGAAGCCTAGGGCCTCTAGATCTAGGGGGCCTCGCCAGCCTGCCCGCTCCCCAGCGCCGCAGACAGTCTTCCCTCTCCCCAAATTGCAAACCCAAGACTTCATGCAGGGCATTTCTCCCCCATTTCAAGGACATTTTGCTTCAAAAGGAAAGGTGGACTTGCCCCCCGGGCCCGGGATCGCCCCGTGAGAGAGCCTGTTGATGAAGTATTGAAGAGCTTGACAGCTGTCAAGTCAGCTGTCAAGACGGAAAAAGAGAACCCTGTTTTTATTGCTTCTGCCGGTTACATTGGTTACAATTTGTTGACAATAAGGAAGGGCTGTTACAAAATAACTGGATTTCTGGACTCGAGCTGAAAAGAATATTAAGGAACTAAAATCCCCCTAGAGGGACTTAGTGACATTACAGAAATGGCTGGAGGAGAGAAAATCCAGGTTGAATTGGACAGGGCATTTGTTCTCTTGGGAAAGCTACAAGGTCAATTTGATGTTATGGCTACAAATGTTTCAACTCTGGACTTAACAGTAAATAACATTCTTGGATCGGATAAGGATTGGAAACAAGGAGCTTATTTAACTGGACAAATAGAGAAATCCGAGAGTTTTGAGAATATGGAGAAGGAGACATATGTCGCCCCTGAAGAAAAGGAAGGAGGAGCTGGTGTGCAGATGTTAAAAGAGAGTTCTACTTAGAGGCCTGGCATGATGGCAATAAAGGAAAATAAAAATCTGATGTGGAAAGCCCGGCCTGAATTGGAGATTGAGAAATGGAGAGATCTTCTTATGTGGAGATCAGAAGACCTAGGGATTACAAATGTGATTAAGGTGGAGGTTATTTTATTTTTATAATATTTTTATTGCTTTTTTCCAGGCTCAAATACATAATCGATAACTCAACAAAAGCGACTTTACAGAAGGAAAAAGAAAAAGTTAGAAAAGAAAATATTCATATTTCCAAGGCAATTTTTCGTAATCTACTGGACTTCCCCACATCCTCCACACCCTGCATTCTTTACAATAAAAATAACAGCAAATTGTTACCTTGTTTCATGCGTTTTTTGTACTTTCATCTAATTATATTTTAGGTTTAGAGTACTTGTTGTTAAGTCACTTTTCCCCATCATCAATCCTAAAAAGATTACTCTAAACTTTGGTCTTTTCATGGTTATAACTTAGTTTCCACCATTTTCAAATTTAATTGCTGAAGCTAATTTTTCCAAAACTTAGCAAATTCTCAACATTCATATAACTTATAATGTTTTTGTAAGTAGTCCTTAAATTTTTTCCAGTCCTCTTCTATTGTTTCTTCTCCCAGATCTCGGATTCTGCCAGTCATTTCGGCCAACTCCATGTAGTCCATCAGTTGCGTATGCCACTCTTCCAGCGTGGGTAACTCTTGTGTCTTCCAATGTTTGGCTATAAGAATTCTTGCTGCTGTAGTTGCATATAAGAAGAAAGTTCTATCCTTCTTTAACACTCTCTGGCCGACAATGCCCAGGAGGAAGTCCTCTGGTTTCTTGTGGAAGGTATACTTAAATACCTTTTTCAACTCATTGTAAATCATTTCCCAGAAGGCCTTCACCCTTGGGCATGTCCACCAGAGGTGAAAGAATGTTCCTTCAGCCTCCTTACATTTCCAACATTTATTATCGGACAGATGATATATCTTTGCAAGCTTGACTGGGGTCATGTACCACCTGTATATCATTTTCATAATGTTTTCTTTCAAGGCATTACATGCCGTGAATTTCATACCGGTGGTCCATAACCTTTCCCAGTCTTCAAACATAATGTTGTACCCAATGTCTTGAGCCCATTTTATCATGGCTGATTTAACTATCTCATCTTGAGTGTTCCATTTAAGCAGCAAGTTATACATTCTTGAAAGCACTTTAATCTTTGGTTCAAGTAATTCTGTCTCTAATTTCGATTTTTCCACCTGGAAACCAATTTTTTTCTCCTTTTTAAAAATCTCTTGAATTTGGGCATAATGTAACCAGTCTCGCACCTTGTTTTTTAATTTGTCTAAGCTCTGCAGCCTCCAGTTGTCTCCAATTTTTTCTATTATCTCACAATATTTTGCCCAACCACCCTCCATATTAAGTCTTTTTGGGGCCTTTGCCTCTATTGGTGAAAGCCACCTCGGAGTCTTGTTTTCAAGTAAATCCTTATATTTAGTCCAGACAATGAATAAAGCTTTCCTGACAATATGGTTTTTAAACAATTTATGCACCTTTACCTTGTCGTACCACAAATATGCATGCCATCCAAAAGCATTGTTAAACCCTTCCAGATCTAGGACATCAGTGTTTTCTAGTAAGAACCAATCTTTCATCCAGCAGAAGGATGCCGCTTCATAGTATAACCTTAAGTCCGGCAGGGCAAATCCCCCTCTTTCTTTCGCATCTGTTAGTATTTTAAATTTTATCCTGGGCTTTTTGCCCTGCCAGACAAACTTCGAGATATCTTTCTGCCACTTTCCAAAACCTTCCACTCTGTCCACAATCTGTAGGGTTTGAAACAAAAACAACATCTTTGGCAATACATTCATCTTTACGGCTGCAATTCTTCCCAACAAGGAAAGTTTTAATCTTGACCAAATTTCTAAATCCTTTTTGATTTCTGACCAGCATTTTTCGTAGTTGTCTTTGAATAAATTCAAATTTTTACCAGACAAATTAACCCCCAGGTATTTCACTTTTTTAACCACATTTAACTCCGTTTCCTTCTGGAACCCATCTATTTCTGAAGGTGTCAAATTTTTTGCCAAGACCTTAGTTTTTTGTTTATTCAGCTTAAATCCCGCCACCCGACCAAACTCGTGAATAAATTCTAAAACTCTTTTTGTACTAGATTCTGGCTCCTGTAATGTTAAAACCAAGTCATCTGCAAAAGCTTTCAGTTTATATTGTTTCGCTCCGACCTGTATTCCTTCCACCAGCTGGTCCTTCCTAATCAAATTCAGCAGCACCTCCAGGACAGAGATAAATAACAGAGGTGATAAGGGGCACCCCTGTCGTGTCCCTTTTTCAATTTTGAATTCTTCTGTCACCACATTGTTCACTATCAATTTAGCCTTCTGCTCTGAATAGATTGCTTCTATACCATTTTGGAACGCCCTTCCCACTCCCATCCCAGTTTTTCTTCATAAATTTCCAAGAAATGTTGTCAAAGGCCTTCTCTGCATCTATGAAAATTAACAGTGCTTTCGTATTCAAATTTGTCTGCAATAACTCCAAAACGTCAATAATATTCCTAGTGTTGTCAGACAAATGTCTACCAGGGAGAAAGCCTGCCTGATCTTTATGAATTACTTCATTTAAGACTTTTTAAAATCTACTTGCCAAAATATCAGCAAAAATTTTGTAATCCACGTTTAGGAGTGAGATGGGACGGTAGTTCTTAAGTTGAGTCTTTTCAGATTCCAGTTTTGGTATCAAAGTGATGAAAGCTTCTTTCCACGATTCTGGTGCCCCCTTCCCCTCCATAATTTGATTGCATACCTCCATTAGTGGTTGGATCAAATAGTCCTTTAATGTCTTATAATACTTGGAGGTAAGTCCATCTGGGCCTGGGGATTTACCTAATTGCATATTCTGAATGGCACTTTCAATTTCCTGCTGTGTTATTCTATAGTTCAGGGTTGTTTGTTTATCTTGAGATAATTTTTGCAGTCCATTAATTTTTATAAATTGGCTTATCTCAGTCTCTGCCTGAGGCCCTTGAGTAAATAATTTTTTAAAATATCTCTGGAAACACTTTCTAATTTCTTCTGGTTTCTGAATACTTTCTCCTTCAACCTCCAGATTGGTAACAAAGTTCAATTTTTGTCTCTTTTTCAACTGCCATGCTAGTAGTTTTCCACATTTATTTGCTGATTCAAACGATCTTTGTCTCATTTGTTTAATTTTCCATTCAACTTCTTGATTTATCAATTTCGCATATTGTGTTTGGTGAAATTTAATTTCTCTTAACACTTCTTTTGACTTTGGATTAAGTCTAAGCCTCTTTTCACCGTCTCTTATCTTCTCTAGTATCTTATCTTTTTTCCCATTCCAGAGTTTTTTCTTAATAGTATTCTGTTGGATCAGAAACCCTCTCATAACTGCTTTGCTCGCGTCCCAGATTGTTCTCTTTTCCACCGAAGTGTTCAAATTTATCTCGAAGTAATCCTTCAACGTTTTTTGGGCCTTCTTCACAATCTCCTGATCTCTAAACAAGGTGTCATTCATTCTCCATCTAAAGGATCCAGCTGGCGTAAGTCTCAGTTCCATTTTCAAAGCGTTATGGTCGGAGCAGGTTTTGGGGCAGATTTCTATTTTTTTAGTCTTAGGTGCCAGTCCTCTAGTTATCCAGATTTGGTCGATTCTTGTCCATGATAGGTGGGCCTCAGAAAAGAATGTCCCTTCTTTACCTAAGGGGTTCTTTGTCCTCCATATGTCAGTCAAGTCCATATTGTCAGTTAGTTCAAAAAAGGTTTTAGGTAGTCTGCCATCTTTAGTTAAGTTTTGGTTTTGTGACTTGTCCATGTAGGTGGAGACCACCCCATTCATATCTCCCATCAGAATGATGTTAGTATAGTCAATATGATCCAGCATTATCTCATGCAGCTTTTTGTAAAATTCCGATTTCCCCTCGTTTGGTGCATATATTCCTACTATCAGAAATTTCTCTCCTTGTGTTAGTATTTCAATCGCCAAAATTCTTCCTTGTTCGTCTTTAAACAAAAACTTTGGTGATAGGTTCTCCTTTGCATAAATCACTACCCCTCTTTTCTTAACCTTATCTGATGAAATAAATTCTTGGCCTAGTCTTTTATTAATTAAAACTCTCCTATGGAGCCTAGTCACATGTGTTTCTTGCAGGCAAATAATGTCCAATTGTTCTTTCCTCAATATATGAAAAATCCTTTTTCTTTTCTCGGGGGAATTTGCACCATGACTGTTCCAACTAAGTAGCTGCAGAGACATCCTGAATCAGTTTGTCAACCAGTAGGGATGCGTCTCCCTTATCGTCTAAGTCTGGAGGTGGGGCGGGTGTTGAGCCAGACGGAGGTGGTGGCCAAACTCCTGCTACTCCTTTCCGAAGGTCCTCCCCGTGGTCGTTCAGGAACTTTTCTTGGTCCTCTGCTGTTCTAATTCTTACTTTTTTCCCTTTAAAATTAAAAGATAGTCCTTGAGGGAATTCCCACCTATAGGGGATTGTGTTGTTTCTCAATAGTCCTGCGAGGTCTTTATATGTGGTTCTTAAGTCCAAAAGTTGTTTCGGTATGTCTCTGAAGATTTCTGCTGTCCTTCCCTGAATCACCAGTGAGTTTTTAAAGTGTAGGCCGAGTATATTATCTTTTTCTTGCTTAGATCTCAAAATGATCAAGCAATCTCTTGGTTTGTCCTTCCTCGCCACTCTTCCCAATCTGAAGGCGGTGACAATTTTGAAGTCCTTGTCTTCTGCTAAACCCCAGAACTTTGATATTTCTGCTGTCAGGAAACCAATCAAATCTTCTTTCTCAAGTTCTGGTATATTTCTCAGCCTGAGATTGCTTTCCCGATTTTTCAATTCCGCCATGGACAGATAAGCTTGCTGTTCATTGATCTGTCTGCTCAGTGGTCTTACTTCCCCTCTTACTTCCTCAATCTTCTTTTTATTTTGTTCTGCTTTTAAATTTGCTTCTTCAGCCAATTTACGATTTTCTGCCGTTGTTATTTGAATATTCCCTATTGCCTGTGTGTTTTGAGCAACTTGGTCAGTCAATTTATTAATTGTAGCTGTCACTTGGTCAAATTTAGTCGCCTGTTCATCAGCTTTCTTATTTAATGCTGCCAGCTGGTCCAATATTTCTCTAGAGACTGGATCCAGCCCTCCTGAAGCTATATCCCCAAGAGCTGGCTGTTTAGCTTCTCCTTCTTGCAGGCCTGTAACAATTGGGACAGATGATCTACGTGGCAGCACAGGCAAAGTTGATTGCAACAGTTCAGTTTGTTTTGCTTTTTTGGCAGCCCTTGTTTTTGCAGCGCCACTCATTCCACAGCTGTCCATGTATCAAGGTCAAATTGTAAATCCCATGGGAAAAGCAGTCCAAGACATAAACATCCAAGCAGAGGATTTGCAAAACAACCAGCAGTTCTCAGAGACTAGATATTCCACAGTCCAGTAGGGGGAGCTCCCCAAAAGTTAGAAAACGAAATGAAAAGTTTCCACCATTAAGTTCCCAAATAAAAATGGAAGAAGGAAAAAAAAAAGAGGAGAAAACCTTCAAAGTTCACTTTAAACTTGCAGAAATTTACCCAAATCAAAATGAAAGTTCTTAACAATGGTGCATGCAACAGTTCCTTATTTGTATCTTACAGATAGCCCCGATGTAACATTTTAACTTTAAATACAGTTACCGCAGTCTGATGGTTCTTTTGTATCCAGGCAGCCCGAGAGCTGGGTTCTCAAAGCTTTGTAATCCACCAAAAAGAGGAGAAGAGGTCCCAATCTATGTCCAATCCACTTACACAAATGCGATTTTTTACTTCTAAACAGTCAAATCCGAATTTGCAGAGTATATTCCAACTTCTTTTAAAAACCCCTCTCAGCGCTTCAGCTTTTATAAGCCTTTGCTTGATACTTTGAGCAGAGCCGGAAGACGGACTTCCTTTTTAACGTCTCCCGCTTTCAGCCAAATTTCACAAATTTAGATTCAAAAATCTTGAGGTTCTTACTCACGGGTATGTTGTTTAAAATCGAATATTCAAAGAAGAAAGGTCAGCGCTCATCAGCAGCAGCCGCGCGGCTTCACTTCCGCGGAAAGAGCGATGAACTCACAGCACCGCTACCCCCTCCATGTTCCGGAGCCCCTTACGGGGTCCCTTCTTCGTTTCCGAGGTCGCTCTTGGTGCCCGCCGAGTCCCACGACCACAGGCTCACTCTACCTGTGGTTTTTCTTAGCGGGTCTCCGCTCTGCCGCAGCGGACGACCCTTTCCTGCGGAGCCCCTCTTCACAGCGTAAAGAGGACCGCCATTGCCGTTTCGCGCCGCCTCCGGAAGTGATTAAGGTGGAGGTTAGAGCTTTGGGGATTTTTGAACTGGAAAGGAGCAAGAAACAAGAAATGGAACACCCCATAGGCTCTACTCTTAAGTATGGAGGCCTAGATGGAAAAAATATGGACCCTGTTGGGCCGGAGCTTCTCCAAGATTTGGTGTTTAATATCAAGGTCTATCAAAAAGACCGGCAGAGAGGAACTGAGAGACCATTAAGAGCCTCGGATGTGAGATCTCCAGGCTGATAGTAGATTAAGACTGATGGACATTGTTGGGGGCTGAAACCGGGAAAGGGGGGTGGAGTTTGGGAATCCAAAGGGTTCATAATTACAATTTATTTCGTTTTTTACTTTGTTTGTTATTGTTATATAAATTGGGAAATTCGTGGAAGGGAATCTTGGTCGACCTTAGAAAAAATGTTTTAAGAATAAGAACTGATGTATAAGTTCGATGTTTAAGTTTGGACAAGGTAAAACTGGATTCTCTTTTTTTTTAATGAACTAAACTAAATGAAAATAAGGTTATCAAAAACAAATTGAAGGAAGGGCTGAGAAACACTGCAAAATTAATGAATGTTAGAATGATGACGGTTTAGAAGCTAAGTGGTTTATAGCAGTAATGTTTAAGTTAAAAGAAAAGAAAGGTTAAAAACTAAATGAAATTAAGGGAGAGGATTTGCTGAATAAATAATTTGAAATTAGAATACAGAAAGGGGAGGTAGGAGGAGGTCAGCGAAGTAAGGTATAAGAAAATAAGGGATTGAAATTATACTTGTTTTTTTGTCTGTGTTTTGTCTGTTTTCTTTATATAATTTCTGAAACTTCAATAAATATCTATTAAAAAAAAGGAAAGGTGGACTTGGAGAAGGCAAGCAAAATGCGAGGGAGATAGTGAAAGATACAGGAAATTGAATGCAGATTTCCAAAAAATAGCAAGGAGAGACAAGAGGGCCTTTTTAAACGAGCAATGCAAAGAAATAGAGGAAAACAACAGAATGGGAAGAACCAGAGATCTGTTCAAGAAAACTGGAGCTATGAAAGGAAAAAACCCAGAATAAAATTTAAGATTTTAACTGACGCAAAGGAAAGAGGGGGATTTGCCCTGCGGGACTTAAAACTGTACTATGAATCAGCAGCTTTCTGCTGGTTGAAAGACTGGCTACTTCTTGAGAACACAGATATCTTAGATTTGGAAGGGTTTAACAATGTTTTCGGATGGCATGCATATATATGGTATGACAAGGTGAAAGCTCATAAAGCTTTTAAAAATCACATTGTTAGGAAAGCATTATATAATGTTTGGATTAGATATAAAGATTTGTTGGAAAATAAAACCCCAAGGTGGTTGTCGCCAATGGAGGCTAAAGCCGTGAAAAAGCTTAACATGGAGGCCAAATGGCCAAAATATTGGGAAATTTTGGAACAAGAGGGTGATAAACTGAAATTACAGAGTTATGAGAAATTGAAGGTTAAAGTACGAGATTGGCTCCATTATTATCAAATAATGGAGGTGTTTAAACAGGACAGGAAAATTGGCTTCCAGGTGGAGAAATCAAAACTAGAAACAGAACTGTTAGAACCCAATACTAAGAATTTGTCAAGAATGTAAAAATTGTTGCTGAAATGGAATACACAAGATGAAACAGTTAAATCAGCCATGATTAAGTGGGCACAAGACATTGGTCATAATATTATGTTTGCTGACTGGGAACAGTTGTGGACCACCGGTATAAAATTTACGGCATGTAATGCCTTAAGAGAGAATATTATGAAAATGATTTACAGGTGGTACATGACCCCAGTCAAGCTAGCAAAAATCTACCATTTGCCTGATAATAAGTGTTGGAAATGTAAAGAAACTGAAGGTACTTTTTATCACCTTTGGTGGACGTGCCCGAAGATTAAGGCTTTCTGGGAAATGATATATAATGAAATGAAAAAGGTACTTAAATGTACTTTCCCCAAGAAACCAGAAGCCTTTCTCTTGGGCATTGTCGGCCAATTGGTGCCAAAGAAAGACAGGACTTTTTTATGTATGCTACTACAGCAGCAAGAATTCTCATCGCAAAGTATTGGAAGACACAGGATCTACCCACTCTGGAAGAATGGCAGATGAAGGTGATAGACTATATGGGACTGGCTGAAATGACTGGCAGAATCCAAGACCAGGGGAAAGAGACGGCGGAAGAAGATTGGAAGAAATTCAAAATTTATCTTAAGAAATATTGTAAAATTAATGAGTGCTAAAATGTTGAGGTTATAGAAAAAAGGGGACTACAGCTGTAAAAGATTAAGTAAAAGAAAAGAACAAGGGAAAATTAGATAAAATCAAGGGGGAGGATTTGCTGAAACAAATTTGGAAATTGGGATGCAGAAAGGGGAGGTACGGGGAAGTCGGTGAAGAAAAAAGGATTTGAAATTATACATGTTTGTTTATGTGTTAGTATGTTTGTATTGTGTATTGTTTGTGTTTATACAAATTGTGAAAAACCAATATTTTTTTAAAAAAAATAATAATAATGAAAGGAACATTTCATACAAAGAGTACCATAATAAAGGACAAAGGTGGAAAGAACCTAACAGAAGCAGAAGACGTCAAGAAGAGGTGGCAATAATACACAGAGGAATTATACGAGAAAGATATGGATGTCTCTTACACCCCAGGTAGTGTGGTTGCTTAAATATATTGTTGTTGTTTAAAATATATTTTTTACTAGCCTGCTCAGGAGGATGGAAAGGCAGGACACTACTAGCATCTCAGCAGACTAGGAAAAACAAACAAGCCTTGCAGAAGAATGATTGAGAGGACTTACTTACAAAGGCTCAACTATCAAGCAGGATCTGTTTTAGAGTCAAATTTGTACGTCGGGATGAACTTGATCTCTCCCTCTGTGAAATCAGCAAAAGCTGTCTTTTGGGTACGCTGAATGTTTAGCTAAAGCCAAAAAGAAATAGCTAATCAGCAGAGAAGCAAAAGACCCCCTGTTGCCTGACAATGGAGTCTATTAACAGCCACTGTTGTGCTGGAAGACCAAGGTGAAGTACTAGTAGGTTAAAGGTAAAGGTAAAGGTAAAGGGACCCCTGGTTGGACAGTGTTCTCGAAGCTACAAACATGAGTCTGACCAAACTGTGGGAGGCAGTGGAAGACAGGAGTGCCTGGCATGCTCTGGTCCATGGGGTCACAAAGAGGACACGACTAAACGACTAAACAACAACAACAAAGGGACCCCTGACCATTAGGTCCAGTTGTGACCGACTCTGGGGTTGCGGCGCTCATCTCACTTTATTGGCCAAGGGAGCCGGCGTACAGCTTCCGGGTCATGTGGCCAGCATGACTAAGCCGCTTCTGGCGAACCAGAACTGCGCACGGAAACGCCGTTTACCTTCCCGCCGGAGCGGCACCTATTGATCTATCTGCACTTGGATGTGCTTTCGAACTGCTAGGTTGGCAGGAGCAGGGACTGAGCAACGGGAGCTCACCCCGTCGTGGGGATTCTAACCGCCGACCTTCTGATCGTCAAGCCCTAGGCTCTGTGGTTTAACCCACAGTGCCACCCGTGTCCAACTGTTAGTAGTACTCAGTGGCCATTTGTTTTTCATGTCTGCTTTTATGATATGTTTATCAGTATGTGGTTAGCAGCTTCAGATGCTACTGTTTTACAGAGGCTGTTTAGCTTGCTCTTTTTACCCCTTTACTAGACAGGCTGTATTTCTGTGCTGTTTTCAGAGTCAGGAATGCCCATTCCTTCATGGCCAGCATGGAAACACAGAAGGCTAGCCATTTAGGAGGTTTGCAAAGAGGACAAGGGTGTTACGGGGCAAACAAGCTTGGCACAGCAGATCTGAGAGGTGGTTTTCTGCTCCCGGAAAGCCAGCCTGGAAACCAGGTTGCCAGGTGAAGGAAGAATGGAGAGATCAACCAACTCACTTGCCTTCAAAGAATTTCTGGTTGCCTGTGGCTACTGAGATAGTGCTTAGATATCAGGCTGGCTGACACATCTTAAAAAATACAAGGGAAAAGCGTTTTTTCTTTCATTAGCAAAGCTCCTTTGGGGCCCCGAATAGCTAAGCTGAGGAAGAAGTGGCTGGCATTACTTGTTTGTTCTTGGTCCTGATCTTGCCTGCCCTTGCACACTCCTGTTGTCTTTGCATATTTAACCAGCACGTCTGTTCCGATTGGAGTCCTATTCCTGCAGTTCCACATCCTTCTCTTTGGCACTTGGGCATTCGGTTCCAGGAGCTGGACCTGAGCACAGAGGCTTTCTTCTACTTGGACTCGACAAAGGAGCAAGAGTGGCTGACAGCTGTGGAAAAGGCTTTGCGTTCCAATTCCAAGTACAAGAAAGTAAGTCCAACCCCACCCATTTCTTCAGCAGCCAGACAGCTGTCAGGAGCTGGAGTGAGGAGGAGGAGGAGGTCAGCAATAAAAAACACCTGGTGTCAGTGGTGTTTTATTCAAAAGAAGCCAACATTCTTTATTCAAAGAAACCCAAACCGTGCAGGCCTCGTGATCACAGAAACCTTTCCCAACAGCTCTTGCCCCAGTGAGGTAGTTGTGAAGGCTGAAGGTTGCTACCCTCCCACCACTCTCTGAAGTCTCCTCCTCCCCCTGGTCCTTCCCTAGCAACCTGAGACTCTGGCACCTTGCCTGTCTTTGCTCCCTCCTCTTAATTTCTCTGTGTTCTGGGAGACCAGCAGGGAGGGGAGCTGATCGCAGCAGGATGGGGAGACCCCCTGGCTTCTTCAGCAGCCTGCCTGATCTCTGCCTCTTGACCTCCGCCTCCAGCCTCCACTTCTGCCTCGGATTCTGGGCTGCTGTTTGCCACAGAATCTTCCTGCCCTCCTGCCTCTTCAGTTTCCAACACCTCCTCTTGCTCACAGTCTGCTCCCTCTTCGCCCTCTGACGACCCCCCACCAGTTCCCTGGCTCTGAGCCTTCTTCCCTTGGGGGATCCCCAGTTGGTGCCACCTGCCACTCCAATCTGCATCCAGCCGGCCCAGGACAGCAAGCAATGAACAGAGCTGGTAGACATCCCAGTACCTTGCATCTTCTAGGTGCAGCTGGTCCGTCTAGTCGGAATGATGTTGCTCATCTTTGTCCGGAAGGACCAGCTCAGCCGCATCAAGGAAGTGATGAGGGAGACAGTGGGCACAGGCATCATGGGGAAGATGGGGAGTAGACCCTGACAGCGGAATTCCCTACGTCTATCTTTCTGTCTGTCTATCTGTTTTTCTAATCTCTGCCAACCAGTTTCCCCCTCTTTCCTGCTTGCTCACTAACAGGCATCTTTGCTCCGCCCCTGCAGGGTAACAAGGGGTGTGTGGCCATGAGGTTTGTCTGCAACAATACCAGCTTCTGCATGGTCAATTCCCACCTTGCTGCCCACGTGGAAGACTTTGAGCGCCAAAACCAGGATTACAAGGATGTAACTTGTTGGTCTCTGCTATCTGGAGAAGCAAACTGAGTCATGTTTCTGTAACTTTCCTGCCTGTGTGTAGCTCAGGGTAGGCAGCATTTGTTGTTGTTTAGTCGTTTAGTCGTGTCCGCCTCTTCGTGACCCCCTGGACCAGAGCACGCCAGGCACTCCTGTCTTCCACTGCCTCCCGCACTTTGCTCAAACTCATGCTGGTAGCTTCGAGAACACTGTCCCACCATCTCGTCCTCTGTCGTCCCCTTCTCCTTGCGCCCTCCATCTTTCCCAACATCAGGGTCTTTTCCAGGGAGTCTTCTCTTCTCATGAGGTGGCCAAAGTATTGGAGCCTCAGCTTCACGGTCTGTCTTTCCAGTGAGCACTCAGGGCTGATTTCCTTCAGAATGGATAGGTTTGATCTTCTTGCAGTCTATGGGACTCTCAAGAGTCTCCTCTGGCACCATAATTCAAAAGCCTCAATTCTTCGGTGATCAGCCTTCTTCTTCTTTTTTTTAATAAAATATTTATTGAGATTTTACACAAAAGAAAAACAGTGTGATAAAAAATACAAAAAAAGATAGTTAAAAAAGTAGAAAAAAGAAAGAAAAGAAAAGAAAAATATCTTTAAAAAGAAATAATCCATTTTTCAATATCTTTAGGTTCATTTGCTTATTTCCTTGACCTCCTCACACCTCCCCTTTTTGTATTCCCGTTTACAAAGTCCTTTCAGCAAATCCTTACCCTCTTTCATTTATCTTTACTCTATATTCTTAACCTATTATAACTGTAAATTTTCATCCATATAACTATCTATATTTACATATTCTTATTAGCCTTAATACCAAAACCACTTATTTTCAGTCCAACATCATTTTAACATTCATTAATTTTACAGTATTTCTGCAGATAGTCTTTGAATTTCTTCCAGTCTTCTTCCACCATTTCTTCTCCCTGGTCTCCGATTCTGCCAGTCATTTCTGCCAATTCCATATAGTCCATCATCTTCATCTGCCATTCTTCCAGAGTGGGTAAATCTTGTGTCTTCCAATACTTTGCAATAAGTAATCTTGCTGCTGTTGTAGCATACATAAAAAAAGTTCTATCCTTCTTTGGCACCAATTGGCCGACAATGCATAGAAGAAAGGCCTCTGGTTTCTTCAGGAAAGTATATTTAAATACCTTTTTCATTTCATTATAGATCATTTCCCAGAAAGCCTTAATCCTTGGGCACGTCCACCAAAGGTGAAAGAATGTACCTTCAGTTTCTTTACATTTCCAACATTTATTATCGGGCAAATGATAGATTTTTGCAAGCTTGACTGGTGTCATGTACCACCTGTAAATCATTTTCATAATATTCTCTCTTAAGGCATTACATGCCGTCAATTTTATACCTGTGGTCCACAACTGTTCCCAGTCAGCAAACATGATGTTATGTCCAACGTCCTGTGCCCATTTAATCATAGCAGATTTAACTGTCTCATCCTGAGTGTTCCATTTTAACAGCAAGTTATACATTCTTGAATGTATCTTTGTTTTGGGATCTAACAATTCTGTTTCCAACTTTGATTTTTCCACCTGGAAGCCAATTTTTTTATCTAAATTGTAGGCCTCTCTTATTTGGTAATAGTGAAGCCAGTCTCACACTTTATCTTTTAGTTTCTCAAAACTCTGCAATTTCAGTTTATCTCCTTCCTGCTCCAATATTTCGGCCACTTGGCCTCCAGATTGAGCTTTTTCTGGGCCTTTGCCTCCATCGGTGACAACCACCTTGGGGTTTTGTTTTCAAGTAAGTCTTTATATCTTGTCCAGACGTTAAACAATTCTTTCCTGACAATATGGTTTTTAAATGCTTTATGTGATTTAACCTTGTCGTACCACAAGTATGCATGCCACCCAAAAACATTGTTAAAACCTTCTAAATCCAAAAGGTCTGTGTTCTCAAGAAGCAGCCAATCCTTCAACCAGCAGAAAGCTGCTGATTCATAATAGAGTTTAAAATCTGGCAGGGCAAATCCACCTCTGTCATTTGCATCAGTTAATATTTTAAATTTTATCCTGGGCTTCTTGCCCTGCCAGACAAATCTAGAAATGTCTCTCTGCCACTTCTTGAAACAGTCCATTTTGTCTAAGATTTGTAGTGATTGAAACAAAAACAGCATTCTTGGCAATACATTCATCTTTATAGCAGCAATTCGACCCAACAAGGAAAGCTTCAGATTTGACCATATTTCTAAATCCTTTTTAACATCCGACCAGCATTTTTCATAATTATCTTTAAATAAATTCCCATTTTTGGCTGTCATATTATTCCCCAAGTATTTCACCTTCTTAACCACTGTTAAACCTGTCTCATTCTGAAACCTCTCTCTTTCAGTCATTGTTAAGTTTTTCTCAAGGACTTTAGTTTTTAACTTATTCAACTTAAATCCTGCCACATGGCCAAATTCTTGGATCAGTTCTAATACTCTTTTAGTACTAGGTTCTGGCTCCTGTAATGTCAATACTAAGTCATCTGCAAAGGCTTTCAATTTATATTGTTTGGCTCCGACCTGTATACCCTTAATCAGATGGTCCCTTCTAATCATATTTAACAAAACCTCCAGGACCGAAATAAAGAGTAATGGGGAAATCGGGCAGCCTTGTCATGTCCCTTTCTCTATCTTAAATTCCTCTGTCACCACATTGTTAACTATTAATTTAGCCTTTTGTTCTGAATAAATTGCACTTATACCATTTTCAAACCCTTGACCGACCCCCATCCCCTGAAGGTTTTTCTTCATAAAACTCCAAGAAATATTATCAAAGGCTTTCTCGGCGTCCACAAAGATTAAAACTGCTTTAGTGTTAATGTCCTCTTGCAACTTCTCCAAAATGTTAATTATATTCCTTGTGTTGTCAGACAAGTGTCTGCCTGGGAGAAAACCAGCTTGGTCCTTATGTATCTCTTCCCCTAGTACTTTTTTTAGCCTTTTAGCCAAAATGTCAGCAAATATTTTGCAATCCACATTTAACAGGGATATGGGTCGATAGTTCTTAAGTTGTGTCTTTTCAGACTCAGTTTTTGGTATAAGTGTAATATATGCTTCTTTCCACGACTGACGCTTTTCCCCCCTCCAAAATTTCATTGCAAACCTCCTTTACTGGTTGAATTATCCAGTCCTTCAAGGTTCTATAGTATTTTGAGGTTAAGCCATCCGGCCCTGGAGATTTTCCCAACTGCATATTCTGAATGGCACCTTCTACCTCCTGTTCCGTAATTTTGTAGTTCAACATTATCTTATTTTCTTGAGAAATCTTTTGCAATCCGTTTGTTTTCAAAAACTGGTCTATGTCAGACTCTTTCTGGGGCCCTTGTGTATATAGTTGTTTAAATTACCTCTGGAAGCATTTTCTAATTTCCACTGGATTCTGAATGTTCTTTCCATCCACCTCTAAATTAGCAATAGTGTTTAACTTTTGTCTTTTTTTCATCTGCCAAGCTAGCAGTTTCCCACATTTATTTGCCGATTCAAAAGTCCTTTGTCTCATTTGTTTAATTTTCCATTCAATTTCCTGATTCATCATCTTCATATATTGCACTTGATGTAATTTTATTTCTCTCAGAATCTCTTGTGAATTGGGTTTCACTCTCAGTTTCTTCTCGCCCTCTTCAATTTTTTTTTCTTTTTTCTCATTTTGAGCTCTCTTCTTTAATGAGTTCTGTTGAATCAGAAACCCCCTCATAACTGCTTTACTTGCGTCCCAGATTACTCTTTTTTCCACGGTAGTGTTCAAATTTATCTCAAAATAGTCTCTCAAGGTTTTTTGGGCCTTCTTAATAGCCTCTTGATCTCTAAACAAGGTGTCATTCATCCTCCATCTGAAGGAACCGGTTGGTGTTAGTTTCACCTCCATTTTCACGGCATTATTATTATTTTTTTATTATTTTTATTTTTTTCCAAACATAATTTTTATTAATTTACACCAAAATAAAATAAAAATAAAAATAAAATACGGCATTATGGTCGGCGCACGTCTTAGGGCAGATCTCTACCTTTCAAATCTTAGGTGCCAGTCCTCTAGTTATCCAGATTTGGTCAATTCTTGTCCATGTCTTTTGGGCTTCAGACAAGGTTCCCTCTCTACCCAAGGGATTCCTAATTCTCCAAATGTCAATCAAATCCATATTGTCAGTCAATTCAAAAAAAGTTTTTGGTAGTCTACCATCCTTAGTGACTACCTGTCTCTGCGACTTATCCATGTTTGTCAATACCACTCCATTCATATCTCCCATCAAAATAATGTGGTAGTCCATATAGTCCAACAAAGTCTCATGCAACTTCTTATAGAATTCAGATTTCCCCTCATTCGGTGCATATACTCCTACTATCAGAAATTTTTCTCCTTGTGTTTAAATTTCAACTGCTATAAATCTTCCTTGATCATCTTTAAAAACAAATTTCGGTGATAGGCTCTCTTTTGCATAGATAACTACTCCTCGCTTTTTAACCTTGTCCGATGAAATAAATTCTTGGCCCAGTCTCTTATTGATCAATATTTTCCTGTGTAGCCTTATCACATGTGTTTGTGTGGCAAGTTACCTCCCCCAATGAAATGAAGACACGGACACAATGATATAAGGTTAATGGGCGTAAATGGCCACAACTTTATTGATTACGGAAATTGAAGGTATTGGCCTTAGGCATTGGCTCCTATCGACTACCCGGCATGGTGACCGGGAAGGGTTGAACACAAACCGCGGGAGTCCTGTTGAAGTACGCCAACTAGGATCCCACGGGTGTCACCGCTCGGGGGCGTGCCGGGGGCCTTACCTCACAAGGCTTCGGACAAGGCCACCCCCCCGGAGTCCTCTACCGGACTACCCCTTCACATTGGGGGAAGGTGATGGCGCTTCCTTCCCCCCTCCATTTGTCTAACCATTGCCCCATGCCAATGCCTAACCGCCAATGCCGAGAAAGTTGTGACGATTGCTACGAGGTAGGCGAAAAAACCAAAAGGCAGGAAATTGCGCCAACTTGGAAAAATTCCTACCAGGCCCCTTGCGGCGACCAACCGGAGTCCATAGCAAGGCCAAGTCTAGCTAATCTAAGGGTGGGTGGGATGGGAAAACCGCTCTTCAGCTGGGCGAGGGGAAAAGAGGGCGGTCCCCGGGCGTGCCTGGCCCTAAATAGCCCGGGCCACGCCTCCCCCGCCCGCCCATTGGCGGGCTGGGTTGCAGACACGCCCAGGGATTCCCCCAAGTCTTGCGGGGGCAAGGGAAGCCCCCGCGGATGTGGGAGGATCCTGCCCGCAACACCCTCTCCGCTGCAAGGGCGGAAAGGGCTTTCCTGTAGGCAAATTAAGTCCAATTGTTCCTTTTTCAATAAATAAAAAACTTTCTTCCTTTTCTCCGGGGAATTAAGTCCATGAATGTTCCAGCTTAATAGTTGCAGAGACATGGTATTTTAAAATTATTTTTCCTCCAACTGCTCCCAGTAACTCCTCTTGTTCTGACGGTGGTATCACTTTCTGTAACTTGTCCAATCCCAAGGGTGGTGGTACTTTGTCTGATGTTCCTGGTCGTAAGGCCCTTGGATCTTCTTCCACTCCTTTTTGCAGGTCTTCTTCGTGATCTCTCAGAAATTTTTCTTTCTCCTCCACTGATCTTATTTTAAACTTTTTACCTTTAAAGGTAAAAGTTAGGCCTTGGGGGAATTCCCACCTAAAGATGGTTCTATTACCTTTCAACAGTGTCACCAAATCTCCGTAGTTAGACCTAAGGTCCAGCAAGTGTTTCGGAATATCCTTAAATATCTCCACTCTTGATTCGTGTATTGTCAGAGTATTCTGGTAATGAAGGCTCAATATTTTATCTCTCTCCTCTTTTGATCGAAGGGTGATCAAAAGCATCAATTCTTCGGTGATCAGCCTTCTTTATGGCAGGCAGCATAGTGCTCTCCAAATGTTGATAGACCAAAATTCCCATAATTGCTAAGAACTGGCCTTGCTGACTGGGGCTCATGAGAGTTCCACTTCAGCAACACCAGGAGGGTGCAGTGTCGGCGATCCCTGTTGCTGCAGCTGCACCACTAAGGTTTCTACTAGAGCAGCCAGTAGAGAGCAACATAAACCGAGTGGCAGAGATGTATTAGATTAGATTATAGCAAATGTAGGCAACTTCTCCAGTGATCGGGGTGGGAGTTGCAGTTTGTTAAGGGCAGTAACGCAAAAGCAGAGCGGCCATTTTGCATGGAGAAGGTTCCAGGCTCAGTCACCAGTGTGTGCAGCTAGGGCTGGGCATGATCTCTGCCTGAAAGCTGCTGCCTGTCCATGTAGTCAGTCCTGAGCTTGATGGGTCAATGGTCTGCCTCAATATAAGGTAGCTTCCTATGTTCCTGTGTACTACAGCAGGGTTTGGAGGGCCACAAGCGCCCTGCCCATGAATTCAAGAACCAGGGGAAATTCTAAAAGTCTTTGCTGAAAGGACATCAAAGCAGGGGCCAGGTGAACCTCTTTGGGAGATTATTCTGAAAGGTCGGGTGCCATGACTGAAAAGGCCCTGCCATACTTGAAAGAGCAGGAGTTCCCTGGGAAAGAGCTGCCCCTGCTAAAGATTCTAGTCCAGGGGTCAGCAACCTGCGGCTCCGGAGCCGCATGCGGCTCTTTAACACCTTTGCTGCAGCTCCGGGGCGGAGGCAAGGGGAGGAGGCGCATTTTCTGGGCGGAAACACGCAAAAAGCCGCTTATGAGTGGATCACTCCCTTATCTACTGGGGGCGCCTTGATCACGCCGAAAACCTCTCCGTTTGGATTGCTTGCTGCCTATCCAAGTCGATTCGCTGCTGGGAGCCCAGCGCGCTACGCAAGCTCATCGCCGCATTTTACCTTTCCTGGGGAGGACTCGGCGCGTCTGGTGGATCAGGTTGTGGGCGGATCAAGTTGCGGTGGCGTGGAATTTGTGCTTTGTGACCGTTTGAAGTGTGTTTTTTTTCTTGGGAGGCTGGGCGGCGCGAAGAGAGGGAGGCTTGTGGTAGCGTCGGGGCTTGTCTCTAGCAAAGTAAGTCCTCGCTATTTGGTCACACGCGCAGCATTCTCCTTGTGGGGGTGAGGTGGCTTCGGCGCTCCAACGCTTGCTTTGCAGGCTGCTTTTAAAAGCGTTGGAAGCAGCTGTGCTGTTGCTGGGTAACCGGATCGTCCCAGCAGCCATCTTATCTGCCCACGTGGTCTTCTGAGGCGGCCACCATCTTACTATAGGCAATTCCACGTGGGAGTTAGTTGCCTGAAGCCCCTTTTTAGTTGCTTGAAGCCCCTTTTTAAACCTAAGCAGGGGAAAGTTTGGTGAATAGCTAACGCTTTCCTTGGGGAACGTTATGCAACAGCTTATTGCTGGTCTTTGTCGTCCCGCCTTTGTAAGCAGGCTGCATTGAAAGGGGGCATATACGCTGGTCACTGTTTTGAAGGGGAGTGAAGAACACACACTCAAAAAAAGGTAACTTGTTAATTTAATGTTTATTTCTATGAGGAGGAGTAATTCTGAGGGGTCAAACAAAGAAATAATAAAAAAAGTGTCAAAAAAGGTATTTTTATAATGACGAGGATGACATTGGGCCCTCATTATTAATTATTATTTACATCAGGCACGGATTATGATTTATGGTACACTGGGGCCCTGATTATTTTTCTATGGCATTTTGGGGCATTGATTATTGGGTGTAATGGGTATGAGTTACTCGTGCGTAAACTGCCGCCTCTCTAGGCTTAATTGCCTTGTTAAACCGTTCTGACTGCACAGCCCATCTCCGCGTAGCTGTCTCAGTCGCTAGCAGAATCTGTCTGTGGGCGTTTCTTAAACCTCTTCCAGCATAGAAGCTGTCTGACTCCCAGTCGCCTCCTCCTCTCACTGCGCGGGAGTCTTCTGCGCAGGGTGGGCGTGGGTAGTGGAGGACCTGTGCTCTCCTCACTGATGTCCAGAGAAGAATCCCGGAGCTCTCTCTCCGCTTCCCCCATCTGCCCCCCTTTATCCCTGGTGTTGCGCTGATTTCCTTCCCCCTCTACCGAGCTGCTTCTCCCCCTGGTGCTGGGTCCTTCGCCAGCAGAATCTGGGAGCCTCCCCTTCGCCTCTCGCTCTGATGTCAGTTCCCTGACATCGGGCATAGCAAATTTTGCTATGGAGCCCTCTGATTTCTAATTACGTCCCTGTTTTGGACCCCCGGTAGGCCAGCCATGGATAAAGGCAAGAAAAGAAAAATTTCTGAAGAAAACAGAATGTTTAATGATACATGGACAGAATCATTTGCATTCTCTACTGACAAGACTGGTTTACCAGTATGCTTAATATGTGGTGAGAAATTTGCAAACAACAAAAAGTCAAATATTGCAAGACATTTCCAGAATAAACACACAGCCTTTGCTGAAAAATATCCAGATGGAGATGAGAGACGAAAAGCCGTTGCAGAACTTATGAGGAAGGTTGATAGGAGCAAAAATAATTTCAAGAATTGGGTGAAGTCTGCAAATTACACAACATATGCTAGTTTTGTAGCCGCTCAGGAAATAGTCAAGCACGGGAAGCCGTTCACAGATGGAGAGTATATAAAAGAAGCATTCATTAAGATTTCGGAACATCTATACATGGACTTCAAAAACAAGAATGAAATTGTGCAGAAAATCAAAGACATGCCTCTGTCTGCGAAGACTGTTAAAGACAGAACCCTAAAAATGGCAGAAAACATTAGCAAACAGCAAATTCAAGACATTAATTCAGCTGTGGCGTACTCCATCGCCTGTGATGAGTCCAAAGATAAAGGTGATATTGAACAAATAGCGCTGTTCTGCCGATATGTGAACTCTTTTGGGCCACAGGAAGAACTGATTGAGCTGATACCACTAAAAGACCAAACAAGGGGTGAGGATATCTGTAAGGCTGTCCTGGACTTTTTAAGTGCTAAAAAAATAAACACCAACCACCTGGTCTCAGTGGCTACTGATGGGGCACCGAGCATGAGAGGAGCACAGAAGGGCTTTGTGGCTCTACTGCAGAAGGCACTGGGTAGAACGCTGCTGTCATTTCATTGCATCCTGCACCAAGAGGCATTGTGTGCTCAAACATTTCCCCCCGAATGCACAAAAGTGATGGATGTGGTCATTCAGATTGTTAATAAGATAATGGCAAAGGGTTTAAACCACCGCCAGTTTCGTTTGCTATTGGATGAGGTGGAAAGCAAATATTCGGACCTCCTGCTCCACAACAAGGTCCAGTGGTTGTCCAGAGGTGCTAAAACGCTTTGTCACATGTTTGGAAGAAGTAAAAACCTTCCTGGCCAGCAAAGAGCTTACCTTTGCTGAGCTGGAACAGCCAGACTGGCTGGAAAAATTACATTTTATGGTAGACATGACAGCCCATCTAAACACGCTAAATACAACCCTTCAGGGGAAAGGAGGCACAGCCCTGCACATGCTGGAGGAGGTTTTGGCATTTGAGCGCAGGTTGACAGTGTTTGTCAAAGATTTCCAGAGAGGTACACTGTCTCACTTTCCCTCTTTGAGAGAGTTCAAACAAAGTCATGATACGATAAATTTGGAATATTTCAAGTCTGCAATCACCGCAATGCAAAGCTCGTTTGGGAAACGATTCTGTGGGTTCAGAGAGGAAAAAAACACATTATCCTTCCCTGTCACTCCCCTGGCGATCGATCCATCCCTATTGAATATGACTGCGTTTCCAGGTGTAAGTCAACCTGATCTTGAGCTGGAACTGGCTGATATAGCCGACAAAGATATATGGGTGTCCAAGTTCAAATGCTTGACCGCTACTCTTGAGGATGTTGCCCGTCAGAAGGCCATTCTGGCTCAGAATCATAAATGGAGTGATATTGAAAACCTTCCCAAACAGGACAAACTTGTATTCGAAACATGGAATGCCATCCCCAACACTTATATAAACATGAAAAAGTATGCATTTGGAGTCCTGTCGATCTTCGGTTCCACATATGTATGTGAGCAGGTCTTCTCCAACATGAACTATATTAAAAACAAACATCGATCACGCCTCACAGATGACAGCTTGCAAGCCTGTGTGAAAATGAAGGTGACGTCTTACAGCCCTGATGTGCAGACACTGAGCACTGAGGTTCAGGAGCAAAAGTCCCATTAATCTGGTTAGCTGGTTGTAAATTAAATATTTTAATTAGCTATTAATTTGTCCTTTTTTCTTGAGATTGACAGCTGACTGCACGATCCTGTATATATAGCATTAAGGCAAGAAACAATATATGCAGTGTTATATTTGTTTTAAATGTTGCAATGTTTTTGCGGCTCCCAGTTGTTGTTTTTCTTCGGAAACGGGTCCAAGTGGCTCTTTTTGTCTTAAAGGTTGCAGACCCCCGTTCTAGTCAGTGGAGAGGCAGTGCAAACATAAGTGGGCCTTCTTCTGGTACCCTTTTCCCAAACCTTGAAACACTTGAAAGGCCAAATGGGATGCTCTGAATTGGGCCTGGAAGCAGTTCAAGAGCCAGTCTAGTTCACAGAGCACTAGCCTAATATGATCATACTGCCCAATCCTAGTTATCAGTCTTACTACATATTGCAGGAAGTGGCAGCAGGCTGCCCCCCGACCCCCGACCCCGTGAGCTAGCCTGTAGCTGTGGTTGCTTTGCTTTTTTCCAGCATTGTCATCTGATCACTAAAAATGAGCTTCATAGACTTCTGACCTATGACCAGGTGAGAGACATCTTTGTGTTATATGTGGTGGTTTAGGATATTGCCCTGTTTATTTCCTTTGTCTGGGGGAGGAAAATAGCGCCGAGGTAAGACGCGCCTACCGGGGCTCCTCGGATTTCTTTTAATCTTCCTTTAATCCTTTATATATTTTATCTTAACTGACCCAGTCAGCCTTTGAAGCATTTTATAATTGCTGCAACTATATGCCATGGCAACCTTCTGAGAGATTTGGCCCTGCTCCAGATTGCTGCAGACTGCTCCTTGTTTCTCTCTTATCAGCGGGCCGGCCTCGGCTGCTAAAAGAGAAGAGAACGCCATTATCTTAATTGGAGAGAGGGCTTAAGAGGAAGACGCCGTGTGGTGTTTAAATCCTGAATAAGTTATCGTTTGTGCCCAGGCTGCTGTCATAGAGGGCTGAGAGAGGCCAGTGGAGCCAGGACACTTGGCACCCTACCCCCTAGACATTTTGAGGCTGTTACATTTCAATACTTCCTCTTGTGAGAAGTTGCAAACTGGGTCCAAGATGCCCACGGAAGACTGAGGTTGTAAGTGGATTTTACCGCAGTGGAGAGGAAAACTTCACTATTAGTATCCATCCAAGGAGCTTACATCCACGGTGCCATCTTCTGGTGGTCTTAGCTATCTTATTTGTGCGTTAAATGTTATGTTAACTTAAGAATCGTATAATCCTCGGCCTGAGGAAGTATGGGTCAGAACAAACGCTTGAGAGACTTTGACGAGCCCCTATCATCCCCTAAACCAAAACTATCAAGGTTGGTGCCACACCGGAATAGAAGAGGGAGAGACAATGCCGAGCATTGCCTTGCGGTGGAAACTCAAAATCGCTTCCTACCTCTAATTGATTTAGAAGACACTTCAACTCTGACGACTCAAAATTTTTCAAAAGTAAAGCTGGTAAAGGAGAATATGAAAGAAAAACTCTCATCACGGGATGATGGTTTAACATCTGATAGGGGGGAGTTCCCCAGTTGTGAGCAGTTACACTTAGTAATTAAGACCCTTCACTGTATCTTTAAAAGGCTGGATGAGGTATCTTCACAATTATCCAATATCCTGCTGAAAGTCGAAAAACTTGAATCAACAACACAATCTTCAGTTTGTGAGGTCAAAAACTTATTGCCTCACCCCAATTCAGATAAAAGAAAGGAGACTAAAATTAAATATATCTTAAATTCCCAATTGAATAATCAGATATTAACTCTGCAACCCAAGAAAAGTTGTCTTTCTGTCAGGTCGGAAATAGGAAGATGGTCATCACTAGAAGGGGCTAAAGACTGTTTAAGCAAACTTTTAAAAATTAAGAAACACCAGATTGACCTATATGCGGTGATGCCCCTGTTCCGACAGACCACCTTCTTGAAGGTGATACTTGCGTTTCACTCTGAAAAGATACCATCTATTATTGCCAGGCGAAAAACGCTTTTGTCCATGGCTGATATCGTAGCAACAAGGGGTTTTGCAGATAGCAAGATCAAACCCCTTCTAAATAGGTGCCCGGGCAGTGAGGACATTAGGACAAGTGACTCTGCTTTACTTCAAAATACTGCCAGACCCTCCTGCGATGATTCTGCAGTGTGTCATTTCCGACCAGTTTCGATACCCTCTCAAACAGCCATACATGAGGACGGAAACCTGCAGACTGCCCTTGATGAAAGGGAACTTATTGATTCGTTCAGAGCCTTCCCTCCGAAAGAACAGTCGGTGATGATGCAAAGATTTGACACACTTAAATCTCAGCTTTTGCAAGTCCAACACAGAGAGGAAGATACTAACGATGCTTCAAACAATCCCACTTGGGCTCACCGGACAGAAGTGGTAGACCCTCTTAAGCTCAGCCCCACTTTGAAAACAAAAACCATCTTGCAAGACTCAAATCTTCAAGTTGTTAATGCCCCCAGTGCTATTCCACGAGACGACCAGGCTATGCCATCCTCTCTTAACCTTCATCTATATCCATCGACCAACACACCTAAGGATGAAACTCTGATTTCCCTGCCTGACTCAAATCCCTCTTTAACTTACTCATCTATGCCAGAGCTAGAATCTTCTCCAGTTTCAACCAGTTATAGAAGTAGTTCACAAGTGATGCCCCCGAGAGAGTCTTCCGTAATTACCGCCCCCGATGTCCCCTCAACTGTGAATGTTACACTTCGGGACCCGTCGTCGGAAACGATTGAAGACCCGATGGGACGCATCAATAAAATCATCCTAATGCCTGATGATAAATCTGCTAGAGGGTTTCCTCCGACGGACTCAACTTCTCCCTCTCTGGGTATTTCTCTGTCAAGTTGTACAAAGAATTTCGAAATGAAGAGACTTCCTGTTCAGGGATCTACTTCTAGTAGATCAACCTCGGTGTTCCAACAGTCAAACCAAATTGTTAAAAATTTTAATTCGGAGGGCTCCTCTCAGTTACCATCTTCCCAATGTAAAATAACTGATTTTTTTGTTACATCTTCTGTCTCTTCCAGAGAATCTGTCCCTCCTTCGCTTTGACTGTTAAAAGAACAACACAGAAGTACCCAGCTAGCAGTCCTAAGTTGGAATATTGCTGGCTGGAAATGCAAAAGATTAGATCCTGATTTTTTGTCCTATATAAACTCTTTTCAGATAATTCTTTTGTAAGAAACATGGGAAGAAGATAAAATAGATATAAATGGCTTCAAACTGATATCACTTCCAGCTAGTCCCTCCCAAAAAGGTGGCCGGTCCAGAGGTGGTCTTGCAATCGCCATATCGCTTAAAATGAGCGCTAAACTCTCACTAGTTCAGACTTTTCCTCCTTTTGCCTTTACAGGTCTGATTTCAAGCGAAAAATTCTCCCTATTAATCACCAATGTTTATCTTCCTCCAGGTGGTCATGTATCGGACCTCCATTATAGATGGGATTCGCTGGAAGATCATTTATTGGCATGTTATGCTATGTACCCTAATACACCATCGATAATGGGTGGTGACTTTAATGCACGTACAGCCGCCAATTGGGATGGGATAATTAAGGCCAAGTGGTGGGTACCTCCCCCCTATCCAAAATCTGATTTAATCTCCTTTATATCAAGAAGATCTAAGGACATCAGAGTGAATGAGGCGGGAGTCCTTCTCTATCAATTGGCCATTCGTATGAATTTGAACATTTTGAATGGCAATTGCCCTCCGGACGTGCCAGGAGAATTCACTCATTTGGGCATAACATCAAATAGTGTCCTAGTCTACCTTCTAGTTTCAGAAGACCTATTCTCAAACTTCCCTTATTTTAAAGTAGACAATGTGCAATCCAGTGGCCACCTACCTCTAGCGGCCAAGCTAACACTTGACTGGCACCCAGTTAGCGGCTCACACCCAATTCATGTAGGTTTAAATGCTGCAGCTCAAGTAAGAAGCATTAAATGGTCTGTGAAACAGGCCCAAAAATACGCAGAATTCTTCCAGAGGAATATCTCCGAATCCTTTATTGTCTCAGTGGTGGAGTTGTCTGAACCAAATAGGATATTGGAGTGGTTCTCCCACCTCTCCATAGCTTTAACTAGCTTCTTTACGATGCCGGCTCACCTGGCTAACCAAGATCAACCCAGGTTCGGTGCTCCTTGGTTTGATTCCAAATGTAAGCAAGCTAGACTCTCTCTCTGTTGTATTTACAACAGATATAAATCTTCTGGAGCTGAAACTCTTTCCCCAGAGTACTTGCAGGCCAAAATTGCTTACAAACAGGCACAGAAGTCAGCCAAGCATGAATGGCACCTAAGACGTTGGCAAGCGCTGATTGCTGCCTCTAAACTTCGCAGCTCTCGTGGTTTCTGGAATTTAATCAACAAAAGATCGAGGAAATACCCACTGACGGTTATACCAGCCCCGACATGGGAACAATTTCTAAGAAAATATTTCTCCCAGACAGCTATCTCTAACATTCATCCTGACACTCTTTCATGTCACTTGCCCATATGGCCAGATACTGACCCAGTAGATTTAATTGCTAAATTGAAAACTGATAAAGCCCCAGGGCCCGATCTGATCCCGGCGGAAGCTATTAAACAACACCCAGTATGGTGGGCCAAAATCCTTGCAAAAATCTTTGATGCAGTTAATGCCACGGGCCAGATACCTAGATCATGGAAGGAGTCCATCATAATTCCTATATATAAAAAGGGACCATCAGAGGACCCAGGAAACTATCGTAACATCAGTTTACTATCAATCATCGGGAAAATCTATACTCGCTTCCTGCTAACCAGACTAACCCAATGGGCCGAAGATTCCAATCTGATAGGCCATGAACAGGTCGGGTTTAGACCAAATCGTGCTTCTATTGACCATGCACTAATTTTATATCATTTGGCGCGGAAGTATTCTTTCCCCCCTCATGGTCTTCTATGTGCTGCTTTTATAGACCTGAAGGCGGCTTTTGACAGTATCTCTAGAGAGCTGCTATGGGAAAAATTGGCAAAGTGGGGCATAGAGAAAAGGCTGTTGTGGCTTATGATCAAATTACATGAAGGGACGGCCGCTAGGGTGAGGTTAACACCCGAGGGCGATCTCACAAACTCTGTACCAATAAATAAGGGGGTACGACAAGGGTGCATCCTTGCCCCCTATCTCTTTAATCTTTATATTAGTGACATGAGAACTCCCCTAGTTGAGGCCCAAACCACCATTCATGCACCCAGGCTTGCAGACGATCGCTGCCCCTTATTATTGTACGCTGACGATGCGGTGATCCTCTCATATTCAAGAATCGGTTTGAGGAGGGCTTTTAAGATCTTCGCGTTATATTGCCAATCAAATTTACTTACCATTAACCATTCCAAATCTAAAGTTCTAATTTTTTCCAGGAGTCGTAAAATGTATAGATGGGAACTCGAGGGGAAGCCAATTGAACAAGTCTACAAATTTCAATATCTAGGAATTTACTTCCAGCATAATATGGGATGTGGGAGTCATAGCCACGGTAAAGGCTTGTAATATTGCAGGGTGCCCCCTGACCTCGGCTGACCAGCACTCTGAGCTTTACAATGCATTGGAATGTATTGACCTTATAAGGAATTATGTTCCCCCCCCCTCTGTGCAGTGTAACCTTATATGGTTTGGGGGTGGGTTAAAGCCATGACCGGGTGAGGTAACGTGAGAGATTGGAATGCAGCCATGCGGCTGGGGAGAACAAAGAGTAATAAAAGGACTGGAGGGAGAGGAGAAGTCTGAAATGAGCTGCCCTCTGTCCGTGGAAATATTGCTGGCTTCTGTGTCTTTATTTTATGCTAAAAAGCACCATTTGTAACGGCTGGCTCCGACAATGGGATGGCAAGCGCATATCACATACTTACAAAATAAGGGCAAAGCCCTTATCTATGCTCTATTACGCTTTTTCTTTACAGAGGGGGCTATGCATGTTCCATCTGCCTTAAAAGTTTATAGTGCAAAAGTGGTTGCAACTATGGCCTATGCGGTCCCTCTATGGGGCGCTTTTGTAAACCTCATGCCTCTGGTGACATTGCAATTTTTTTTTCTCAGACGCCTTTTGAAACTACCCTCCTGTGTAAGCAACTCTGCTATTCGTTTAGAACTTAAGACCCCATCCTTAGAGATCCTGATGTGGAGACATGCCTTTAATTACTGGCTGTCTCTCTGGCATAAATTGCCCAATTACCATCTTATTCAGTGCCTTTGGAGAGATGAATTCACCAGCCCATGGGCAACAAAAATCCATTCCAAACTGTTGACTTACGGAATCTCTCCTTCCAATATACTAAACTTAGATCTAATTACAGTAAAAAAAGTCATCAAACAAAGATTGGAGGAGGTTGACTTGCAACAAAATCTTACTACAGGTGGTGGTACATGTTCCCCGATAAACCTGGGCATTACATTTATGTCCCAGATACCTCGATATCTGTCTACCTTATCGGTTGCGTCGCATAGATTCGCTTTTGTTAGAGCCAGATTTAATGTGTTCCCCTCAAATGTGCTGAACAATAGATTTTCTAACGGTAAAACCTCTGTTTTATGCGCATGTGACAACAAATCAATAGAATCCCTTTATCATATCTTGTTTAATTGTCCTTTCTATATTGTTCCCCGATCAAGGATTCTGAGTTCAATCATTTTGGAAACTGTTGCTAAACCACCTGATTTACATCTAGCCTATCTATTCCAAGATATTGACTCTTATAGAACATTACAGGTTGCAAGATTCCGGAATTCTGTGCTTTCATATAAAAGACTTCATGGAATGCTGCATGACTATTAAAATCTAGTAAATTCTATCCACCATCTTTATATTCAAGGCCACAATATGGTACATCTAGAGACCGTATGTAATGTGAAGGAGATTATGCGTTGAAATATTTTAGTTGATATTTTAAAATGTAAAACACTATTTTATTTACTGATTGGTTTTACCTGGTGGGCTTATAGCCGAATAAAGTATTATCTATCTATCTATCTATCTATCTATCTATCTATCTATCTATCTTCCTTTGTCTGGGATACCCCAGCCTAGGCTAGAGAAACCACTTTCAGGCAGTTAGGAGCAAAGAACATAGGATGACTGCGACTTCTACAAATGCTTTTTAAGGTTGCAAGTTTGTGCAACCTGAATTAGAAGCAAGTCCCAATTAAGTTGGAGGGTTGCCTTGGAATAAGTAGGACTGCTCTGCAATTTCCCAGTTACAGGGCTTTCCTAGCTCAGCACACGCTCCAGATGTTGTTGGACTCCCATCAGCCCCAGCATAGCTGCTGTCCAGCAATATCTAAAGGTCTAAGGTTTCCTGCTCTAGGTTTTGCATCGATCTGGAAAATCTGCATTGCTCATATGTTCTTATCAGCAGATACTTCCATTTAGTCCAATTAAATTGCTGATGCTTTTTGTTCTACATTTTTCTCTCCAAGGTTTGTGTGTTCATCATGTTGACAACCTTTCTCCCACTTGGCATAAGGATCATTGGTATTTTGTGTTGAAACAGAGGCCTGATTGCTGCACCTTACGGTGGATTTAAACTCTGTGAGCGTAGTCATGCCTTAGCCCTTTGAGAAGGATGCTGCAAGGAAGGCAAGGGGGGCAGCCTCAGACTTCCAACATATGCAAAACCATGATAAAACATTAAAAACTTCCCTAAAGGCTGTATAGTTACTTATCTCCTTGACATCTGACGGGAGGGTGTCCCACAGGGCAGGTGCCACTACTCAGAAGGCCCTCTGCCTGGTTCCCTTCGCTTCTCACAGTGAGGAAACCGCCAGAAGGCCCTCGGTGCTGGACCCTGATGCCTGGGCTGAACAATGGGGATGGAGACACTCTTTCAGGGCTGAGGCCATTTAGGGCTTTAAAGGTTGGCACCAACACTCAGAATTGTGCTCAGAAACGTCCCGGGAGCCAACGTAGCATGCAAAAGGATGGTTTTGCAGTTGCTCATAGTGTTGGGGTGTATTCTGGTGCTTGTTAACAGTTTGTATGGATTATTGGTACATATAACATTGCATATTGTAGGTATGGCTAACCTGTGGTCTGCCAGATGTTACTGAGCTGCAGTTCCTGTTGGCTCCAGCCATCATGGCCAGTAATCAGGGATGATGGGAATTGGAGTTCTGCAGCATTGTGAGGGCCACGTGTCTGCTGCTCCTGAGTTAGAGGATTTTCCTGTCGTGTGATGCAGCAAAGTAATTTAAGATGACATGGGGCAAAAATGCACAAGCATCCTGTACCTTTAATAAGTGTGTATAAGATAGGATTTCAGCAGGTATACCCCTTTTTTTGCACTTGGCTAACCTACTAGTAGGGACGCGGGTGGCGCTGTGGGTTAAACCACAGAGCCTAGGGCTTGATGATCAGAAGGTGGGCGGTTCGAATCCCTGCGACGGGGTGAGCTTCCCTTGCTCGGTCCCTGCTCCTGCCAACCTAGCAGTTCGAAAGCACGTCCAAGTGCAAGTAGATAAATAGGTACCGCTCCGGCGGGAAGGTAAACGCCGTTTCTGTGTGCTGCTCTGGTTCACCAGAAGCAGCTTAGTCATGCTGGCCACATGACCGGGAAGCTGTATGCCGGCTCCCTTGGCCAATAACGCGAGATGAGCGCCGCAACCCCAGAGTCGGTCACGACTGGACCTAATGGTCAGGGGTCCCTTTACCTTTAACTTTAACCTACTAGTACTTCACCTTGGTCTTCCAGCACAACAGTGGCTGTTAATAGACTCCATTGTCAGGCAACAGGGGGTCTTTTGCTTCTCTGCTGATTAGCGATTTCTTTTTGGCTTTAGCTAAACATTCAGCGTACCCAAAAGACAACTTTTGCTGATTTCACAGAGGGAGAGATCAAGTTCATCCCGACGTACAAATTTGACTCTAAAACAGATCGCTGGGACTCCAGGTAAGCGCCTGCTTGATAGTTGAGCCTTTGTAAGTAAGTCCTCTCAATCTTTCTTCTGCAAGGCTTGTTTGTTTTTCCTAGTCTGCCGAGATGCCAGTAGTGTCCTGCCTTTCCAACCTCCTGAGCAGGCTAGTAAAAATACATATTTTAAACATGGCTTTGTGCTAAGCAAGCTGTTGGAGGAGGGCTAGAGTTGAGGGCTGGACGGACTTCCTTTCCTCTGCAGCCAGAATGGACACCAAGCCACGGAGGAAGAGAGAGATCCAGCTCTCCTTCACCTGCTCACTTTGCTTGCATGGAATTCTGGGTTGCCAAAGGCTGCTAGGCGAGTTGTGAAATGCAAGGCTGTGGTATGTTGTCTTCCTCAAGCCATCCCTGCTCAAAGTCTCTGGAAATGTTTTGGCTCCTTTTCCCCACATTTGTCCTGATAACCAGCATCCTCTGTTTTGTGGTGTGTATAAGCGGTGTTGCAGTTCCTTGAAAGGTGCAGCAGGCTGAATGAGAATCCTCTTTGTGTCAAGGAAGTCTGGGAATGAGACTTGGTGCTCTCTCGAGATGAGTCTGCCAGGGCATAAGAGCATGAGAGCAGCCCTGCTGGATCAGGCCATTGGTCCAACTGGCCCAGCATCCTGTTCTCACATTGGCCAATGAGATGCCTCTCGGGGAGCCGACAAACAGGACCTGAGTGCAACAGCACGCTCCCCTCCTCCAAGCCATACTGCTTCTCTTGGTGGAGTATGTTCTGTGGCCATTATGGCTAGTAGCCATTGAGCCTCACCATCCAGGATTTGGCATATTCTTGTGGTTCTTGACAACTGTCAGAAGCCACCTAGGCCTGCTAGTTTCATTGCTCTTGCTGTGGTAATGGGGAAATCAAAAGGACAGGCAGAACATATAGTGACGAAGCCGGAAAACGGCAGGCTCCTTTGGGCAGCATTTCAGGTGCCAGAAAGGGTCTTTTGGGTCACTGAAAAAATAGTGTCTGAACAAGAATAACAGGGCCCCTTGCTTTGGGGAAGGATCATCATTTGGTGGTGTGCCATATGCTTTGTATGCAGAGTCTCAAGTTGAAACTCTATGGCGCCTCCACCTGAAAAAGGATTGGGCCACAGAGAGCTGCTGCCAGCCAGAGGAGACTTAATTAATGAATTGTGGTGTTGGAAGGGATCATGAGGGTCATCTAGTCCAACCCCCTGCAATGTAGGAATCCAAACTGGGGGAGGTCAGAAATTCATTCTGACTTGGTTGAAGGCAGCTTTGGATTTCCTATCAACTCTCTCCATGAGGCAAAATGCCTGCACACCTGCAAGGTCCGCCCCTTCAGAAGTTGGACTCCCAAGCCCCATCATCTCCAGCTGTTGACCGTGGTCAAGATCACAGGCCGTGTGTGGAGCCAAAGTTTGACTGTGTGAGCCTTGTGTGTTGCCTCAGGCAGTCCAACAGTCCTGGTGTCTCTCCTGTCTCCTTGCAGTGGGAAGTGCCGTGTGCCAGCATGGTGTGAGCCAATCCTCTGGAGAGGAGGCAGCGTGAATCAGCTCAGCTACCGAAGCCACATGGAATTGAAAAGGAGCGACCACAAGCCCGTCAGCTCCCTCTTCCTCACAGGGGTAACACCTGCCCTGGCCAGGGCTATCGTCTATTCAGGGTTTTTAGTTGCCTGCTATGTGGCACCTCCTCGAATCTGGGCAGGCCCTGACCAACAACCAGGCCCCTTTCCACAGAGCTCCTCCTTGGCCAATGACTTCCGGTGCAAGGAGTGGGCAGGTTTTGGCTCTGTTAAATCCCTAGGCTTCCATTCTCCACTGTTCTGAGTACACGCTGCTCCTGCAGGCATGGCAGACCACATGGGCTGAACTGTATACCTTAACCGTTGGCTCCATTCATGCAATGGAGCTTCTGTGGTACTTGGCTTGGAGCATTTGGCTTCAGCCCATTGGCTCTGGAAGTCACAGCCGCTGCCATCCTGGGGAAGCTCTCAGAGTTACAGTACTTGCCTCTTTCAGGGCTGGGAACAGGGGGGTGCATCAGGCCTTTCTGCTCTTAACTCATGCCCCCCCTATAGTCCATAGCCCCAACAATGTGCTCTGCCCCCCCATAGGTGAAGGTTGTGGCTGACCGACGGTACCGGAAAGTGTTTGAGGATATTGTTCAGTTGATGGACAGGATGGAGAACGAATTCCTTCCCTCCCTGGAGGGAGGTAAGGACGAATAGGATCCTCTCCAACCGCTTAAAGGGGGTTTGCTGCAAAAAGACCAGGGGGGAAAGAAGCCCTTGGCCCATCTAGCTCGGTCTTGATTTCTGGGGGATCTCTCCCAGCCCTACCTGGAGATGCTGGGGATAGAACCTGGGACCTTTGCAGGCAAGGCAGATGCCCTTCCACTGAGCGGCAGCCTCTTCCTCTTCCTCGCAGGCAAAGACTCCAGGGGTAGCCAGCGTGGTGCCCTCCAGATGCTGGACTACAACTCCCATCATCCCCAGCCAACATGGCCAGTGGCAAGTGCAGCAATATCTGGAGAGCCCCACGTGGACCTGTTGCATGTGCAGTCCCCTAAACGAGAGCCCGGGGCCAAGGACAAACTCCCCCCTGGAGCACGTTTCCTTGCCTCTGCTGAAGGCAAGCACTCTCTTTCCTCCCCCCCCCCTTTTGCTCTGCAGTTTCCGTTTGAGAATGTGAAGTTCCGGCAGCTGCAGAAGGAGAAGTTCCAGATCACAAACAACGGGCAGCTCACCCTCCACTTCTCCTTTATCCCCAAGCTCAGTGACAGCCAGGATTGGAAGCCATGGCTTCGCGCTGAGCCCTGCGAGGGATACTTGGAGCCCAGCGCGTCTCTCTCTGGAATCAGAGAAGTGTAGAGTTGGAAAGGGACCCCAAGGCTCATCTAGGGAAGGCCTTCCTTTTCTCCTCCTCTTCCCAACCCTCCTCCCTCAAACCTTGGGAGTTTGGTAGAGCAGGGGAGGCTTAACCTTTGTGGGCTGCATTGCCCCATGCTCAAGCCTCCAAGGGCCGCACGTCAAAGCAGCTGAGCCCAAAGTGTAAAAGTGTGTGTGACCAGCTTTAAACACACACACACACAAATGAATTGAAGCCAAACAATGCTGGAGGGTCCCAAAACACCTTTTGGCATTGCAGGGAACCAGTGAGAGCATTCCGTCCAAAAATTACTTTTTTAAAACAATGCGTATTTTTATGTTGTGGAGGCACAAAAATATCTTGGAGAACATATAGAACTAGCCAAACTTTTAAAAACTCAGTGAAATGTAAACTAAAAAATAAAGTTACATTGGGGGCGCAAAAATCCTTTCCCTTTTTATATTCTTTTGTTAGGATCACTTTCTCTCACCCCCCCCCCCCAGTATCCTGTCACCATCTTCTGTGCAGCTGCTGCTTTGGAGGACTAGAGAGGAAAGTGGGGTGGGGGTGGGAACTGAGTCGCTTCTTCTCCTAATTCTTGAAGTTAAGGTTTCCCCCATACACCTGGGAGAACAGGATGCTGTACTAGATGGGCCATTGGCCTGATCCAGCAGGCTCCTATTGTGTCCTTCTGTTCAATTCTTCACTGTCTTCACTTTTAATTTACAGACAAGCCAACTTGGCTGTGCCAAAGAGTGTATCTACCTGACCTCCTCCCGTTTTAGGTGAGACGGGGGACATTTCCCTGGATGTGTACGTCCGCAAGGAAGAGAAGATTGAGGCTAGCTTTGTCCTTCACCTTGACCGTGGCAAGGACTATTTCCTCACCATCAGTGGGAGCTACCTACCAAGCTGCTTCGGGACCTCCTTGGAAGCCTTGTGCTGGATGAGGCAGCCGCTTGGCGAAGTTCCCGTCACCAGACTTATTGACCTGGTAGGGAAAGGGGTTGATTTACCTGGCAGGTTCATGTGCTGGATGTCTACCCTTCCCACTCTGCTTGCCTGCTTGAAAAACAGCTGCTCATCCACTCAGAAATGTGGGGGCTGGGGGTCCTCCGGTGCATTCAGCTTCAGCTTCTGTAGCTGTGCATCCGCTTCCTGTGTGCTGTTCATGCCCTTTGTTTGCCTTGACTGAGTCATCCCAGGTTCTGGTCCTCCCACCTGCCCTTTCGCTGTGTGCATTTCCCTGCCATCTGCCCAGATACTGTTCAGCCAACGGGCTGTTTCTTTCTCTTCTCAGGGCCTGTGCCATTAACACCCTTGGTTGTCTTTTGCTCTTGCCTTCCTCCTCTGATCTCAGGGAGAAGACAGCTTCCTAGAAAAGGTAACAGTTGGTTTGCTATCCTCTAGATGTTCTTGTAGCGGGCTCAAATCAGGTACAGGCAACGCCCCGTTTACACGGGGGTTGCGTTCCGAGGTACTGTGCGTTTAAATGAAATTGCGTATATTGGGGACAGCATTGGAAAAGCCTGCAAACACCCTCTAAACTTCCGGAAGCCCTTTTGAAAGGCCTTTTGAAAACCAGCAGCCTCCCTGCAAAACTCCTTGCTCCAACTCTCCGCAGGCCTGAAAGGTCGGTGCCAAAGCTCCTGGGAGGGAGTCGAGATGCTGTTTCCATGCCACTTTGCCGCTTTTGTGCTCTTGGGGGGGCATTTTTGCCCCTTCAAGTGCCCCTTCCAGCTTTGCGGCAGTGTGCGTGTGCCTCGAAGGCACGTAAATGGAGTTGCCCTTGTCAACGATCAGCAGCTGCTCCATGCAGTGGCAGCTGGTCCCTTAGGGCAAACCAGGCACTACCCCACCAACCTGACTTTCCTCTCAGGCAACCTGCACCTGCCTGCCTTCTGACTCAAATCCAGTCCAGGTGGTGGCTCTAGCTCTCTGCTTTGGTCTCTTCCCTAGTCTCAACGTGGCCCTTGTAGAACTCGGCAGAGGAGAACGGAGACGAAACCAGAATTTGCCAGCACTGCTTGTCACTGATTTTGCGCTGCTTGACTCTGGGTCCGCTTGCGATTGGCAGCACGGGAGGCAGAAAGCCCAGTCTCATGATGCAGGCGCCAGCCCCCTCTGGCCCCAAGAGCCAGTTTTCTCCTTGTCTCTGTGCTCAGCCACTGCTGCACAGGCTATGCCACTCTGGCTTACTCTTACCACCTGAGCACTGGCATTTGGGAAGCGGTAGTGGCTGCTTTGGGGTGGCTCAGGGAAATGTCACTCCTCTCGAAATCAGATCTACATGGGTGTATTATCCTAGCCACAAGGAGACAGTGGTGCCTGTCAATTTGGACAGCTGTAGACATTTAGAACCATGGAGGATATGTTTATCAGTGGCTATTTCTTGCCACTATTATCACAAACCACATGCTTTTGATTACCAGTTTCTGGGGAACATGATGGACAGAGTGCTCTTGTCCCCGTGTCCCCATGGACTCCCAAGGGCATGTGGTTGGCCATTGTGGGAACAAAATGCTGATCTAACCCAGCAAGGCTCCTGTGTTCTTTAGCAGGCACCAGCTACTCTTGCACTAAGACTCTGATACAGCATGTGTCATTCCCCACACCAATACACTCTCTCTCTCAAGACAGGGACAGGGAGTATTGGCAGGGGGGGAGGGGGGATGAACTGGATCCTAATCCACAGCTGCCCTGGGGATGAGGGGATCAAATTCTCCATCCTTGCCAACTCCTTTTAGTGATGGGCTGCTTGCCATTGCTGTGCTCCTAAAGCTCTCTTGCTCCCCCCTCCTCTCTTTCTCTTTCTCTTGAATGTGGTAGCTTGAGATAGAACTAACCACCCTGAACATTTCTGGAGAGGAAGATGGGAAGGAGACCGGAGGCATGGTTCACCAGCTGCTGTGTGCTGCATTGCCCAGACAAAGTCGTGGGCTGGGGCTCCAGCTGTTGTTCAATTTCTACCACTGCCTCTGCAATGTGCTCTAGACAAGGGGTGGTGAACATGTGACCCCATCATCTCATCATGCTGGCTGGGGCTGCAGCCCATCAACCTATGAAGGCCCATCCATGTTCTGTTGCTCTTTTTCTTACTTATTTCCTGCCCTTCACCCTAAGGTCCCAGGGCAGGTTCCAGCAATTTAAATAAAATGTTAGCCAAACCTTATGTCCACAGCTGCATATTTAGTAAGCTTTTGGGTGAACTGCACATCCGGAGTGGGAGGATTACGAGCTGCATATTAATAGGGGAGGGGGAGCTTGGATTTGGGGTGCGAGCAATTTGTTTTTTGTTTTCCCCCTTGAGATGCTTGCTGTGGCTAGGGCCGGGCGATACGTCAATATAGATATATTTTCAAATCAGCTTGAAGTCTAGATAGTGAGACTGGTTTCATAATTTCTGACCTGGCAATATATTGTGAATCATGATGTGTGTGTGTACTATGCAAAAAACACCATGTGGGGGGAAACTGTGAAGCCAGACAATGCTTCTCGAGATTCCTGCAGCCCCTGTGGACTCTTCCGGTTCAGCTTTCCCCTGTCCTCCTGCAGGGGGCAGCGAAAATCACAATGCGGGGGAAACCGTGAAGCCAGCCAATGCCTCTACATAGCTCCATCTTATTTCAGACATCATGCTATATTGGTGTATTGCAATGTTTAGCTAGTGATATATCACCGTGTTGAAAGCCAGCTATCGCCCAGCCCTAGTTGTGGCCTCAGAGGGCAAGACTTGTCCACCCAGCTGGAGCAAGGGAAGAATGCATACAGGCACACATTCTGTCAGGCTCTCATGCCAGTCCCGCTTGTCATTGGACCTCCAGGAGAAGCAGTTTCTGGATATCGTACCCCAGGATGGTGATGACTCCACTGAGCGGCCAAGGAGATCTGGCTTTTGGTGGACCACCTCTTCAAGAATGCCTGCCACCAGGTGAGCTGAGGGGGACTGCACCATTGAAAGGATGGGTGTGGGCTGGAATCCAGTACCAGTTTTGGGGTGTGCAGGTTCCAAACGTCCCAATTGATTTATATCTTAGCTACTGACTCGCTCTTACAAACTCCTGCTGTGAGTATAGTGGCACCTTGGTGGAGCGGCAGCGGGTGGGACATCCAGCATACGGTCTTCCTTAGAGCGGCTCAGAAGAACCCAAGTGTTCCCAACCATTGTCTGTCTCTCCCTAGCAAAGCGGCTCTCTGAGACTCGCCACTAGAAGAAGCGGGGAATGAGTTCACTCTCCCATTGCCCCAAATCAGGAGAAGGGGAGTAGGAATGCTACTGTGGAAAGCAGGCGGGATACAATTCTCAGCCCTTGTGCCAGCTCTCTTGGTGAGGGGCTTCTCTCCATTGTGGCATTCGTCGACCTCACATTATGCACCTCAGGGCTGGATTGTTCTTCATGCTATCCAGGATGTACCTCATCCCTTCCGAACGCATGGGTGATACTCTGCTTCAGGAGGACGTCTTCCAGACCCCGGGGACGCAGGACGAGCTGCAGGAGATAACTGAGTGCCTGGACACCAGCATTCCCGAGACGATCCGTATCCTCTTTGGGGGACATTGTTGGGGAGCAGGGCTGCTTGGTGGTTTTCTTTCGCTCTTGGCTGGAGTGGACCTCACTTTTATATTTTTTTTATTTTTTTTATCTTTCCAAGACATTTTTTCATAACCAACCGGACTTCCCCACATCTCCCTCACCCTGCATTCTTTACAATAAAAATATCAGCAAATTGTTACCTTGTTTCATGTATTCCTTTGTACTTTCAAATAATTATATTTTATGTTTAAAATACTTGTTGTCCATTTACTTTTACCTTAAAATAAATATGATATTACTTTAAACTTTAGTCCTTTCATAATTATAACTTGGTTTCCCATATCACCGAATCTTATTGCTGAAGCTAGATTTTCCAAATCATGCAAATTCTTAACATTCATATAACTTATAATATTTTTGTAAATAGTCCTTAAATTTTTTCCAGTCCTCTTCCATTGTTTCTTCTCCCAAGTCTCGGATTCTGCCAGTCATTTCAGCCAGTTCCATATAGTCCATCAATTGCGTCTGCCACTCTTCCAGTGTGGGCAAATCTTGTGTCTTCCAATACTTTGCAATATGTATTCTTGCTGCTGTGGTTGCATACATAAAAAAAGTTCTGTCCTTCTTTAATACCTTTTGGCCAACAATGCCCAAAAGGAAGGCCTCTGGTTTCTTGGGAAAGGTATACTTAAGTACCTTTTTTAACTCATTATATATCATTTCCCAGAAGGCCCTCACTTTTGGACAAGTCCACCAAAGGTGAAAGAATGTCCCTTCAGCCTCCTTACATTTCCAACATTTGTTATCAGACAGGTGATATATTTTTGCAAGCTTGACTGGGGTCATGTACCACCTATATATCATTTTCATAATATTTTCTTTCAAGGCATTACATGCCGTAAATTTCATTCCGGTGGTCCATAACCTTTCCCAGTCCTCAAACATAATGTTATACCCAATGTCCTGCGCCCATTTTATCATGGCTGATTTGACTGTCTCATCCTGAGTATTCCATTTAAGCAGCAAGTTATACATTCTCGAAAGTACATTAGTCTTTGGTTCAAGTAGTTCTGTCTCTAACTTCGATTTTTCCACCTGGAATCCTACTTTTTTGTCCGTTTTAAAAACCTCTTGAATTTGAGCATAATGTAACCAATCTCGCACCTTATTCTTTAATTTGTCCAGGCTCTGCAACCTCTAGTTGTCTCCAATTTTTTCTATTATCTCCCAATATTTTGGCCAACCGGCCTCCATATTGAGTCTTTTTCGGGCCTTAGCCTCTATTGGTGATAACCACCTCGGGGTCTTATTTTCTAGTAAGTCCTTGTATTTAGTCCAGACAATAAATAATGCTTTTCTAACAATATGGTTTTTGAACATTTTGTGAAACTTTACCTTGTCGTACCACAAATATGCATGCCATCCAAAAGCATTATTGAACCCTTCCAGATCTAGGACATCAGCGTTTTCTAAAAGAAACCAATCTTTCATCCAGCAGAAAGCTGCAGCTTCATAATATAACCTCAAGTCCGGCAGGGCAAATCCCCCTCTTTCTTTTGCATCAGTTAGTATTTTAAATTTTATTCTGGGCTTTTTGCCCTGCCAGACAAACTTAGAGATATCTTTCTGCCACTTTCCGAAACATTCCACTCTGTCCACAATCTGTAGGGTTTGGAATAAAAACAACATCTTTGGCAATACATTCATTTTTACAGCCGCAATTCAACCCAACAAGGAAAGTTTTAATCTTGACCAAGTTTCTAAATCCTTTTTGATTTCTGACCAGCATTTTTCATAATTATCTTTAAATAAATTCAAATTTTTAGCAGACAAATTAACCCCTAGGTATTTCACTTTTTAAAAAAAAAATAATATTGGTTTTACAGCGTTTTTTTTAAACAATACAAACAAATAAAAAGACAAACAAACATGTATAATTTCATAGCCTTCTTTTCATAACCCTCATTTCTCGGACTCCCCCATACCTCTCCTTTCTGCATCCCAATTTCCAAAGTTATTTCAGCAGCTTCTAAATAATTTTATCAAATATATGTCCTCTTAGACTTTTCTTCAACTTAATCTTATGTCACTGTAATCCCTTTTTCTTTCTCAACACCTCGACATTTTAGCATTCATCAATTTTATAATAGTTCTTAAGATAAACTTTAAATTTCTTCCAGTCCTCTTCCGCCGTCTCTTTCCTCTGATCACGGATTCTGCCAGTCATTTCAGCCAGTGTCATGTAGTCCATCACAGGATGTAGGTCATAACATTATGTCAGCTGACTGGGAATGGTTATGGAACACCGGTATTAAATTTACGGCATGTAATGCCTTAAAGGAAAACATTATGAAAATGGTTTATAGGTGGTACATGACCCCAGTCAAGCTGGCAAAAATTTATCACTTGCCCGATAACAAATGTTGGAAATGTAAGGAGACTGAAGGTACCTTCTATCACCTTTGGTGGACATGCCCAAAGATTAAGGCTTTCTGGGAAATGATCTATAATGAAATGAAAAAGGTACTCAAAAGTACTTTCCTCAAAAAACCAGAGGCCTTCCTCTTGGGCATTGTCGGCCAATTGGTGTCAAAGAAGGATAGAACTTTCTTTATGTATGCCACAACAGCAGCAAGAATACTTATCGCAAAGTATTGGAAGACACAAGATCTACCCACCCTGGAAGAATGGCAGATGAAAGTGATGGACTATATGACACTGGCCGAGATGACAGGCAGAATCCGTGACCAAGGAAAAGAGACAGTGGAAGAAGAATGGAGAAAATTCAAAAGTTATCTTAAGGACTATTATAAACTTAATGAATGTTAGAGTGTTGTGGTTTTTAGGAACAAAAGGATACAGTGATATAAGGCCAGATTATGGAGATAACTAAGATGACAGAGGTTGGAAAGGTATATTTAGAAGTTGCTAAAAAATATTTTGGACATTGGGATGCAGAAAGGGGGGGTATGGGGGAGTCCTCGAAAAGAAGTTTATGAAAAAATGTTATGAAATTATATGTGTTTGTTTGTTTTTTATGTGTTTGTCTATGTTTAAAAAATATGTAAAACCAATAAAAATTAAAAAAAAAAAGATTTAACTGTTTCATCTTGTGTATTCCATTTCAGCAGCAAATTATACATTCTTGACAAATTCTTAGTATTGGGTTCTAACAGTTCAGTTTCTAATTTTGATTTCTCCACCTGGAAGCCAATTTTCTTGTCCAAATCATATGCCTCTATTATCTGATAATAATGAAGCCAATCTCACACTTTATTTTTTTAGTTTTTCAAAACTCTGCAATTTCAATCTGTCTCCCTCTTGTTCCAAAATTTCCCAATATTTCGGCCATTTGGCCTCCATATTGAGCTTTTTCTGAGCCTTCGCTTCCATCGGTGACAACCACCTTGGGGTTTTATTTTCAAGTAGGTCCTTATATCTTATCCAGACATTATTTCACTTTTTTAACCACATTTAACTCTGTCTCCTTCTGAAACCCATCTATTTCTAAAGGTGTCAGATTTTCCCCCAAAACCTTGGTTTTTTGCTTATTCAACTTGAATCCCGCCACCCGACCAAACTCATAAATCAATTCTAAAACTCTTTTTGTACTAGATTCTGGCTCCTGTAATGTTAAAACCAAATCATCTGCAAAAGCTTTCAGTTTATATTGTTTCACTCCGACCTGTATTCCTTGCACCAACCGGTCCTCCCTAATCATATTCAAAAGTACCTCCAGGACTGAAATAATTAGCAGAGGGGATAGGGGGCACCCCTGTCGTGTTCCTTTTTCAATTTTGAACTCTTCTGTCACCACATTATTCACTATCAGTTTAGCTTTTTGCTCTGAATAGATTGCTTCTATACTATTTTGAAACCCCCGTCCCACTCCCATCACTTCCAAATTTTTCTTCATGAACTTCGAAGAAATGTTGTCAAAGGCCTTCTCTGCGTCAATAAAGATTAGCACTGCTTTCGTGTTGATATCAGTTTGCAAAAGCTCCAAAATGTCAATAATATTCCTGGTGTTGTCAAACAAATGTCTACCTGGGAGAAAGCCTGCCTGGTCTTTATGAATTACTTCATTTAGCACTTTTTTAAGTCTACTTGCCAAAATATCTGCAAAAATTTTGTAATCCACATTAAGGAGTGAGATGGGACGGTAGTTCTTAAGTTGAGTCTTTTCAGATTCCAGTTTAGGAATCAATGTGATGAAAGCGTCTTTCCACGATTCCGGTGCCTTCCTCCCCTCCATAATCTGGTTACATACCTCCATTAGTGGTTGTATCAGAAAGTCTTTCAGTATCTTTTAGTACTTGGAGGTGAGACCATCTGGGCCTGGAGATTTACCTAGTTGCATATTCTGAATGGCACCCTCAATTTCTTGTTGTGTTATTCTATAATTCAGGATTGTTCTCTTCTCCTGAGGTAGTTTTGGTAGTCCATTAACTTTTAAAAATTGGTCTATCTCAGTCTCTTCCTTGCGTAAAAAGTTTTTTGAAATATCTCTGGAAACACTTTCTAATTTCTTCTGGTTTCTGAATGTTTCTCCCTTCAACCTCCAGATTGGTAACAAAGTTCAATTTTTGTCTCTTTTTCAACTGCCATGCTAGCAGTTTTCCACACTTGTTCGCCGATTCAAATGATCTTTGTTTCATTTGTTTAATTTTCCATTCCACTTCTTGATTTATCAATTTCGCATATTGTGCTTGATGGAACTTAATTTCTCTCAGAACTTCTTTTGATTTTGGTTTTAGTCTCATTTTTTTCTCTCCATCTCTTATCTTCTCCAATATCTTGTCCTTTTTTCCATTCCAGAGTTTTTTCTTGATCGTATTCTGTTGTATCAGAAACCCTCTCATAACTGCTTTACTTGCGTCCCAGATTGTTCTCTTTTCCACCGAGGTGTTCAAATTTATTTCAAAATAGTCTTTTAAAGTTTTTTGGGCCTTCTTCACAATCTCCTGATCTCTTAGTAGGGTGTCATTCATTTTCCATCTGAAGGAACCGATTGGAGTGAGTCTCAATTCCACTTTCATGGCATTATGGTCGGAGCAAGTTTTTGGGCAGATTTCCACTTTTCTAGTCTTAGGTGCCAGCCCTCTAGTTGTCCATATTTGGTCGATTCTTGTCCATGACAGGTGGGCCTCAGAAAAGAATGTTCCTTCTTTACCTAAGGGGTTCTTTGTCCTCCAAATGTCAATCAAATCCATACTGTCAGTTAGTTCAAAAAAAGTTTTAGGTAGTCTGCCATCTTTTGTTAAATTTTGATTTTGTGACTTATCCATGTGAGTAGAGACCACCCCATTCATATCTCCCATCATAATGATGTTGGTATAGTCCAGATAGTCCAGCATTATCTCATGCAGCTTCTTATAAAATTCTGATTTCCCCTCATTTGGTGCGTAAATTCCTAATACCAAAAAAATTTCTCCTTGTGTCTGTATTTCAATTGCCAAAATTCTTCCTTGCTCATCTTTAAATAGAAATTTCGGTGACAGGTTCTCCTTTGCATAAATCACCACGCCTCTTTTCTTGACTCTGTCTGAGGAAATAAATTCTTGGCCTAGTCTTTTGTTAATTAACACTTTCCTATGGAGCCTAGTCACATGCGTTTCCTGCAAGCAAATAATGTCCAATTGTTCTTTTTTCAATATATGAAAGATTCTTCTTCTTTTTTCCGGAGAATTTCCGCCATTAATATTCCAACTAAAGAGCTGCAGAGACATCCTGGATCAATCTGTTGGTCCTAAAGTGGTGTCTCTTCCTTTTCCTCTGAACCCAGGGGTGCTGGTGTTGATGCAGGTGCAGGCGGAGGTGGTGGCCAAGATGCTGCTGCTCCTGGACCTCACTTTTATATACCTGGTGGCTTAGGTTCCTAGGCCACCCCATCCTTAAGGCTCTGGGACACAGCACAATGAAATGCCCACAGTCAAGTCCAGTCATGCATCCAAACAGCTTCACAGCTTTAACCCCCATTTGAAAACATCAGCCGGGCTAGATAGAGCAGAGGTGGGGAATCTTGACAGGCCCGCAGGCCCCACATCTAGCATCATACGTGGTGTCAGGTGTGGAGACATGGCTGCAAAGGAGCTTCAAGGGTGCGTTCAATTGTTCTTTGGCAAGCAGGGTTTCTTGACCGCACTTTTGGAGTTGACCACTAGTATTTGCTGTTTGGAGTGAAACCATGCCTGCAGAAGGACATTTCCTCGGCAGATCAGCTTTGCCGGCAGCTTCGTCAAGAGGGGAGGTGTGGGATCATTACAGTGGGGTGGCTCAGTTGGTAGAGCGTGACACTCTTAATCTCAGGGCTGCGGGTTCAAAATGTGGGGTAATAAGCAAAGGATTTTAGGTATACTAAAAACAACAAGACCGCCCATAAAATGTATGCTATTGCCATGCCAATATGAGAGAAAATTAGTTGGAGGGAGGCAAGGGATGGGGCCACGGACCCCTGATTGGGAATAAGGGAACTAGGTGGTCCTCAGTGTCCCTTCCAACTCCACAATTCTATGATCCTGTGTCTTAAGGACAAATCTTGAGGCATAATGTGTGTGTGTTTCTGTTTGAACTTTCCCAGCCTTTGCTTTATTCTGATTTGCGCTTGCGTCCCTACTCCCCACGTGTAGAATTGCTATACCTTGGGATTTTCCTGGACATTCAAGCGTTTCCCGCATGGACACTTGTTTCCAACGGCCAAATCCCGGCGGATGGCAACCCTACCCACTTGTGCCAGATTGCCTGGCATACATTACAAGCATCTAGTCACATAGATTCTCCAGAATCCCGGGGCTAGCCCACCTGACGGGAAGAGTCCGCGACCAGAAGGAGGAGGAGTACCATGAAGAATGGACAAAATTCAAAGATTATTTAGCTGAATATGTCAAGATAACCTAACTGGAAAAGCTTGCAAATATGAGATAGGCTTAGGATTTAAATATGTAAGGATAGGAATTAAGATGTTTCAAGCTAGATTAGAAAGAATGAAAGATGTGATCAAGTTATTTTATTTTTTTTTGAGAAGATTGATTTTGGAAAACTGTAAATAAGGAAATACAATGAAATTCAACCAGGGGGATTTGAGGAAGTCAACAATGTTATCAAGATTGGTTTAATTACAATTAGGATGTATGTACGTTTGTTTGTTTGTTTGTTTGTCTTAATTTTTTTTGGGGAAATTAATTAAAAAAACTGAAAAGAAAAACACCATAGATTATCCAGAATCCCAAGCAGCGACACTGTGAAACTTTCATAGGAATAAAAGGTAGGGGGGAAGGAGGCACAATGTCAAGCAGGCAACAGAATAAACCCGAGCACTGTGGGTCTAAAACCGGCCCCCGAATCTCTTGCTCCCCACTCTGCCCTTCTGACAGTAACATTTTTTTGCTTGCTGGGTGGCTGTGTGCAATGAGAGCTCAGTCACTGAGGAAGGGTGCTGGCCCAGTGGGAGAAGTATGTGCTTGGCATGCAGGCGATCCAAAAATCCATTCAAGAGCAAAATTCCAGTTCTCATGTTTTCTGTATACATGGCTAATTTAAAGGGGAATAGCATGGTAGCTTCCACAGAGTCAGACCATTGAGCCGCCTAACTCCTTAAGGGAGGACCAGAGCTCACTGGTGATGCAGGTCCCAGAACAGTCTCCAGCATCTCCAGGTGAAACGGAAAACATCACCTGCCTGGAACCTTGTAGAGCCACTGCCAATCAGTACAGACAGTGCTGAGTTAGGTAGCTAGGATCCATCCACCATCACCCTTTGCTCGAAGCAAAGGCACATCGCTGGTCCAAATCTTTGAAAGACTTTCCCTGCTCACCAAGCCACCTGCCCTCCTTTATGCATTGCCGATGGCTTATCAAAGGGATCCTCACTGCAAGTCTCATCAAGGCAGACAGCTTGATGAAATCTTGGCGCCCTTGCTTTCAAAATGCTAACAGGGACAATGGCACCAGTGGACCTCTGGACTCACAGGGTGCAGCTTACTTGGGAGCCATCAATTGTACACATTTGGAATGGCCCTTGAGAAATGATGGTCTGCCTATATTCAGCAGCTTACCACCTTGTTGTTTGTTAAAAACTTGAATAAAAAGCATGCTTAAAATAAAACAGGAAAAATGAAATTTTGCTGGCTTCTTGAGAAAAGAATAATGCCTCATTATTTGTATCTGCTTTTAAATGTTGTTTCTCTTCTCTTTGTAATGAGTTTTACTGGGTCTGTGGTCATTTTAAGTTGCTTACCTTCACTAAAATATATAAATCTACTCGACTGGAAACTTTTATTATCCAAATTCAAACCCACTTTTCTTTCTTGGAATGTCCTCCATGGAAATGAGATGAGCAACTGGATAGCAAAATTCCTGGAGTGGGGAGGAGGGTTCAGTGTTCTAATAGATTAGATATGGACAGTCCTTCAGTACAGCAAAACTTGACACTTTGAAAGCTTTGAGTCCTTTCCAAAAGGACTTCACCCACTATTTAGGGGGGAAGTATGTCAGAACTGACCTTCTGCAGTACTGATTCCACATTCTTGGACTCCTAATCTTACACGTAAGTTAGAGCTGGAACCATCTCAGGCCCTATGGCTCTTGAAATGACCATGACCTATTCAGCAAAACCACAGAATCCACCTCTCTGGTGACTAAACCCCACTTGCGTTTACAAAATAAATTAACAACAGAGGAAAATCATGGAAGAAATAAAATGGCTTTTGAAATTAACAAAGGCGATTCCTTTTATCCACATGTATTACGGGACATGTTCAAAGCGCCCCTCAGGAGAAATTGCTAAAAGAAACAAAGGGATTTGGAGGGACCATGAGTGAACAGGTAGTACCAGAATGTACAGAATTGTACCTAGAAAAAGGTTACAACTGGATTACCTTTTTGTAAACAAAAACAACAACAACCCCCAAAATAAAACTCGGAAGCAGCAGGACTCCTTAGGAACTCTTCAAAAAACAAAACACAAAACTGCATATCCCTACCTAGTCACCAAATGTGAGGGGAAATGTAAACCAGCATCTTACACTGCTTTAAATGATAGCCAGGTTCTGCAATTTTTTACCACACCAGAAGTAAAAGCACGGGGCGTTAATAAGTTTTTGAAAAATCATGCACTTCATTTGTAGGTGTAATGGTTGTAGGGGTTGCTCGTGCGTAAGCCTGTGGCAACACCTGGCTGGGTTGCCTGAGTGAACCTTTCCTGTCCAGACAGCCACTCACTCGTGGCTGTCTCAATTGCTGGCAGAATCCGTCAGTGGGCATTTCTTAAACTTCTTCCAGCAAAGAAGTTCTTTGATGCCCAGTCTCCTCCTACTCTCCCTGCGCGGAAGCGTTCTGCGCAAGGAGGGCGTAGGCAGCAGAGGACTCTTCCTCTCTCCGCTGGTCCCCGGCAAGGAGTCATGTGACCGCATCTCTGATTCCCCCATCTGCCCCCCTTCTCCACTGGAGCTAAGCTGATTCCCTTCCCCAGAAGATGGGCTGCCTCTCCCAATCCCGGGACGCTCTCTGGGATCCCTTTGGAGCTTGCTCTCTCCCTCCGGCACTGATGGCAGTTCCCTGACAGTAGGCAAGGGAAAGCTTTCTGAAATGTACAAAATCTTACTAAGACACACAATCTGTTGAAATGACCAAGCGGCGGACGAGATTCGGGGACAGTGGTGTGCCGCCTGGGGAAATGTTCCTTTCCATTCACCTTAAGCAAAGATGTGGTGACCTTGTGCATCCATAAATAACTTTCGGAAATGTATTTCATTACTTCCCAAAGCTTCTCAATGGGCTACCAAATGGCATTTCTTTCTATTTGGGATGAAACTGGGGAAGCAGCTTTAGAAGAAGGGGTTGCTGACATTCACTGGCCTGGAAAACACCTGATGCCAATATGATGGCAAATTGTGGGTGGTGCATTGATGGAGAAACTAAGGCAACAAATGGGGACATGACGCCACCGGTGTTCTAAAGATACATTTCATGTAAAGATTATGATGGGCTTCTTCAAATGCCCATAGCCTCTTACAAGCAGAGGTTTTAGATCAATTTTCTGTAAACCTCTGTCTTAAATAGTTGTCACTGAAAATACGACCCAACAATGCAATGCTGGACTCATCCCTCCCGTCAGCGTGCCTGGAAAACACGGGTCCCAGTAGTTTCCGCCTTACTCTGCTCCTTTCTCCGTGAAAGGCTGCTCTTTAGCTTTCACATCGGAGCAAACCTCAACCCACTCCCTCCCAAAGAAACCTTTTTTATGAGCCCCCCTACTCTGCGTGTGCTTTCTTTGGCTCCTGTCTCAATGTGCAGAAATTGAGCACATGAATTTTCCAGCATCGGGAGTTTCCCCCAAGACAGTGTCGAGATCAGGCGTGTTTGTGTGGCTCCACGCTTGCAGTTATTGGGGCTTTGGCTAAGAGGAGTGCATGCACTTTCAGCAAGACATAGCTAGTTAGCTAGCTAGACAGTTTACCTCCCTTTGCTACAGTTTAGATTTCTGCATGCCATCTGCTGTTGTGGAACAAGTCATCCCCATGATCCCTCTAGCCCAGTGTTCTCTAGGGCGGCCCACAGAAGCTCTCAAGGGTTTCAGACAAAACATTTGTTCACTTCAGCATATAGCAGTCCAAAGAAATGTATGCTCTAGAAGGTCACAGGCTCCCCCGTCTTTGGGGTAGAGGTTTGACTTCTGAGACTAGATCTGCAGGACTCATAAACATTTCACTCTGTGTATAGGAGGAGGGGGGTGGGGGTGGAATACAGGGCTGAGAAATAGAAGAATGCGTTCAATCTCCTACACGAAGCCAGAGCCAATTATGAAGATTGACCAGTTGCTTATAGATCAAATGCATGGATCATGCAGCTGCAAAGAGGTCTACCCAGCCGCTCCCACAGGCAACATGGAATTCTTCTGTGCAATTTACTGTGTTGTTGCTGCTGTTGTTAAAGATGTAAGACAAGCCTATATTGCACTTCATTAAAAATGCCAGGTCACTTCACAACAATATACTGATGGACTCAGTAGAATCAGCAATCAGTACTGGGGCAGGGGCCTTGGCTGGCACCCTGCAATGCACGGCCCCTGCGCCAGTCCTGAGGAGGCTCAAGGCCAGGGGTCAGCAACCTTTTTCAGCCGTGGGCTGGTCCACCGTCCCTCACAGCATGTGGGGGGCCAGACTATATTTTGGAGAGAAAAAATGAACGAATTCCTATGCCCCACCAAGAACCCAGAGATGCATTTTAAATGAAAGGACACATTCTGCTCATGGAAAAACACATTGATTCCCGGACTCTCCGTGGGCCGGATTGAGAAGACGATTGGGCCGCATCCGGCCCCCGGGCCTTCGGTTGCCTACCCCTGCTCAAGGCAATCACTTCCTGCACTTCACCTTAACGCAGAAGACGGCCCAGTTGTGCTCAGATGCTCAAAATTCCCCTTTCACCTTTGAATCTTTGGAGGGTCTGTTTCAGTTGGCATCGGGACAGCTCACCTAGCAGTGCAGCTGCCTTTATTGCAGAGGCAGGAAGTTTCCTTCCTTTCATATTCAGGATTTCTGTACTCTCATAGAAATAATAAAATGGTTTCTGCTGTTTGTTAAAAGTCATGAATGAACTCTCACAACTCGTTGATAAGGTAGCTTGCTTGTGTTTCGAGAAATCGTATAAGAGGAGCATTATAGGAAGTTGCACTTGACAGAGTCAATCTAGCCCAGCACTGCCTACACTGACTGGCAGCAGCGCTGCAGGGTTTTCAAACAGGGGACAGTCCCAGCCCTGTTTGGTGGAGATCCTGGACTGAACCTGGGATCTCCTGCATGCAAAGCAAGGCCTCCCTCAACTCAGGAGGCGTGAGTTCTCTACTGTATTTCAGCAAATGCTTTCACTTTATCATTTCATTTTCATCTGTATATTTTGTGCACATATTTTCCTGTATATTTTAGACAGAGAGGAGTAGCAATAGGGTTAGAGGCAAGGTTCAGAGTTAGTGTTGTGTGAGCATTTTAAAGCAGTTGAGTTTAAACAGGAGGGGATTTCACCTGAAGAGATGGCCAGCATCGTGAATCTGTAAGTAGGATTTCGTCTGCTTCTTTTTTGTAATCTTCTGGGGCGAGGGCTTGGGGTCAATTAGGATGTATGTATGTATGTATGTATGTTTGTTTGTTTGTTTGTCTTAATTTTTTGGGGGAAAATTAATTAAAAAAACTGAAAAGAAAAACACCATAGATTATCCAGAATCCCAAGCAGCGACACTGTGAAACTTTCATGGGAATAAAAGGTAGGGGGGAAGGAGGCACAATGTCAAGCAGGCAACAGAATAAACCCGAGCACTGTGGGTCTAAAACCGGCCCCCGAATCTCTTGCTCCCCACTCTGCCCTTCTGACAGTAACATTTTTTTGCTTGCTGGATGGCTGTGTGCAATGAGAGCTCAGTCACTGAGGAAGGGTGCTGGCCCAGTGGGAGAAGTATGTGCTTGGCATGCAGGCGATCCAAAAATCCATTCAAGAGCAAAATTCCAGTTCTCATGTTTTCTGTCGAAATGGCTAATTTAAAGGGGAATAGCATGGTGCCTTCCACAGAGTCAGACCATTGAGCCGCCTAACTCCTTAAGGGAGGACCAGAGCTCGCTGGTGATGCAGGTCCCAGAACAGTCTCCAGCATCTCCAGGTGAAACTGAAAACATCACCTGCCTGGAACCTTGTAGAGCCACTGCCAATCAGTACAGACAGTGCTGAGTTAGGTAGCTAGGATCCATCCACCATCACCCTTTGCCCGAAGCAAAGGCACATCGCTGGTCCAAATCTTTGAAAGACTTTCCCTGCTCACCAAGCCACCTGCCCTCCTTTATGCATTGCCGATGGCTTATCAAAGGGATCCTCACTGCAAGTCTCATCAAGGCAGACAGCTTGATGAAATCTTGGCGCCCTTGCTTTCAAAATGCTAACAGGGACAATGGCACCAGTGGACCTCTGGACTCACAGGGTGCAGCTTACTTGGGAGCCATCAATTGTACACATTTGGAATGGCCCTTGAGAAATGATGGTCTGCCTATATTCAGCAGCTTACCACCTTGTTGTTTGTTAAAAACTTGAATAAAAAGCATGCTTAAAACGAAACAGGAAAAATGAAATTTTGCTGGCTTCTTGAGAAAAGAATAATGCCTCATTATTTGTATCTGCTTTTAAATGTTGTTTCTCTTCTCTTTGTAATGAGTTTTACTGGGTCTGTGGTCAATTTAAGTTGCTTACCTTCACTAAAATATATAAATCTACTCGACTGGAAACTTTTATTATCCAAATTCAAACCCACTTTTCTTTCTTGGAATGTCCTCCATGGAAATGAGATGAGCAACTGGATAGCAAAATTCCTGGAGTGGGGAGGAGGGTTCAGTGTTCTAATAGATTAGATATGGACAGTCCTTCAGTACAGCAAAACTTGACACTTTGAAAGCTTTGAGTCCTTTCCAAAAGGACTTCACCCACTATTTAGGGGGGAAGTATGTCAGAACTGACCTTCTGCAGTACTGATTCCACATTCTTGGACTCCTAATCTTACACGTAAGTTAGAGCTGGAACCATCTCAGGCCCTATGGCTCTTGAAATGACCATGACCTATTCAGCAAAACCACAGAATCCACCTCTCTGGTGACTAAACCCCACTTGCGTTTACAAAATAAATTAACAACAGAGGAAAATCATGGAAGAAATAAAATGGCTTTTGAAATTAACAAAGGCGATTCCTTTTATCCACATGTATTACGGGACATGTTCAAAGCGCCCCTCAGGAGAAATTGCTAAAAGAAACAAAGGGATTTGGAGGGACCATGAGTGAACAGGTAGTACCAGAATGTACAGAATTGTACCTAGAAAAAGGTTACAACTGGATTACCTTTTTGTAAACAAAAACAACAACAACCCCCAAAATAAAACTCGGAAGCAGCAGGACTCCTTAGGAACTCTTCAAAAAACAAAACACAAAACTGCATATCCCTACCTAGTCACCAAATGTGAGGGGAAACGTAAACCAGCATCTTACACTGCTTTAAATGATAGCCAGGTTCTGCAATTTTTTACCACACCAGAAGTAAAAGCACGGGGCATTAATAAGTTTTTGAAAAATCATGCACTTCATTTGTAGGTGTAATGGTTGTAGGGGTTGCTCGTGCGTAAGCCTGTGGCAACACCTGGCTGGGTTGCCTGAGTGAACCTTTCCTGTCCAGACAGCCACTCACTCGTGGCTGTCTCAATTGCTGGCAGAATCCGTCAGTGGGCATTTCTTAAACTTCTTCCAGCAAAGAAGTTCTTTGATGCCCAGTCTCCTCCTACTCTCCCTGCGCGGAAGCGTTCTGCGCAAGGAGGGCGTAGGCAGCAGAGGACTCTTCCTCTCTCCGCTGGTCCCCGGCAAGGAGTCATGTGACCGCATCTCTGATTCCCCCATCTGCCCCCCTTCTCCACTGGAGCTAAGCTGATTCCCTTCCCCAGAAGATGGGCTGCCTCTCCCAATCCCGGGACGCTCTCTGGGATCCCTTTGGAGCTTGCTCTCTCCCTCCGGCACTGATGGCAGTTCCCTGACAGTAGGCAAGGGAAAGCTTTCTGAAATGTACAAAATCTTACTAAGACACACAATCTGTTGAAATGACCAAGCGGCGGACGAGATTCGGGGACAGTGGTGTGCCGCCTGGGGAAATGTTCCTTTCCATTCACCTTAAGCAAAGATGTGGTGACCTTGTGCATCCATAAATAACTTTCGGAAATGTATTTCATTACTTCCCAAAGCTTCTCAATGGGCTACCAAATGGCATTTCTTTCTATTTGGGATGAAACTGGGGAAGCAGCTTTAGAAGAAGGGGTTGCTGACATTCACTGGCCTGGAAAACACCTGATGCCAATATGATGGCAAATTGTGGGTGGTGCATTGATGGAGAAACTAAGGCAACAAATGGGGACATGACGCCACCGGTGTTCTAAAGATACATTTCATGTAAAGATTATGATGGGCTTCTTCAAATGCCCATAGCCTCTTACAAGCAGAGGTTTTAGATCAATTTTCCGTAAACCTCTGTCTTAAATAGTTGTCACTGAAAATACGACCCAACAATGCAATGCTGGACTCATCCCTCCCGTCAGCGTGCCTGGAAAACACGGGTCCCAGTAGTTTCCGCCTTACTCTGCTCCTTTCTCCGTGAAAGGCTGCTCTTTAGCTTTCACATCGGAGCAAACCTCAACCCACCCCCTCCCAAAGAAACCTTTTTTATGAGCCCCCCTACTCTGCGTGTGCTTTCTTTGGCTCCTGTCTCAATGTGCAGAAATTGAGCACATGAATTTTTCCAAGATCAAATGCATGGATCATGCAGCTGCAAAGAGGTCTACCCAGCCGCTCCCACAGGCAACATGGAATTCTTCTGTGCAATTTACTGTGTTGTTGCTGCTGTTGTTAAAGATGTAAGACAAGCCTATATTGCACTTCATTAAAAATGCCAGGTCACTTCACAACAATATACTGATGGACTCAGTAGAATCAGCAATCAGTACTGGGGCAGGGGCCTTGGCTGGCACCCTGCAATGCACGGCCCCTGCGCCAGTCCTGAGGAGGCTCAAGGCCAGGGGTCAGCAACCTTTTTCAGCCGTGGGCTGGTCCACCGTCCCTCACAGCATGTGGGGGGCCAGACTATATTTTGGAGAGAAAAAATGAACGAATTCCTATGCCCCACCAAGAACCCAGAGATGCATTTTAAATGAAAGGACACATTCTGCTCATGGAAAAACACATTGATTCCCGGACTCTCGGTGGGCCGGATTGAGAAGACGATTGGGCCGCATCCGGCCCCCGGGCCTTCGGTTGCCTACCCCTGCTCAAGGCAATCACTTCCTGCACTTCACCTTAACGCAGAAGACGGCCCAGTTGTGCTCAGATGCTCAAAATTCCCCTTTCACCTTTGAATCTTTGGAGGGTCTGTTTCAGTTGGCATCGGGACAGCTCACCTAGCAGTGCAGCTGCCTTTATTGCAGAGGCAGGAAGTTTCCTTCCTTTCATATTCAGGATTTCTGTACTCTCATAGAAATAATAAAATGGTTTCTGCTGTTTGTTAAAAGTCATGAATGAACTCTCACAACTCGTTGATAAGGTAGCTTGCTTGTGTTTCGAGAAATCGTATAAGAGGAGCATTATAGGAAGTTGCACTTGACAGAGTCAATCTAGCCCAGCACTGCCTACACTGACTGGCAGCAGCGCTGCAGGGTTTTCAAACAGGGGACAGTCCCAGCCCTGTTTGGTGGAGATCCTGGACTGAACCTGGGATCTCCTGCATGCAAAGCAAGGCCTCCCTCAACTCGGGAGGCGTGAGTTCTCTACTGTATTTCAACAAATGCTTTCACTTTATCATTTCATTTTCATCTGTATATTTTGTGCACATATTTTCCTGTATATTTTAGACAGAGAGGAGTAGCAATAGGGTTAGAGGCAAGGTTCAGAGTTAGTGTTGTGTGAGCATTTTAAAGCAGTTGAGTTTAAACAGGAGGGGATTTCACCTGAAGAGATGGCCAGCATCGTGAATCTGTAAGTAGGATTTCGTCTGCTTCTTTTTTGTAATCTTCTGGGGCGAGGGCTTGGGGTCCCCCACACGGCCAGCATCCCCATGGAATTCAACCCCTTCCTGAACAGCTTAACTTCTCTTCCCACCCGCCTTCCCATTCTCCCTCAAATCTCATTGCAGCTCAGCTGGTTAGAGGGAGCTGCAGATAGCACCAAGGTTGCAGGCCCGATTCCCATAAGGTACAGCTGCATATTCCTGCATTGCAGGGGGTTGGACTAGATGACCCCCGGGGTACCTTCCATGATCATTATTTGGGATGCTTTTTATTACATTCATAGCCCACTTTTCATCCAAGCAGTTCAAGGTGGCATTTACGGCTTGCCTTTCCCCCTGTTTTTCCCCTCACAACAAACCTGTTAGGCAGGCTAGGATGAGAGTGACTGGACCCAACATCAAACAGTGCACTTCATGACTGAGTGGGGATTTGCACTCGGATCTCCCAGGTCCTCCTAGTCCAGAATTCTAGCCACTATACACCCCCCCTCTCTCTACCCCTTCTCCGTTTCTCAACTCTTCAGCCATCAACTGCAACAGACAGGCGTTCTGTCAGTCTTCCTGTCAGTCACTCTGGCTCTAAGAGAGTTTTCATTGCATTCTTTGGCTCATCTATGCCTTGATGCTTTGACGACCTTCCTAGCAGCCCCCTTCGCTCTCCAGGCAGGGCTGCTGTCCTAACAGCATTATGCTGAGGGCTCTTTTAAATGCTGGAAATGCTTCCCTTATCTTTGCTTTGCTGGGGGTGGGGGTAGTGTTGGAATCCCCCCCCCCCACATACATGAGATGCACCACTGTGTTCCTGTGGAGAGCCGTTTGGGGTCTGTGGGTGCATAAAAAAACAAAAAGAGCCCTATTGCGTGGCGAGTTCCCGCCCCCCCCCCCAAGTGGAAATAAAGACACATGACACAATTATTTCAGGTTAATGGGCTAAATATGGCCACAACTTTATTGGTTACAGGTGATGAGTGGTATTGGCTTAGGCATTGGTCCTAACTGACTATCCGGCTTCAGCCCGTCCGCTTGAAGTCCGGGAAGGGTTAACCACCAGTAGGGGGAGTCCTGCTGATGCACATCAACTCGCAACCCGCCCCCGGGTTTTTTATCAACTGTACCCCATATTCATCACAATTATAATAAATAAAGGCTTGACATATCTCGCTTTGCATGTCATGAGTCTATCTCATATATTAGTTTCACCATTTTTAAGTTGAATTACTGAAATAAATGAACTTTTCCACGATATTCTAATTTCCCGAGTTTCCCCTGTATGTGTGGGGTTTTGTGTCAGCATCACTTGCGTGGGTTCACTTACTATTCCCTTGTTGCATTTCCTTGGTGGTGAGAGAGGTTGGGGGGGGGGTGACCTAGGGTGTGGTTGGTGGTCTTTGGTTGGCTGCAGGGAGATTTGTTTTTGTGTGTGAGTGGGCACCTAGGGTACAAATAACTAGGAACCTCATCAAACTATACCTCCACAACTACAACCCCTCGTGGCGACAAATCAACAAATACCCGAGGAGATGCAACAACACCACATGCTCCTTTCCTTGTTGATACGATGTCCCGCAGCTGAAGTAGTGTGTGAAATGATATGGGTCTGCCTGCAACTGTTAGGCCACCCGTATTTGTGTTATGGCTATGCTGCAAAGACTCCCTGCCTTCTCTTACACACACACAACCCATTTTGGTTGTAGGCTTCTGTCTCAGGTTTTGAAATGTGTTGGGGAGGGGGCTTTACTGGGTTGTTTTTCACCTTTATTATGCATTTTGTGTTTCGATATTGCGATTTTTATGTTGGAACCAGTGCTTTTTTTCTATTAAAAAAATGTTTGGGGTACTCTCATTTTGACTCAAGAAAATCACCATTTTATAGTTCAAATCGGGGAAAATAAATGCAGTACAGTAAATGGACAAAAGTGCAAAGATTCACAAAATGTTTCGGGGTGTGCGTACCCCTGCATCCCCCCAGAAAAAGCACTGGTTGTAACTGAGACCTGTGGGTATAGGGCGGTATAACAACAACAACAACAACAACAACAAGGTCTGCCCCTCTCCTTCTCTTCTAGGTTCAGGCGAGTGAGGGACATGGCAGCCCGCAAGAAGAAGGGGACCCGCAAAGTCCCCAAGAAGTCCAGGGTTGCTGTGGGCCCACGTGAGCAAATGCTTCCTTTTCATTTTGGAGCGTAAGGAGGGGTGGTCTCAATGCTCTAATCCTCAACTGTGGAAAATAAGTAGAAATGAACTAACCTGCCCCCATGTCCTTTCCTGCTTCTCTTGTTGCAGATGGTTCAGAGACTGGCAGGGTCTGGGCATCGCCTGTGGTTAGTATTTGAGAAAACAGCACAGTACATACGAAATCCCTCACCCCCACCCCCCCATCCACCAGTGCTGTATGTACCCCCATTTTGGCGGTCTCAGATGCAGAGGAGCCCTCCTGCCATGAACTGACAGCCTGACTCTTGCCATTTCAGCAACTGGAGAAGGATGAGATGTTGCTCTGCTGCGTGCTGGCCACTTGCTCGGAGGCCCGCCAGAGAGAAAAGGACAGGTTGAGGTACTCCAAAAAGATGGCCGTCAAGGCAGTTGCGGTGAGCGAGAGGTTGCATGAGATATCCAGGGGTGAGGTGGGCAGGAGAGCTGGGGATGGGATTGGGGGGATGCTGGGCAGAAGGAAGGCCTGGCAGGGTCTGGCCAAGAGAAGGGTTGTGCAGGCATTTGGCATGAAATTGCCAATTCCTGCACTGAGTTTGGGGTTGGAGGAATCCACCTGATGTCCGTAGTGAACTGACGTTCCCCCCCCCCCTGCCCTCTGTTCTCTATCAGGATCTCATGGGACGGATTGCGTGCTTTACGCAGCCTGAATTGGTCCTTGCTACGGCACTGGAAGCCCTTTACCAACTGAGCTATACCGGGGGTTTTTGAGCTTGACGAGGAGCTGGCGGGGAGGGGGGGGGGAGGGGAGCAGAATGTGGAAAGGTGTTACCAGACCTTGCCACTGCAGTGAATTCGATTGGAAGAATTGCTTACAATTTCTTGGGTTTCTTGCGTTCAAAAAGCTTTATTCATGCAGCAACTATTTACAGGATGAGTGGAGATGTGAGAGAGAAAATAGAAGCTATATTGTCTAGAGATGACTGTGAAATGGCTCAGCTTTTAGGGGTGGGATTAACTAAGACCTAGAGGCTTGCAACCAAGTGCCGGGTAGACTGCCACATGAACAGTGCCCTGGTGTGTTTATTTTACCTTTATTCATTTTTACCCTGTAAAATCTATACGCTGCTTGATTGTCAAAAGTGGTTTTTGTTTTTTTAAAAAGATATTTATTAAAAGTTTTTAAGATATAACAAGAAAAAAGAAAAATAAACATACAAAATAAAAAACAGTTAAAAACACACATTAATTTTCAATAACATAACTTCCATACACTTATTTCCTCGGACCTCCTCATACCTCCCTTCTTTGTATTCCAGTTCGATTTGTTAGTTCAGCAAATCCTTACCATTAAACTTTAACCCGTTTGTGAAACCTCTTTTTTTTCATATCTCTTAAAGCATTACAGCTGGAAACCGCTTAGTTTCTATCCAACATCCTTCTAACATTCATTAATTTTACAATGTTTCTGTAAGTAGTCTTTGAATTTCTTCCAGTCTTCTTTCACCGACTCTTCTCCCTGGTCTCGGATTCTGCCAGTCATTTCTGCCAATTCCATGTAGTCAATCACCTTCATCTGCCATTCTTCCAGGGTGGGTAGATCTTGTGTCTTCCAATACTTTGCAATAAGTATTCTTGCTGCTGTTGTTGCATACATAAAAAAAGTTCTGTCCTTCTTTGGCACCAATTGGCCCACAATGCCCAGGAGAAAGGCCTCTGGTTTCTTCAGGAAGGTATACTTAAATACCTTTTTCAATTAATTATATATCATTTCCCAGAAGGCCTTAATCTTTGGACACGTCCACCAAAGGTGAAAAAATGTACCTTTGGTTTCTTTACATTTCCAGCATTTATTATCGGGCAAATGATAGATTTTTGCAAGCTTGACTGGGGTCATGTACCACCTGTATATCATTTTCATAATATTCTCTCTTAAGGCATTACATGCCGTAAACTTCATACCTGTGGTCCATAACTGTTCCCAGTCAGCAAACATAATATTATGTCCAACATCCTGTGCCCATTTAATCATAACAGATTTCACCGTTTCATCCTGAGTATTCCATTTCAACAGCAAATTATACATTCTTGACAAATTCTTAGTTTTGGGTTCTAACAGTTCTGTTTCTAATTTTGACTTTTCCACCTGGAAGCCAATTTTCTTATCCAAATCATATGTCTCCATTATCTGATAATAATGAAGCCAGTCTCTCACTTTGTTTTTTAATTTCTCAAAACTCTGCAATTTCAATCTATCTCCGTCTTGTTCCAAAATTTCCCAGTATGTCGGCCATTTGGCCTCCATATTGAGCTTTTTCAAAGCTTTTGCTTCCATTGGTGACAGCCACCTTGGGGTTTTATTTTCCAACAAATCTTTATATCTTATCCAAATGTTAAACAAAGCTTTCCTGACAATATGATTTTTAAATGCTTCATGAGCTTTGACCTTATCATACCATAAATATGCATGCCAACCAAATACATTGTTAAAACCTTCTAAATGAAAAATGTCTGTGTTTTCAAGAAGTAGCCATTCTTTCAACCAGCAAAATGCTGCTGATTCATAGTAAAGTTTAAGGTCTGGCAGGGCAAATCCACCCCTTTCCTTTGCATCTGTCAGTATCTTAAATTTTATTCTGGGCTTCTTGCCCTGCCAGACAAATCTAGAGATATCTCTCTGCCACCTCTTAAAACAATCCATCTTGTCCACAATTTGCAATGTCTGAAATAAAAACAACATTCTCGGCAATACATTCATTTTTATCACAGCAATTCGGCCCAACAGTGAAAGCTTCAAATTTGACTAAATTTCTAAATCTTTTTTCACTTCAGTCCAACATTTTTCATAATTATCTTTAAATAGATTCCCATTTTTGCCTGTCATGTTAATCCCCAAATATTTCACTTTCTTTACCACAGTCAATCCTGTCTCATTCTGAAACCTATCTCTTTCAATCGGTGTTAAATTTTTCTCTAAAACCTTGGTTTTTAACTTGTTCAGTTTAAAACCAGCCACTTGACCAAATTCCTGAATTAATTCTAAAACCGATTGTCAAAAGTGGTTTTAGCTAACACATGCATTCACTAGAAGTTCAAGAGAATCACATGTATTTGATGCTCCCCCCACCCCACCCCCAATATGTGGAAGACTCCAAGGAGACAGAGTCTAAAAAGGTTTCCCTCCTTCTCTCCAGCCTCATGAAGCCCAAATTACCACTGAAGCTCCACAGCCTGATTGTGCATGCAGCCTTTGCGGCGGTCATTGAGGTCAAAACTGAGCCCGACAAGCAGGTAAGTTGTTAGCCTTGAAATTTGACTTCTCTAGTTGTTGTTGTTTCTTCACACGCTTTAAGCATTGCTCCCATTGCTCAACATCTGATCTCTCTTTCCCCTGCTTGGCGCACCCTCTCCCTCATTGCCATTGCCTGCAGGAGTTAGAGGAACGTTATACTCTGATGCTGGGAGGCCTTCTCTGGGAGGCCCCAAGCACTAAGACCCTGAACTTGCTGATGAATCTAAGTATCTTGATGGCCTCAGTGGCTGTTTGACCTAGAAAGCTTTCATGGAGAAACTGCCACCTAGCAGTGCACCTCTTGGGCCCTTCCCCTCTTGTAAGGCAAGCTGGCCACATGGACGAGCCAGCAAAGGCCCACTTGCCCAGACAGCCAAAGGAGGGCCTTGGATGCAGAGCTACAATTTGGGGCTGGAGGACATTGCCATTTTAGAACAGAAACGGATCTCTCTCTGAGAGTGTAAAGGGCTTCACAGTGGTCTGCCTCTTTTCCCCAGACCAGCCTCCTGATCCTGAGGTCCCCTTTCCTCCCACATGAACTGAGAGGTTACACAACAAGTGCGATTGCAGCGGAGAGGCAAGGTAAGTCTCTCACCTTTGGCACCTTCACAGCCCCAAGAGGCTCCCAGAGTGGCTTGTGAAAGGATTCCCACAGGAGGAATCACAGTCTGGTATCAGGCGCACAACACAATGTGTGTCCCTGGGAGGCCGGACAAGGCTGGAGACATTTCCTGCCCTCTTCCTTGATCTTACACTTCCACCTTGGGGCCAGGCAATAGAACTCACTCATCCCATGATGGAAGCAAGTCTTCCCTGGCTTGGGTCTGCTTCCATGTTCTCTTGCACCCATTATTTGGGGGGTGGAGAGAGTTTAGGATCAGATCAGTCATCTGATCCAGTACGTTCTTTTCTTTTCTCTACAGCATGCTCTCGTCCCTCTGGAGCTGGCTCACTTCTGCCCCAAAGAAGGTAACACCCACAGCCTGGGGACATGGGACGCACTTTCCAGACTAAGGAGAGCCCACTCAGTAGCTGCAGCATCCTTGCTTGATGCAGACCTCCTGGGTCATGTGGCTGTGAAATCCTGCCACAGCACAAAGATGGCCAAACTGCAGGCTTGGAAGGAGTCGTTGCCACCAAAGACAGGATCCATAAAGCCTCCTTGTAAATAGGGTGGAATGGGGGCCAGGTCAATTTGGTGAATCAGTAAATGTGGCAGAAATTCATCTCTCTTCTCCTTCATTCTCTTCCAGATGACATAAGACTTGATGTCAGTTTCGATTATGGGGATAAGACACAAGTTTCAAGGCTCAGCGATGATGGAGAGGCAAGTTTTGCTTGCTGTTTCATTGTGTGTTGTTGCTAATTGTGATCATTGATGTTGTTTTAGAATTCTTTCCTATGCAATATTACTTTTTTATTGCTTTTAAATTGTTGCTTTTTAAATTTTCCTTGTAAAGGAAAGTGTTCTGCTAATGTTGATTGTATTCTGAATTGCTTCAAGAAGCCTCATAGCAATGAATACTGTTAAGAGTAATAATTATTTTACCTGCCTTAATTATAATAAAGCATTGACATGCATATTTTAAATTAGCGGTTAAGGTCTTAAACTACACATTTTAATAGTTTCACATCTGTATTCTTTACTGTATTCTAGCTTATAGATTTTGATTTTAACCTACATATATATGAGAGCCAGTGTGGTGTAGTGGTTAAGAGCGGTAGTCTCGTAATCTGGGGAACCGGGTTCGCGTCTCCGCCCCTCCACATGCAGCTGCTGGGTGACCTTGGGCCAGTCACACTTCTCTGAAGTCTCTCAGCCCCACTCACCTCACAGAGTGTTTGTTGGGGGGGGGGAGGGAAAGGAGAATGTTAGCCGCTTTGAGACTCCTTAGGGTAGTGATAAAGCGGGATATCATTTTTTAAAAAAAAATGATATTTATTAAGGTTTCAAAGAAAAGAATTACATGAATTTAAAAAAGAAGAAAAAGAAAGACAAAAGTAAAAATAAAAGAAAAAATACAAAATACAAAAAAAGATTAAAAACACTTAAAAAATACATCAGTCTTTCCATAACTTACATTCATTTCCTTGTTTCCCTGACCTCCTCACACGCCCTTTTTTGTATTCCAATTCAGTTAGTTAATTCAGCAATTTCTTTCCCTCTTTGTTTTTATCTTAATCCTTTAACATAATATATTATAACTTTGGATTCTCACCTGTTAACAATCCATTTTTACATACACCTTTATAACATTGCTGCCTAAACCACTTAACTTCATTCTGACATCATTCTAACATTCATTAATTTTGCAATATTTCTTTAAATAGTCTTTAAATTTCTTCCAATCTTCTTCCACTGACTCTTCTCCCTGGTCTCGGATTCTGCCAGTCATTTCCGCCAATTCCATGTAGTCCATCACCTTCATCTGCCATTCTTCCAGAGTGGGTAGATCTTTTGTCTTCCAATACTTTGCAGTAAGTATTCTTGCTGCTGTTGTGGCATACATAAAAAAAGTTCTGTCCTTCTTTGGCACCATTTGGCCGACCATGCCCAGGAGAAAGGCCTCTGGTTTCTTCAGAAATGTATATTTAAATACCCTTTTCATTTCATTATAAATCATCTCCCAGAAAGCCTTAATCCTTGGGCACGTCCACCAAAGGTGAAAGAATGTACCTTCAGTTTCTTTACATTTCCAACATTTATTATCGGGCAAATGATAGATTTTTGCAAGCTTGACTGGTGTCATGTACCACCTGTATATCATTTTCATAATATTCTCTCTTAAGGCATTACATGCCGTGAATTTCATACCTGTGGTCCATAACTGTTCCCAGTCAGCCATCATTATATTATGTCCAACATCTTGTGCCCATTTAATCATAGCAGATTTCACCGTTTCATCCTGTGTATTCCATTTAAACAGCAAGTTATACATCTTTGACAAAATCTTAGTTTTGGGTTCTAGCAGTTCAGTTTCTAATTTTGATTTTTCCACCTGGAAACCAATTTTCTTGTCCAAATTGTATGCCTCCATTATCTGATAATAATGAAGCCAGTCTCGCACTTTGTTTTTTAATTTCTCAAAACTCTGCAATTTCAGTCTATCTCCCTCTTGTTCCAAAATTTCCCAATAGTTCGGCCATTTGACCTCCATATTGAGCTTTTTCTGAGCTTTCGCTCAGAGATAGAGAACATGTAGAAGAAGAAGAAGAGTTTGGAATAGATAAAGCGGGATATCAAATCCAAACTCTTCTTCTTCTTCTACATGTTCTCTATCTCTGTATAAGTCCATATTCTGGTTTGTGACTGTAATAAACTGATTCGTTCATTCAATAAAGCTTCGGTGGTTTTGAAATTCAGTAAATTGTCTCTGCCTCCATTTTTTGGTATTGAGGGAAACGCTCTATAAAATAATCAGAAAACATCAGGGTTGTAGTCAACATCAGTCCTTTCCACAGCAGACCTATTTAAATTGATGGGCACTAATTACGTGGCTGTGTTGATTTTGACGCATCTCTTCTGAGTAAAACTCAGTTGACTACTCCTCACAGGATATCCTGGAATTGTAGAGTTGGAAGGGACCACAAGAGTCATCTAGTCCACCCCCTGCAATGCAGGAATATTTTGCCCAACTTGGGGCTCGGACTGTCTGGAAGGAGGCCAAAGCCCACTTAAACATAAGAATGATTATAAGAAAGCATTCATTCAACAGCCAGAGTTGAATGAAGACAATGTGCTAGGAGGAGAATGAGCTAATTAAACCATTCTGCAACACACACACACACACACACACACACACACTGCAATCCGAACCCCAGTGCTGTTATGAGGACAATGGTCACAACCACACATTTCAAGAAGCATTGCACTAAGAGTCACAGATTCACCCAACACATCCTGGGAACCTCTGTTTGCGACAGATCTAACATCTCTCAGCACCCTTGGCAAACTACAGTTCCCAGGATTCTTGAGGGAAAGCCTGGACGCTTTCAAGTGGTGTAAGAGCGTTAAATGTGTGGTGTGGAATTCCTCCAAAATAATCGGGGAACTGTGCAACCCTCTCTCTCTCAGGCTACGGTCCTGCCCCAGGCTCAGGAGGAGGATGGCTCTTTATTAGATTAGGTTTGTATCCTGCCTTTCTATTTTCATGCTCAAGGCAGCTAAACCGTCAGAACTGCAGAAATCAATTATAATAATCAATACAATAATAATAGCAATAAGAATTATTTACCGAATCTAAATAATCTGACCCCTTCATGGATCACTGCCTTGCCGTGGTGAAGGGGCTTCCCAAGAGAATAAAATATGATCATAAGCATGACACGGCTGTTTAGCAGGCACAAAAAGATGGGGCAAAAGAATCCAATAGTTTGGGTTTCTTGTCAGGCCGAGCGATGTCCCTCTGGTCTCACCAGGAGCCTCTTTAGTAGAGCTGGTGTCTGGGCCCTGCCCCCCAGGCCAGGTGGAAAGGGCCTTGCAGGAAGCGGCCTTCACAACTCACAACCGGCCAAGGCCATCATGATGACACACAGTTCAATAGGGCAAGGTTTCTGGCAGGTGGGCATCTAAAGCCTACCAGATTGTCCACGCAGACCTTGTTGGTCCACTTGCAACCTCTCTAGGTGGAGCAAAGTACTTCATGGTATTGATTGATGCTTTTTCCAGGTACATTCATGTGTTCGTGCTCAGGCAGAAATCAGAAGCGTTTCCGAGGTTCAAGGAATTCTGTGCTTGGTTGCAAAATGTCCATGGAAAGCAACTGCAAAACCTGTGCTGGTCCCGGGGGTAAGGTACCTTGGGTGTAGCAGAGTCCACACGAAGAGGGGCAAGGTCCGAGGCAGAGAGCCGGGCGGGGAACAGGTACGCTGGAACAGGAGGCTGTGCAGGGAACAGGAACACCGGATGGTCGGGAACAGGAGGCCGAGCAGGGAACAGGAGTACCGGATAGTCAGGAACAGGAAGCCGAGCAGGGAACAGGAGTACCGGATAGTCAGGAACAGGAGGCCGAGCAGGGATCAGGAACACAGGAAGGTCCGAAGCCAACAACGACGTTGCTCCCGCAACCTGGGGCCGGGCTGACTGGGCTTTTATCCTCTTCTAAGGCCAGGGGCGGTCCCGGCCCCCAGGAGCCCCGCCTCCTCTGGCCTTAAGGCGAGCACTCCTCCTGGGGGCAACCAGTTCCCTTCGCCTCTCTGCCCTAAGCCTCTGCAGATCAGGAGAGGCCGAAGGGTTACTGGGCCCTGGAGGAGGCTCACCTGTGGCCACTGAGTCGTCAAGCCTCTCTGGGGCCAGAAGGGTTTCACCTGGGGCCAGCTCCTGATGCACTGCCACAGGTGCAGGTTCTTCAGCATCTAGGCCTTGCCCCAGTTCAGCCGGCCCTGGAGGCGGGGACTCTTGTGCAGGCTGGGATTCCTCTGTTTCATCCTCCGAATCGGAATCCCAGGCCATCACACCATCCCCCCTCCCAGGCCCCCCCCCTCAACCGTGGGTCCGGACCCGGCTTGCCGGGGTACGTCGCATGGAACTCTCGGAGGCAGGCAGGTGCGTGGACGTTGGCCGCTGGTTCCCAGGAACGGTCCTCCGGTCCGTACCCCTTCCAGTCAATGAGATACTGCAGCTTTCCCCTGCGGTATTGGGAGTCCAGGATGCGTTCCACCTCGTACTCAGGCTCTCCCCGAACCAACACTGGCTGCGGTCGGAGACGGTTCGGGTGGAACTCGTCGGGTGGGGCCACCGGACTCAAAAGGGACCTGTGGAAGACCGGGTGAACCTTCAGGGTTGCGGGTAACCGGAGACGAAATGCCACAGGAGAGACTTGGTCTACGATAGGGAACGGGCTGGTGAAGCGGGCGTCCAACTTCCGCGAAGGTCGAGAGGGGTGGAGGTGGCGAGTGGAGAGCCAAACCAGGTCACCAACGCGAAGTTCCGGCCCCACCTGGCGGTGGCGGTCGGCCTGGGCTTTGTACGCTTCCTTGGCCTGGTGCAGTTGCTCCACCAAAAGCTGTTGCTGGGCCTGGAGCTCTTGAAGCCACTCCGTCACCGCCGGGACCGCGGACGCCGGCAGCACCTCTGGAAACAGCCGTGGATGATAACCATAACTGGCCTGGAACGGGGTCTGCTGGGTGGACGCATTCACCGCGTTGTTATAGGCGAACTCTGCCAATGCCAGGTGGTCGACCCAGTCATCCTGCTGGTAGCTGCAGTAACACCGGAGGTACTGCTCCAGCACCGCGTTCGCCCGTTCCGTCTGGCCATCGGTCTGTGGGTGGTAGGCTGACGAGAGGCAGACCTCTGTCCCGAGGGTCTGGTGTAATGCTCGCCAGAACCGGGATGTGAACTGAACGCCCCGGTCGGACACCACACGCTCAGGTAGGCCATGCAAGCGGAAGACATGCTGAAGGTACAGCTGAGCAGTTTCCTTGGCTGTGGGTACAGATGGACAGGGAGCGCAGTGCACCATCTTGGTGAAATGGTCGGAGAAAACCAGAAGGCAGGTACAGCCACGAGACGAGGGTAAGTCCACTATAAAGTCCAATGAAACCGTGTGCCAAGGACGCGGTGGAACTGGCAATGGCTGAAGTAGGCCGGGGGGTCGCCCGGTAGGTCCCTTGGCGCGCCGGCAGACATCACAACCAGCAACGTAGCGAGCCACGTCAGCCTTCAGGCGGGGCCACCAAAACTCTCGACTGACCAGATGGGTGGTCCGATACCGTCCAAAGTGCCCCGCTGCTGGGGCATCATGGGCCATCCGGAGAACCTCCAGCCGTAGTGGCCCTGGCGGGATGTACAGACGACTGTGATGCAGCAGAAGGCCGTGATGCAGGACCAGTCCCGGATACTGTGGGCTGGACCCTTCAGCCAGCTCCCGGAGCCGATCCTGGGCCCAAGCGTCGACCCGCTGCTGTTACCGCACCCGAACCTGCAGTGGCTGCGCCTCCTGGGTGGCCAGGAATGCAGCCGGAGGTAGGATCGTGGTGGGTTCTGCTTGCTGTACCGTGTCTGCGTTGTCTTCAGGTTTCCGGGACAGGGCATCCGCCTTCTGATTCTGAGAGCTAGGGATGTAGCGGATCCGGAACTGGAACCGGGAAAAGAACAACGCCCACCGGATCTGTCTTTGGTTCAGCTTGCGGGTGGTCTGGAGGTACTCCAGGTTCCGGTGGTCGGTTCTCACCTCCACCGGATGTCGTGCCCCCTCAAGATGGTGGCGCCAGACCTCAAAGGCTACCTTGATGGCCAGTAGTTCCCGCTCCCACACAGTATAGTTACGCTCCGCTGGTAGGAGCTGGCGGGAATAGAAGGCACAGGGTAAGAGTGGCGCTTCAGGCCCAATCTGTTGAGACAAGACGGCACCGAGAGCCGTACTGGAGGCGTCGGTCTCCACCACAAAAGGTCGAGAGGGGTCAGGATGTTGTAAGATTGGTGCCCTCTGGAAACAGGCCTTCAACCCCTGAAACGCCTCCTCTGCCTCCTTGTCCCAGGAAAACGGCGTCTTTGGGCGCAGTAGCCGGGTCAACGGGGTGGTGCGATGAGCATAATCAGCGATGAAGGTCCGGTAGTAATTGGCGAACCCCAGGAAACGCTGTAGGTCCTTGCGGTTCCGGGGTGCCGCCCATTCTCGAACCGCTGTCACCTTCCCCGGGTCCATTTGCACCCCATCTGGAGAGAGCCGGTGACCAAGGAAGTCCACAGTCCGCTGATGGAACTCGCACTTGCTGAGCTTTGCGTACAAACGGTGCTCACGCAAGCGCTGCAGCACGGTCCGGACATGTCCCTCATGGTGAGCCGGGTCACGGGAGTAAATCAGTATGTCATCCAAATACACCACCACGTACTTGTCTAACAAGTCCTGAAACACGTGGTTGATGTAGCGTTGGAACACAGCAGGCGCGTTGCACAAACCGAAAGGCATAACCAAATATTCGAACTGCCCGTACCGGGTCCCAAACGCTGTCTTCCACTCATCCCCGGCTCGGATCCGAATCAAGTTGTAGGCCCCTCGGAGGTCCAGCTTGGTGAACACCTGTGCCCCTTGCACCCGCTCCAGCAGCTCCGAGATAAGGGGTAAGGGGTACCGGTCTGGGACGGTAATTTTGTTCAGGGCTCGGTAATCATGGCAAGGGCGGAGTTCCCCACATTTCTTCTTAACGAAAAGCACTGGTGCCGTGGTAGGCGAGGTGGAAGGCCTAATGAACCCACGCTCCAGGTTCTTGCGCAAGAAGTCCTGCAAAGCCTCGCGCTCTGGCTCTGTTAGGGAATATAAGCGACTCACTGGTAAAGGCGCTCCGGGTTGGAGGTCTATGCCGCAGTCAAAAGGCCGATGCGGCGGCAGCTGGTCTGCCCCCCGTTCCTCGAACACGTCCTGGTAGTCCTGGTACACGGCTGGGAGCGTGGGTGCTGCCTCCTCTGAGGGCGCGGCCGCCAGCGTTCCGGATTGAGCATGGGAACATGGGTCTGGGAAGTGCACGGTCCGTTTGACCCAGTCAATCTGAACGTTGTGGGCTTCCAGCCAGTCCATCCCGAGCACCAGGGGGAAGCGGGGCATAGAAGCAATGTCCAAAGTTCGCAACTCCCGGTGCTGCTGGAGACACAGGACCAGGGGCTGGGTCTCCTGAGTAACAGCACCTGAACGCAGAAGTCGTCCGTCAATCGCTTCCACCTGGATCGGTACTGGCTTGTTCCAAAGTGGCACCTGATGATGGGTGGCAAAAGCAGCGTCCATATAGGAGCGGGTTGCCCCTGAAACTACCAAAGCATGGGTGAGGATCCAGGGCCCCACTGGAGGGTATAAACGTACCGAAACCATAAGATGTTGCAAGTCCATTGGTGCGGGCCCATTCTGTACGGTTTGGGACCCCGGGTAGCTAGGGCCATCAGCTACTGGGGTTGGCGGTTTCCCTGCGGCTGGCGTTTCTCAGGGCAGGACCGAGCGAAGTGTCCACTTCCGCCACAGTAAAGACAGAGATTTCCCTCCCGACGCCGCGCCTTCTCTGCGGGGGAAAGGCGTGGCCGCACTGCCCTGAGCTGCATAGGCTCCTCCGTTAAATCAGTTGTGACCGTGGGGCTGCCGGAAAAAGCTGGTGCCGTGAACTGGGAGTGTCGGCGACCCCAGGCCTGACGACGATCCTCCAACCGGTCGTCTATTTGTAGACTCCGTTGAATGAGAGTGTCCAGCGTGGTGGGGCGTTCCATTGTGGCCAACTGGTCCAGTACCTCGTCCGAAAGCCCTTTGAGATACTGGTCCCGCAGTGCCGAGTCATTCCAGGTCAAGTCCTGTGCCAACAGCCGAAACTCCGTGGTATATGTGGCCACCGTGGACTTGCCCTGTTTCAAACGCCGAATCGCCCGGTTGGCTTGACTCTCTTTCTGGGGGTTGCCGAACGCGGCCTCCAAACGATTGCAAAACCCCGTATAGTCTGCCAGCAAGGGGGAGTCTTGCCTGAGTAGCGGCAACGCCCACTTGGCCGCCTGGTCCTTTAACAAACTAATCAAAAAGTGCACCTTGGTGCGGTCGTCAGGAAAGTTCCGGGCTCGCCCCTGAATATACAGCTTGGCCTGGGCCAGGAACATGGGAAAGCTGGCCGGGGCTCCATCAAATTTCTCAGGCAAAGCCACTGGGTACTTGCCCGGAGCCGGGGCGTCGGCCCCAGGAGCCGGTAGGGCTTCCAAGCGTTGCTGAAGTGCCACAACCGCGTCGCTGAGCTGCTGCACGGTGTGAGTCAAGGCCTGGTTCTCCTGGGCCAAAGCCACCAGTGCAGCCATGGTTCAGCCATGTGTTCAGCCATGGCCTCTGGCTCTTCCCGAACGCACCCCTACGAAGGGGGAGTGCGGGTGTGGCGGGAGCAAACTGTGCTGGTCCCGGGAGTAAGGTACCTTGGGTGTAGCAGAGTCCACACGAAGAGGGGCAAGGTCCGAGGCAGAGAGCCGGGCGGGGAACAGGTACGCTGGAACAGGAGGCTGTGCAGGGAACAGGAACACCGGATGGTCGGGAACAGGAGGCCGAGCAGGGAACATGAGTACCGGATAGTCAGGAACAGGAAGCCGAGCAGGGAACAGGAGTACCGGATAGTCAGGAACAGGAGGCCGAGCAGGGATCAGGAACACAGGAAGGTCCGAAGCCAACAACGACGTTGCTCCCGCAACCTGGGGCCGGGCTGACTGGGCTTTTATCCTCTTCTAAGGCCAGGGGCGGTCCCGGCCCCCAGGAGCCCCGCCTCCTCTGGCCTTAAGGCGAGCACTCCTCCTGGGGGCAACCAGTTCCCTTCGCCTCTCTGCCCTAAGCCTCTGCAGATCAGGAGAGGCCGAAGGGTTACTGGGCCCTGGAGGAGGCTCACCTGTGGCCACTGAGTCGTCAAGCCTCTCTGGGGCCAGAAGGGTTTCACCTGGGGCCAGCTCCTGATGCACTGCCACAGGTGCAGGTTCTTCAGCATCTAGGCCTTGCCCCAGTTCAGCCGGCCCTGGAGGGGGGGACTCTTGTGCAGGCTGGGATTCCTCTGTTTCATCCTCCGAATCGGAATCCCAGGCCATCACAAAACCATTGGTTGGCTTTCATTGAGTTCTGTGGACACAGTAAAAAAAAGCTGCCATCTGGTTTCTCTCTGGATGTTCGGATTGTGGAACACAGATTTGCTCTCCACCGTAACCATGTCTCTCAGCATACCACTTTATTTTCCCCCAGATAGGTGGCTACTATTCACTTGTAGGAAGATGTGCTTATTTAGATTACAACACTGCAGTGGGAGCAAAAGCCACCTTTCTTCTCTCAAGAGGGTGGGAGGCTGCTCAGAGCCCGTGGGTCCCTGCGGAACAAAAAAGGAGTCCAGCCACCAACCGGAGCAAATAGCGGAGACCAAAGTTTATCGCGCAACAGGTTCAGAGAGGAATTGAACCCCGAGAACGGGGTGACAAGGACTTTTAAAAGCTCCTATCTTATACCAGCAGACAGTTCGCTAAACATCACCACTCCATCAGAAAAGGGGAGGGTTATACATGATTAACATAGGAGGAATGTGTTGGGGTAACATGCAAATACAGGATATGTCTTGGGAAATCCGCTCCACTTCCCAGTGGGGAGGAGTTGCGGTGGACCACGTGGCCACCCACTCCCCACCAGGGGCGGGGGACTCTGTCCCCCATTGCCTATGGGATCCCGGCCATGTCAGAGCCCGGCCAGCCAACCCCCAGAGTGTCGGAATTCAAGCCTATATCAGTAGTAACTGGCAACTCTCCAGGCACCCGGCTTGATCTCCTGTTGACCTCCCTGTCTGCATTCCACAGCAAGATCCAGGTTAAGGTCGCGATAGGCGATTCTTCTCAGCGTGAGAAGAACAACCCCCTCTTTCTTGCCCCCCCCCCCAGCAGGGGAAAGAAATAGACAGAAACGTATTTACATGCCTTTATTTCTGTCTTTGCAGCGTTACAAAAAACATGACTGCTCTCTTCAAGCTCCAGCAGTCGAGAGACCAACACTTCCTGTACTTCCTGTACAGGAACAATAGGAAGAGCTCATATTACACTCTGAGCTAATTCCGGTGCATTGCCCTGTGAATTGACTGTCCCTCTTTTTCCCACGGACAGTCCCAACATTCCCATCATGTTTTGTTTTCAAGCTAGCAGTTGGCAGCTGCATTGCATCCATATCGTAACACAGAGAACTTCCTCTTTGGCTCGCTTCCTCAATCACCCTCCCTCCCTCTCTATTTTGCAGGTTAGGCAATGGCCTTGCTATGGACTTTGGTTGGTCGCCTTGGTTGTCCGAGGGGCCTGGTAGGAATTTTACCACTTGGCAAATTGGCACTGGACACTTGGTTTTCGCCTACCTCGTAGCAATCGTCACAACTTTGTTAGGGTTGCGGTTAGGCATTGTTTGACCTTGTGTGGGGGATGGGAGGTGTGGTCACCACCTGCCCCTCCATGCTTAAGGGTATTCCGCTAAAGGAATCCGGGGTGTTGATCTAGTCTGAAGCCCGGCTGGGGGGCTAAGGCCTTGACACGACCTCGACGGGAGCACCAGGGGGAGCTTGAGTTGGTTCACATTGACAGGGCCCCCCCTACCGGTGGCTTACCCTTACTGGGACTTCCTGCACAATGGGCAGGAGTCAGATATAGTCAGGTCCAATCAATGCCTAAGCCAATACCGCTCACATTCTTTAATTTCAATAAAGTTGTGGCCAAAATTTGCCCAGTAACATAAACCTAATATCCGTGTCCTTGTGTGAGTCATTTCCAGGGGGTGGCTGCGGGGTCTCGACACCCAAGTACATTCTAAGCACCTACTGCAAGAGGACACTAGAACTTTGGTTTGCATAGTCTGCCGCCTGGGTAAGTCCGGAGGAGAGCTTTTGCCCAGCGATTGTCACCTACGGGTAAAGTACCTTCCTATGAGTAGGTGACCTCCCGCTTGGGGAATTCTGGCGGGGACCGAGGGGTTCCCAAGTCCTTGGCCAACGACGCAGACTGGCGGTGGATTGAAGAGAATCGGTGAAACTGGTGGTTTTCTATGAATTTCCAAGTGTTTTTAAGCTTTTTTAATACAGACGGTTCTTTTCGGAAGTGGCCTGGCCTGACATTGCTACATTGTATCTAGCTGGACCATAAAGAAGGCTGATCGCCGAAGAATTGATGCTTTTGAATTCTGGTGCTGGAGGAGACTCTTGAGAGTCCCATGGACTGCAAGAAGATCAAACCTCTCCATGCTGAAGGAAATCAGCCCTGAGTGCTCACTGGAAGGTCAGATCCTGAAGCTGATACTCCAAGACTTTGGCCACCTCATGAGAAGAGAAGACTCCCTGGAAAAGACCCTGATGCTGGGAAAGATGGAGGGCACAAGGAGAAGGGGACGACAGAGGACGAGATGGTGGGACAATGTTCTTGAAGCTACCAGCATGAGTTTGAGCAAAGTGCGGGAGGCAGTGGAAGACAGGAGGGCCTGGCGTGCTCTGGTCCAGGGGGTCACGCAGAGTCAGACACGACTAAACAACATCTAGTTTTGATTGGATTAACAGGGTAACGAGGTTTCGATTGACTCAGTCCGTTGTTCTCGCAGCGGGAGCTGTCATCACCTTGTCAGCGCTCAGTGGAGCGTGCAAAACAGCTGGAGCTGAGCTTCCTCTGCAGAGCCATGGCATTGCTGCGATTGGCTGAAGGGCTACATTCAACGCCATCTGATTGGCTAGAGCGCATCCTCATGCAAATACATTGTTCATTCATCAAATACATCGATCGTGTATAGCATCAGGATACGGGGTCAGAAATGGCGCTTTCTTCTTGGGGTTTTGGACTTTTGTGCGGTGCTTGGTGCAACGTTGTGACGGGGCGAGGGGAGTCCAAGTGTGGCAGGGTTCCCTTGAGGTCATCGCCTCGGGCTCTACGTCTCTTACTCGGGAGTAAGACTTTGTCCATATGCCCCCCCCCCTCCATTCCGTAACACTCTTCATATGGACTTCATGGAGTGTGCACTCTTGCAGGGTCTGCTTCCAGAAACTACTATTGCAGATGTATATATTTTGGCAGAAATGGTTTACAAATATGCACGATGGCAAGCAGGCAGACAGGAACAGTTACAAAGCAACCTTGGTCCTGCCTAGCCTGGAAGCTGTTTCCAACTAGTGAACTGGAAACCTTTCAGCAACCTTTACAACCATCTACAAACCCCGAAGTTTGTTAAGATATTTATTAAAGTTTCAACATATTACAAAAATAAGCAAAGAAAAAAAGAAAGAAAAAAGAAAGAAAAAAAATACAAAATGAAAATACAAGATAAAAACAATTAAAAAACAGATTAGTCTTTCCATGTCTTATCTTTCATTTGCTTGTTTCCCCGACCTCCTCACACCTCCCTTTTTGTATTCCAATTCAAATTAGTTAGTTCAGCAAATCCTTTCCCTCTTTGATTTTATCTTAATCTCTTATCTTAAAATATAATAACTTTAAATTATCACCTGTTAACAATCCATTTTTACATATTCCTTTTAACATTGCTGCTAAAAACCACTTAACTTCAATCCAACATCATTCTAACATTCATTAATTTTGCAGTATTTCTGTAAATAATCTTTGAATTTCTTCCAATCTTCTTCCACCGACTCTTCTCCCTGGTCTCGGATTCTGCCAGTCATTTCCGCCAGTTCCATGTAGTCCATCACCTTCATCTGCCATTCTTCCAGAGTGGGTAAATCTTGTGTCTTCCAATACTTTGCAATAAGTATTCTTGCTGCTGTTGCAGCATACATAAAGAAAGTTCTATCCTTCTTTGGCACCAATTGGCCAACTATGCCCAGGAGAAAGGCCTCTGGTTTCTTCAAGAAGGTATATTTGAATACCTTTTTCATTTCATTATAGATCATCTCCCAGAAAGCCTTAATCCTTGGGCACGTCCACCAAAGGTGAAAGAATGTACCTTCAATTTCTTTACATTTCCAACATTTATTATCGGGCAAATGATAGATTTTTGCAAGCGTGACTGGGGTCATGTACCACCTGTATATCATTTTCATAACATTCTCTCTTAAGGCATTACATGCCGTAAACTTCATACCTGTGGTCCATAACTGTTCCCAGTCAGCCATCATTATATAATGTCCAACATGTGCCGTTAACCGTTTCATCCTGAGTATTCCATTTCAACAGCAAGTTATACATCTTTGACAAAATCTTGGTTTTGGGTTCTAACAGTTCTGTTTCCAATTTTGATTTTTCCACCTGGAAGCCAATTTTATTGTCCAAATCATATGCCTCCATTATCTGATAATAATGAAGCCAATCTCACACTTTATTTTTTTAGTTTTTCAAAACTCTGCAATTTCAATCTGTCTCCCTCTTGTTCCAAAATTTCCCAATATTTCGGCCATTTGGCCTCCATATTGAGCTTTTTCTGAGCCTTCGCTTCCATCGGTGACAACCACCTTGGGGTTTTATTTTCAAGTAGGTCCTTATATCTTACCCAGACATTAAACAATGCTTTCCTGACAATATGATTTTGAAATGCTTTATGTGCTTTGACCTTATCAAACCACAAGTATGCATGCCATCCAAATACATTATTAAAACCTTCTAAATCCAAAATGTCTGTGTTTTCAAGAAGCAGCCAATCTTTCAGCCAGCAAAAAGCTGCTGATTCATAATAAAGTTTAAGGTCTGGCAGGGCAAATCCACCTCTTTCCTTTGCATCCGTTAGTATTTTAAATTTTATTCTAGGCTTCTTGCCCTGCCAGACAAATCTAGAAATATCTCTCTGCCACTTCTTGAAGCAATCCATTTTATCCAAAATTTGCAATGTTTGAAACAGAAACAACATTCTAGGCAATACATTCATTTTTATCGCAGCAATACGGCCTAACAGTGAAAGCTTCAAATTTGACCGCTGTAATGGTTTGGAGTTACTCGTGCGTAAACTGTCCCCTTTGGGAGCTTGGCTGCCTGGGTTAAACTGTCCTGACTGCACAGCCCATCTCAGCGTGGCTGCCTTAGTCGCTCGCAGAGTCTGTCTGTGGGCGTTTCTTAAACCGTTGCCAGCATAAGAGTTGTTTGACTCCCAATCGTCTCCGCCTCTCATTGCGCGGGAGTCTCCTGCGCAAGGAGGGCGTGGGTAGTGGATGACCAGGGCTCTCCTCACTGACTTCCAAGGAAGAATCCCAGAGCCCTTCCACCTCTTCTCCCATTTGCTCTCCTGGCTCCTTGGTGTTACTCTGATTTCCTTCCCCCTCCATCAAGCTGCGTCTCCCCCTTGTGCTTGTTCCTTCCCCTGCAGAATCCGAGAGCCTCTCCTTCGCCGGTTGCTCTGATGTCAGTTTCCTGTCATCCACCTCCCCTCCAGGACCCCTCCAGGACCCCCCAACCCCCGCTCGACCTGTGGAATCGATTTCTCTCTCTTCCTCGGCCGACGAGACGGGGAAACCCCTGAAGGAATCGTCACCCTCCTCAGTGGATTCGAAAACCTCTGTCCACCTGCCTTGGTTCCCACCCACTGGGTGACCTTCCCAGTCCGATTCTTCCTCGGATTCTGAAAACCCCTCAAAACTCTCTTCATCATCTGTGGTTCCAAATTGTTCCTCCCAGAATCTCTCCAAGGGTTTGGGCTTGTCTGGGAACCGGCGATGGAATACTTCCACCATATACCTGTCATCGACGGCTTCCGCGGGGACCCACATGTTTTCTGACCTGGGCTCCCCTTCCCAAGCCACCAAGTACTCCACCTGACGCCCTCGCCACCTCGAATCAATTATTTCTGTGGCCGAGCTCTGGTGTTCCCTTTCTTCTACCTGCGGTTGTGGGATGACTCCTACCTCCCGCCCCTGGAATTCCCGCCCCTCCCTGTGTGGTGAGAGCAAGGACCTGTGGAACACAGGGTTTATCTTCATACTGTCGGGCAACTTGAGCTTGAATGCTACGGGGTTTACCTGTTGTGTTACCTCAAATGGCCCCAGCCGTCGGGGCTGCAACTTCTTACACCCTCCCTTAAATGGTAACCCTTGAGTGGACAGCCACACCCGGTCCCCCACCCGTATGGTTTCCCCTTCCCTGCGGTGCTTGTCTGCTTGCTTCTTGTAAGTCACCTTAGCCCTCTCTAAGTTCATCTTGAGTTGCTGGTGTAGGGCCTCCATTTCTTCCACGAACTGCTCTGCCGCGGGTACACTCCAGCTTTGCTCCTCACTCCCCGGGAAAGCTCTGGGATGGCACCCATAATTGGCCATAAACGGACTCATTCCCGTCGACACGTGTTCAGCGTTATTGTACGCAAATTCCGCCAGCGCTAGTTTCTCTACCCAATCATTCTGCCTCTCGCTGACGTAGCAGCGTAAGTATTGTTGGAGTATACTGTTTGCCCTTTCCGCTTGCCCATTGGTCTCTAGGTGCCTTGCTGTCGAGAACCCCACCTCTACTTGCAGCAAGCTCATGAGCTTCCTCCAGAACCAGGAAGTAAATTGTTTTCCACGGTCGGAGATAACCCTCAAGGGGGCGCCATGCAACCTGAAAATGTGTTCTACGAACAATCGTGCCGTCTCTTCCGCCGTCACCGCATGTGAGCAGGCTATAAAATGGCACATTTTGGTCAGTAAGTCGACTACTACCATGACCGCGGTTTCCCCCCGTGATTTGGGCAAATCTGTCATAAAATCAATGGACACCACCTCCCAGGGTTTGCTCGGTGTGGGTAAGGGTTCCAGGAAGCCTTCTGGTACCGTCCGCTCCCCTTTTGCCCTTTGGCAGTGGTCGCACCCTCGTACATATTCCCGTACATCCTCCCTCACCCGTGGCCACCAGAACTGTCTGGTGACCAACATCATCGTTTTGGCAGCGTGGCTGCCTCAGTCGCTCGCAGAGTCTGTCTGTGGGCGTTTCTTAAACCGTTGCCAGCATAAGAGTTGTTTGACTCCCAATCGTCTCCGCCTCTCATTGCGCGGGAGTCTCCTGCGCAAGGAGGGCGTGGGTAGTGGATGACCAGGGCTCTCCTCACTGACTTTCAAGGAAGAATCCCGGAGCCCTTCCACCTCTTCTCCCATTTGCTCTCCTGGCTCCTTGATGTTACTCTGATTTCCTTCCCCCTCCATCAAGCTGCGTCTCCCCCTTGTGCTTGTTCCTTCCCCTGCAGAATCCGAGAGCCTCTCCTTCGCCGGTTGCTCTGATGTCAGTTTCCTGACAACCAGATTTCTAAATCTTTTTTCACTTCAGTCCAGCATTTTTCATAATTGTCTTTAAATAGATTCCCATTTTTGGCTGTCATGTTAATCCCCAGGAATTTCACTTTCTTAACCAGTACTAATCCTGTCTCATTCTGAAACCTCTCTCTCTCAATTGCTGTTAAATTTTTCTCTAAGACCTTTGTTTTTAGCTTATTCAGTTTAAATCCTGCAACCTGACCAAATTCTTGAATCAGTTCCAAAACTCTTTTGGTACTAGATTCTGGCTCCTGTAATGTCAATACTAAGTCATCTGCAAATGCTCTCAATTTGTACTGTTTAGCTCCGACTTGTATACCTTTAACCAATTGGTCCCTTCTAATCATATTCAGCAAAACCTCCAGGACCGATATAAAAAGCAGTGGGGAGATTGGGCAACCTTGTCGTGTCCCTTTTTCTATCTTAAATTCCTCCGTCACCACGTTATTAACAATTAATTTAGCCTTTTGTTCTGAATAAATTGCACTTATACCGTTTTCTAAACCTTGGCCTACCCCCATCCCCTGTAGATTCTTCTTCATAAAACTCCAAGAAATATTGTCAAAAGCTTTCTCCGTGTCCACAAATATCAAAACTGCCTTGATATTAATATTCACTTGTAATTTTTCTAAAATATTAATTATGTTTCTCATATTATCAGACAAGTGTCTACCCAGGAGAAAGCCTGCTTGATCTTTATGAATCTCTTCCACTAACACTTTTTTTAGTCTTTTAGCCAAAATGTCTGCAAAAATTTTATAATCCACATTAAGCAGTGATATGGGGCGGTAGTTCTTGAGCTGCGTCTTTTCGGTCTCTGTTTTCGGTATAAGTGTGATATACGCTTCCTTCCACGACTCTGGTGCCCTTTTCCCATCCATTATTTCATTACAGACTTCCTTTAAAGGTTGTACTAACCATTCTCTTAAGGATCTGTAATATCTAGAAGTCAGTCCATCCGGTCCTGGAGATTTACCTAATTGCATATTCTGAATGGCACCTTCTACCTCCTGTTCAGTTATTTTATAGTTCAGCATTAATTTATTTTCTTGAGAGATTTTTTGTAATCCATTTATTTTCAAAAATCGGTCTAAATCAATTTCTTTCTTTGGCCCTTGTGTATATAATTGTTTAAAATACCTCTGGAAACAGTTTCTAATCTCGACTGGGTTCTGTATGTTCTTTCCTTCCACTTCTAAATTTATAATAGTGTTTAATTTTTGTCTTTTTTTCATTTGCCAGGCCAACAATTTCCCACATTTATTTGCCGACTCAAATGTCTTTTGTCTCATTTGTTTAATTTTCCATTCTATCTCCTGATTCATCATTTTCATGTATTGTACTTGATATAGCTTTATTTCTCTCAAGATCTCTTGCGACTTTGGTTTTGCTCTCAATTTCTTTTCACTTTCCTTTATTTTCTCCAATATTTTATCCTTCTTCTCATTTTGAATTCTCTTCTTTATTTCATTCTGTTGTATCAAGAACCCTCTCATAATAGCTTTGCCTGCGTCCCAGATTACTCTTTTTTCAACATTGGTGTTCATATTTATCTCGAAATAGTCTCTCAAGGTTTTTTTGGGCCTTCTTAATCACTTCTTCATCTCTAAATAAGGTGTCATTCATCCTCCATCTGAAAGAGCCAGTTGGTGTTAGTTTCATCTCCATCTTCACAGCATTATGGTCGGAGCAGGTTTTTGGACAAATTTCCACTTTTCTTGTCTTTGGTGCCATTCCTCTAGTTACCCATATTTGGTCAATTCTTGTCCATGTCATTTTGGCTTCAGAGAAGAAGGTTCCCTCTCTAGCCAAGGGATTCTTTGTTCTCCAGATATCAACTAAATCCAAGTTGTCTGTCATCTCAAAAAAGGTTTTCGGTAGTCTACCATCCTTAGTGACTACCTGTCTTTGTGCCTCCGTTCATATCTCCCATCAAAATCACATTATAGTCCAAATAGTCCATCAAGGTCTCATGCAACTTTTTAAAGAATTCAGATTTCCCCTCGTTTGGTGCATAAACTCCCACTATTAAGAATTTCTCTCCTTGTATTTGAATTTCAATTGCCACAAATCTTCCTTGGTCATCTTTAAAGATAAATTTCGGTGATAGTCTCTCCTTTGCATAAATCACTACTCCTCTTTTTTTAACTTTGTCTGATGAGATAAACTCCTGACCCAGTCTTTTGTTGATCAGTACTTTTCTATGTAGCCTTATCACATGTGTTTCCTGTAGACAAATCAAGTCCAATTGTTCCTTTTTTAATAAATGAAAAACTCTTTTCCTTTTCTGGGGGGAGTTGAGACCATTAGTATTCCAGCTTAATAGTTGCAGAGCCATGATGTAGTTACTTTACTTTTCCTCCAACTGCGCCAAGTGCCTGTTCCTGCTCTGTCGGTGGTATCACCTCCTCTAGGCAGTCCAGTCCAAAAGGTAGTTTTGCTATGTCTAATATTCCTCTTTCTAGTGCTCTTAGCTCTTCTCCAGATTCTTTCTGCAGGTCTTCTCCGTGGTCTTTCAAAAATCTTTCTTTGTCGTCCACTGATCTTATTTTTATCTTTCTTCCTTTGAAGCTGAAAGATAGGCCTTGGGGAAATTTCCACCTAAAGATAATTCTGTTGCTTCTCAACAGGGCAACCAAATCTCCGTAGCTGGACCTAAGGTCCAAAAGATATTTCAGGATGTCTTTAAATATCTCCACTCTTGACTGATGTATTTCCAGGGTCTTCTGAAAGTGCAGACTCAAGATTTTGTCTCTCTCCTCTTTTGTTCAGAGGGTGATCAAACAGTCTCTCACCCTGTTCTTCTTCCCTCCTCTTCCAAGCCTGAAAGCACTCACTATCTTAAAATCTTCCTTCTCCAAATCTAGGTCCCAAAAGTCTGCAAATTCCTGCATAAGAAAGTGAGTCAGATTGTCTTTCTCAGGTTCAGGTACGGCCCTGATCCTGAAATTCGTTTGTTTCTCCTTCAATTCAATCATAGACAATATCGACCTGTGGCCCTCAAGTTGTCTATGTATCGGTGGTATCTTCTCTTCTACAGAAACTGCTATTTCTTTTGCTTCTTCAGCTGTCTTTCTGGTCAAAGTAGATTCCTGTAGCAGTTTCTCAATAGTTTCTGTGTTAGTATTTACCTTCTGTCCCAGATTGTTAATACTTGTAGTATTTTGATCAATTTTAATTGATGCTTCAGCTACTTGTTTACTTAGTTTTTCCAGAGATTCATTAATTTTGCCTAAAGCCTGAGCTAAAACATCTTCGGTTGCCATTCCTTTAGGTTTAGGTTGTACAAATGCAGCCCCTGATGATGCAGAGGGGCCAGATGTTGATGCTCTTCGCTGCAGCCCAGTGTCTGGGCGAAAAGATCTGCCAGACCTCGCTGTTTTTTCCTGAGGCAAATCTATCTTTTCTTTCCCATCTGCCATAACACTCTAGTTAAAGCCCAAGGTCAGTCCCACGGCCTGAATTTGTTTTGAAGTGGAAAATTCCCCTGGCCCAGTTGTTATTGTAACAATTTCAAGCTTCCTCTAGGGGGACACAGTAACAGTCAAAAGTTGTTGCCTTAAAAAAAAATACACTTTTTTAATCCCCCAATTCACAAAATAGACAACAGTTTCAATTTCAATTAGTTTCCAGTTACTTTAAAACCAGGAGAAGCCAGCCAGAAACCTTGTATCTCACTTGCAGAGTTAGCTGTCAAAAAGTACTCTATTCACCAACAGCGCATTTCACAGTACAGCATTTTTATTGTCCATTGGTAGTCCGTTCCCAGGTTTTAAGCGGTGGATTTTAGCTTCCTTTCCTCTCTTTTTGCAGGAAAATACAGTTCACACCTTTCCCCCCTCCTCTCCTGCAGCCAAGGGGGGAAATCACTTGTTTTGATGTTAGAATTATAGTCCTTTTCAAGCGTCTTTCAAGGTTTTAGCTTACATGTTCATTGCTTTACTCTATTTACAAAGAGCAGAAGGCAGACTTCCTGTTTATGCCTCCCCGCTTCGGTGCCAAATTACGTCTTTGTTCTCCTTTATTTCCAAAATTAACCTACTCACGGGTAGTTGTTTTTGCAGCCAGATTGTCACAGGAAAAAGGTAGCACTCTCCGGTAACGGCTGTGCGGCTTCGCTCCACGGAAGAAGCAGTTGACTCTCAGCACCGCGCCACTAGCCCCTCTTCGCTCCGGAGCCCGTAGTTGGGCTCCTTTACAAATTGGGGGGGGCGCGAAAGGTGCCCGCCGAGTCCCACGGTCACAAGCTTCACCCGCCTGTGATTTTTGAAGGGTCCCCGCTTCGCCGTAGCGGTACAGACCCGATTCCCGCAGAGCCAGTCCCTCCGAGTCAGAGGGAATCCGCCATTGCCGATGGCGCCACCCCGGAAGTCCTACAAACCCCGAAGTTTGTAGGATTCTCTTATTTCAGCTGTGTCTTGGCTCTGTGCTCGCAAGTGTTCTAGTGACTTTCAGGTAACTTGGAAAGCATGGTAATGATGTCTTGGTTCTGAAGAATGATATTTCCCCCAGTCTGACTTCGTTATCCTGGTGATGATTCAGCTAGATGTTGTACACGCTGACCATATTCCAGAAGGGGTTTGTTGTCTTGGCCTTGCTTTGGCTTACTGAGATCTGTCTTCTCCCTATAGGTGCTCATTCTAAAATGGATAATTGTAACGTTTGACTTCATTGATCAGAAGGAAAATATGAATGCTCTCTATGGTTTCTTCTTCCGCTTCTTACAATATGAGAAATTGGTAAGATAAAAAGGAATGTGTTATTTGGAAGGAACTCGCTTTTATTCTGACATTAACCCAAATCAAACAATAAAGAGTGTAGAATGATTGATTACGCCTGATTCCGCTAATTGGATTTACGATTCCCAATTAGCTCTTTATGGCAGATCCGGCAGGTCCGGCACACTTCCTCTGCGCGATCTGCTCCTTCTTCCAGTCACGCCTCAGCAGAGTAACACACAGCGGTAAAAGCTGTTACGTAGCTTCTCATAGCTTCAGACAAACACACAGAGCACAGTAAAGTCCATTTACAGCTCTTTATTTCATCATTTCTCCAGGACTTCTCGCAGCCATGGCAAACTGCGTCTTTCTCTCTCAAACACCGAGAGGAACAGTGAGGAAAACTCCTCCCAGCTTCCAAAGCTGACGTCAGAATGCTGAGGCATCATGGGAACAACTTAACCTGTTAAGTTCCGACCCCAACACCCCCTCTGCATCACATTCTGACAATCCCTGTGGAACATCCACATACCTCTCAGACTCACACTGTGCGAAACTTATCCACGCACCTGTAGCTTGATATCTTTCAGGTGGAATGCCCTTCGTTGTGCGACTGGACCTTCTGGGCACAAACTCAGATGCTTCCCCTGTCTCACCATCACTAGCAGGTGTGTCTTCAGCATCTCTGGATTCCCCCTCTGACTTAAAACGTTTTCGAATCCTCTCCATTACACTTACCGGAGAACTAGGCTCACTCTTAACCTCTCTTTTAACAACTTGTGGAGATGCCCCACCCTGCTCCAGACCTTGGTCAGTGACCTGATCGTCATCAGCAGACTCAGCCTCTCCTTCCTCCTCCCCAGAACCTTCCTGTTCTGAATCAGAAAGACATTCTGAAAGAACATCACGCTTGACAGGAGTCTTTGACCTTTCATCCTGTTCGTAGAACTCAGCGTGTTTGCTGATCAGCAACTTACTCTGATCACCTGATGGGAACGCAAACCTCCATGCACGTGCTGCTGGCTCATACCCGCAGAAGATCATTTTCCGGAACTTGGATCCATCTGGCCCTTGCAAAACTTCAGGCACCGGCACAGATGCATGCGAACCAAACCTGCGCAAAAAATGAATCTGGGGTTTCCTGCCATGCAATAAACCAAACGGTGTGTCACCTACCATTGTATTGTAGGTACGATTCCAGGTGAAGCTCACATACCTGATTGCCTCCAGCCAAAACCTTGGTGGCAACCCAGAATCTTTCAGCAACACCTGTGCAGCCTGGACCAGAGCCCCACACCTGAGCTCTGACACCCCCCTCTGATTGGGTGAAGTCACTGTGTGATGTATCCCTTTCTTGTGAAAGAACTTCTGCAAAGCAGAACCTGTAAACTGAGCTCCTCTGTCACTTGTGACAGCTTGCACCCTGGTGGCAAACCTTTGTTCCACCTCCTCAATCCATCCTTTGATCAGCTGTGCTGCATCATCCTTGGATTTGAGACCGTGCGTCCAGGAATTCTGCGTTAAATTATCCTGCATTGTCAGCAGAAACCTGGCCCCTCCCAGACTTGGTTCCTTTACGGGACCCAACAGATCTATGTGAACCAGCTCAAAAGGTTTTGTGGCTACCCTCTCAACCTTTGGGTAACTGCACCCTTTTACCTTTGCATGTCTGCATGCTTCACAACTTATGGCACATCCACATTCTGCAATGTGACAACCTTTGGTGACCTCAGGTAGCGTCTGTAGTTCTTCTAAAGAACCATGAGCTGTCCTAGTATGCCAAATATGGGCACATGAGGCATGAGCGGGAATTGTAGCACGCAGTGCTTGTGCTTTCTTAACCTTCCCCTCACCCTCCAGAGACGTTTTAAGAATGAAGAGATCATTCTGCCCCTTTTTAACCTTGGCAAGCATCCTCCCTCCTTTGGAGATTGTGCAGACATCATCCTGAAAACAAACCTTAAACCCCTTTTTTAACAAATAAGGTACAGACAAAAGACAGTGGTGTATCCCTGGAACGGTACAACACTCCAGCTTCTCCTGTAAAATAGAAAAATGCACATTTACAGCATTAGTCACATTTCGTTTCTGTCCATTTGCGAAAAGTACAGTCTTCCCAGCAGGAATTGCCTTGCAATTCCACATCTCGACAGCAGGGGTCTCTGGAATCAAATTGCAATTAGCTGCAGAGTCAATCACAAAACAAAACTCTGAAGTTTTCTCACAGCTGTTCTCAAACAACGCCAGACTAGCCGTGATCTGATACGTCTCCTCCTGGCATTTGGCACGTCCACCAGCCTCAGTCCCACGCCTGGTTGTTTTCCCAGACTGGTTGCCATGGAAACCCGACTGGTTCCCATGAGAGGTGTCCTTGAAGCCTTCCTGTGCAGCTGCCCTCGCTCTCTGTGGGCAATCTCGACGCAGATGTCCCATTGCATTACACATGTAGCAACGACGAACTCCAGTGGAAAAACACTGCCCGTGGCTCTTTTCAGCTGGCTTGGCCCTCCTTCTTCCGGAAAAGCACTCCTTGCCAGATCCGCCCCCTCTGAACTCCACTCCAGCACGCACAGTGGAAAACTTTTCAAACTTGCCTTTGGAATTCTCCGCCCCCCCCCCGACTTGCTCACTAGCACTCCTTGAGGCTAAATCATCAGGGACAGGGGCTCTAGCCATCTCTAGGCTTTCAGCTTCCATCTGCCCTTGGCCCCCTGCTGAGTCTTCACACAGACGTTTCAGCACTCTCCAGGCCTCACACGCAGATTCAATGCTTTTCAGGTGATGCTGCAACTTAGCATGAACACCTGCTCTCAACATGCAGATCTCAGCTCTCACAGCTTTCTTTCTCTGCATTTTCTCCTCCAGAGAAACAGATTGCAGGGTCTCTGCATCTCTGTCATCTCTGTCCACCAGTTCCACTGGCTCTCTCTGGGAAATGTCCCAAACTTCCGTGGCTAAAAACCACGCTCTCACCCTTCTTGCCCAGGTATTCCACGCTTGGGCGGTGAGTTCCTCAAGCTGTTCAAACGGAGCTTGAATCACCTCCTGGCCATCTGCCATGTTCTCCCGTTCTCCCCAGACGCCCCAAGCTGTACTCACAAGATACCAGCTCCTCTGGCGTGGAGAAACGATTCCCTGCTGTTCTCAGCACCGCAGCATTCAGCACAGCGTCTTTCAGCTTGCTTGCTTGCTTGCCTCAAAGACAGGCCTCTGCTTCTGTCAGCCAAACTGCCTCAGAACGCAGAACTTCAAAACTCCCCGACAGCCTCCAGTGACAGCTTTACGATCGGTGATTAAGGTTACCCATAACCTGTAGAATGATTGATTACGCCTGATTCCGCTAATTGGATTTACGATCCCCAATTAGCTCTTTATGGCAGATCCGGCAGGTCCGGCACACTTCCTCTGCGCGATCTGCTCCTTCTTCCAGTCACGCCTCAGCAGAGTAACACACAGCGGTAAAAGCTGTTACGTAGCTTCTCATAGCTTCAGACAAACACACAGAGCACAGTAAAGTCCATTTACAGCTCTTTATTTCATCATTTCTCCAGGACTTCTCGCAGCCATGGCAAACTGCGTCTTTCTCTCTCAAACACCGAGAGGAACAGTGAGGAAAACTCCTCCCAGCTTCCAAAGCTGACGTCAGAATGCTGAGGCATCATGGGAACAACTTAACCTGTTAAGTTCCGACCCCAACAAAGAGTACTTTCTGAACACACAACAGGACACCATGTGAAAAGTGGGGCCTTAAATATATTTGAATCAAATACATTTGGAACAAGTGATTGTTACATTTAAGGAACATTCTCTAGGCGATGAGATTGGGGGGGGATACAAAAACCCATTTGGATACATTTGGATACATTTAGAAAAATACAGCATTTTGAGGGAAAATACATCTGAGTCGAAAAATACATTCAGATCCATTCTTAAAGTCAATGAGAAAGATACAGCAAAAAGGATACAATTCGATACAGCGAAAAAGGATCCATTCTCCAAGGCACTGTTGACCTTCTTGTAGGGTCTGAAGGCAGAATACGATCTATTTGATATTGGTAGGGTCCTTCTCCTTCATTCCCCTCTCGGACCCTGACTCTCTTACGACACAGGGACCATCCCAGAGTGTGGGCACAACTTCTGCCGGTCCGGCCTGATCCAGTGCAGCGGGGCAAAAAGGAGGCTGGCTTCCTGTCCTCAAGGCCAAGTTGGAGTCCAGAGAAGGAGCCTTGTCCGCAATCGGCAATTGGCTACCTTTGTCGAAGTAGCCAAGACTCTCAGTCTTCCAGAGGGAAAGGAGGAGTCTGTGAGAAGCACCAGGAGCCCCTGAAACTCTTTTGCAAGGAGGATGAAGCCCCCATCTGTGTGGTTTGGGGCAGATCCAAGAAGCACCAACGCCACGAGGTGATTCCTCTGGAAGAGGCTGTCGAGGAATACAAGGTACCTTGAGGGTGAGAAATAGCTCTTCTTGGCAGGTTATCTTTTTAATTCTCAGATCCAAAGTAGGCATGGTATTCATTGGTGGTTGTTTATTACCTTAGAAGCAGCCAAGGGGAAGCCTGAGGGCTGCTGGGATGGCTGGGAGGAGGGAGTCGAAGTCTTTCTCTCTGCCGGGGGGCCAAGGGATCTTCCCTTGAAATACAGCAGCTTCATGGGACCATGGCAGGGAGAGAAAGGGTTAACCTCATCCACATCCCCCAGCAAGGTTGCTTTGTACATATTTAGAACACTACAAATGTGAATTGCACATGTCTCCTTTGGCTAGCAGGATGCCTCCTCAATACCCTGTCAAGCAGAGAGCAGCAAGGGGTCAGCTGCAAGGGGGTGGGGACTGGGGGCCAGTGTTCTAAGGAAAAAACGGCCCCCTTTCCCTTCTGGGGTACCTCAGAGCCCATACAGAGTCCTTTGGTAGCTTCTCTATCGGTAGGAGAAAATAAGAAGAAGAAGAGTTTGGATTTGATATCCCGCCTTTCACTCCCCTTCAGGAGTCTCAAAGCGGCTAACATTCTCCTTTCCCTTCCTCCCCCACAACAAACACTCTGTGAGGTGAGTGGGGCTGAGAGACTTCACAGAAGTGTGACTGGCCCAAGGTCACCCAGCAGCTGCATGTGGAGGAGCGGAGACACGAACCCGGTTTCCCAGATTACGTGACTACCTCTCTTAACCACTACACCACACTGGCCAACCAGAGAATATTGAGAAGCAAAGCAGCTAGTGAGCCAGATCTTTATTAACTGGTGCTCACCCCCCCACCCCCACGCAGAAGGGAGGAGGAGACCCCAAACCAAGTCCTTATATAGACATTTGAAATTGCCCACCCTGGAGCCCAAGACCACCCCTCCATACATCACAGAAGGGGCGGCCTACAACAGACTCCTTTCTGGCAGGAAACCTCTTGATGGGTTTACCTGGCTGTTCATGGGTTTACCTGCATATTCTTTTGTGATGAGAACTACTTACGGTATTTATGTATGTGTTTATATCTTAGACCTTCTAATTCTCCTAACACCAGGAATAGACCAGATGGTGCAGGATGCCCCCCCCCCCAAGTATCTGTTGGAAGCAGATTTAGGAGTGGGGGGTGGAAGCACCTACTGGTGGGGAGCACACTTCTTCTGGGGATGCTTCCTCCTCCTCCTCCCACTTCTCCCTGGGGCCTCAAGATGAGAAGTCAGGCTGGAAGTCTCCTCGGAGAAGACAAAGGAGCAAGCATGGCTGCCTTTCCTCTTCTCCAGACCAGTTAGTTGGACTAGAAACCTTTCCCGTCCCAGTTCTGCAGTGGTTTTCAAGCAGTGTGCTGTGGCAGCTGGGGTGCCGCGGGAGACACTGGCCTCTGTCCCTCTTTCCTTCCCTCCCTCCTCGGATGCCATCTCTGCCTCCCCAAGGCTTGCCCAGCTGTTCTCCCCCAGAGAATGGTGCCTCTGGGGCTGGCCAGGGGGTGTGGGCTGCGAGGAGATGAGGCGGCCTCAGAGGAAGCAAGCCAACTGGCGAGGGGCCCTTGCTGTTGGGAATGGACAGGCAAGTCCCAGGCCCCTGGGGGGCAGCGGGGGCAGCTCAGAGACCAAGAGGAGGACTCCTAAGGAGAGGGGAGAGGAGAGGAGGCTGAGAGAGCACACCGCAAGGGAGGCTGTTGGAGAAAGGGGGAGGGGAGGCAAGCAAGGGGGGACCTAACTGGTCTCCTGAGCCCCACAGGGGTGCCGCAGAAAGAAGGGAGTTGGTCCAGGGAGCCGTGGACCCAAAAAGGTTGAAAACCTCTGTACTTTTCTTTCCTCCAGTCAATTACTTTCCTATTATAGCAAGACCACTGGACCCAAGAAGCCAGTATAATATTCATCTCCTCTCTTTGTCGCCGCCTGGAGATTTGGAGGAAAGAGAGAGGGGAAATTCTGGCCTATCAAGCAGACCTGGACAAGGAAAGCAAAGTCCTCCTTGGAAGTGTCCCTATTCTTACTAGTGAGGGAACAAGCACTTCAAGAAGCAAGTCCGGACTGAGGAGGGATGGGGAAATCTGCCCATTTCAACTTCTCTCTCCTTTTTCCATATCAGTTTGTTATTTATTTATTATTCTGAAAATGAATCAAATGCTAGGGTGGCTACCTTCTCGTATAAATATTTTGATATGTGCTTTGCCCTCATAAATACATTTTTTGTGAACATTACCTGGCTGGGTCAACCTTGAGAAATTCAGAGGTGTGAATTTCAAAAGATTGCTGTTTTGGTCTCCATATTTTTCCAAGAATTGTGAATTAGGTAAGTTCGCCTTTGAATGCAGCTAAATGGAGTTTCTTTCCCATTGTTGTTTATTATGTGAAAAGCAGTCAAGGAGAAGCCTGAGGACTTGTGAGCTGAGAGGGTCGAAGCAGTTCAATTCCAATCCTAATTCTCTTGCTGATGTTTTGAAGGCTGACCATCTTCCTCACTCCGACCTCCTCAGAACCGGAGAGGCTGAAGACTGTGGAGAAGTTGAGACAACTGCACCAGTTTCTGGAAGAAGAAAAGCGTCTGCTGAATCATGTGGAAGAGGTGGAGAAGGAGATTGCAGGGAGAAGGGATGAGCAGCTGGCCAGACTCTGCAGGAAACTCTCCTCTCTTGAGAGGATCATCCAGGTGATGGAGGAAAAGGGTCAGCAGCCAGAGAGTGAACTGCTGCAGGTAAGACGGCTCCAGGAAAAGGCTGCCTCCCATCCTTTCTGTGGCCCTTTCATGTACGCAAGGAGTGTAGGGGCTCAGTTGACGGAGCCTCGAGTCAGCTTTGTAATGGACAGGAACACCCCAGAGACCTGGAATGCTGAACTCACCTGAAGGCCGACTAGAGATTCTTCAGTCCTCTTGAGGGAAGGGGAGGGGATTTTCTGCTCCTTGCTGATGATTTGCCTCCGAATGCCTTCCCGCTGGGCAACGCTGCCTTCCTGCCCTGCCCTGGGCTTCGCCAAGGATGCAGTCAGGCCTCCTTCTGACATGAGCCAGTCTCTTGACCAGGCTTCTCTTCCCGTTCCCTCCACAACTTCTGGGTGGATCCCCTTCCCCATAGATCCTGATGGGCCCAAAATGGTGCTCGGTCACAGTGACCAAAGAGCAAGACAGAGGGACTCATCCAGACTGCACCACCTTCTCCACTCACAATCCCATATGGCCAGACATACAAGTGCATCTGAAGGCTGAGAAGGTTGACATACTGGCAAAGGCAGGAGAAGCCCTATTACGGAATGATTGCCAGATGTCCCTGTCTCCCGGGGACAGTCCCTGGATTTACAAATCTGTCCCCAACAGACTGTAGATTTGTAGATTTATTAGTAGGGAAGGAATGTTGCGTGGTTGGTTCAACGGCACAAGACACATCATATGGGGACTTCCGGTGAGGCAAAATGGCGGGTGTCACAGCAATGAGCAGCTCCTGAAGCCAGCCAGAGCCAAGTGCACTACCAGGCTGGCTCCGGGCTGCTGAGACTGCCGCCTGCGCTGCCACTGCCGAGGGTGAACCAGGGATGCCCGGCGCGTCAACTGGGGGAACTGCTGACACACACACACCCAGGACCCAAATCGAGGCGGGAGCGAGAGCGCCCGGCCATGTGGTCGACTGCCCAGCGGCGTTCCAGGGCCAGTAAAAACCCCGGAGTCAACCCAGGGAGAAGGAGAAAGAAGAGAGAGAAAGAGGGGAGCCCCAACCTTGTAGCGCTGCTGCCGCTGAGGAAGAGAGGTAGGAGAGCACCAGGAGGGCAAGGACATGGGGCCGAGCCCAGGCCCGACCCGAGCCTACTCCAGGGCAGATAGCACTCCAAGAGATCAGGCTGGGGCCCAGCGGAAGGCCATGCGACAGAGGAGACCCAGAAGAGAAGGTATTACTTCTTATTTTTAAAAAAAATGATTTTAAAAAATAACATTTGTTTCTCTTTTGAAAAAGTGTCCCCGGATTCTATGAAAAAAATCTGGTAACCTTACCTTAAATCCTAACCTTCTAATTCCAAGTCTCTTCTTTCTCAATATCCCCATTCCGTTAACCGCACCAAGCAACAAGCTGTAAAATGCAAGTTTAAAATGCAAGCTTTCCTTTGCATCTCACAGAACTTTAAATGTAATTCGTGGTTTTTTTCACCTGTCCTCCAAACTTAGGTCTTTTTGCCATCCTTTAAATGGGAAATCAGTAGCCGAGCCATACTTTTTGGTAAAACGTTTGTCTGGATCCCGGAAGTCCTGCCTGAGAAGAACAATGGGAGTGTCCGCTAGCGCCAGCCACATCTCCTTCTGCAAGCAGCGCTACCCGAATTCCCACCTGGGATGAGCCGCTTGGCGCACTAAACTGAGCCGCCGGAGAAAGACTGGGGCGGGCGGCAAGTGGGAGGGGGAAGTCGTCAGGGGAATCATCAGAACCACCTGTGCTGCAGAGCTTCTGGCTGAAAGGCGACTCATGGAGATTTGCAATGACTCCTGCAATGCACCCCTAATGATTCAGATTGTATCATTATAGCCTTATTGTGTTTATTTGTTGTTGGTATATTAAATTTGTATACTCTTAGAAGCGGTGTGGTTGTGAGTACCATGAAGGGAGTCTGCACTTTGTCATTTGCCAGGGCACTACTGCAGGTTAGGAAGGAGGAAGAGGCAAAGATCCTTTCCCCAGTAAAACATGTTTGCACCCAGGGTGTTTCCAGACTGTCAGTATTTTGTGGGAGGGATTCAAGGAAGGCTTACAATGTAGGAGGCTTTGGGGCTATGCGAGAGGGGGGAAAGTGGGGACATCATAGAAGTATGCATGATGCGGGAAAGGTGCGGAGCGATGTTTTCTCCCTCATAATATCAGAACCTGGATCTCTTTAAGAAAGCGGAATGATGGCAGATTCAGGCTAGACACAGAGTGCCTAGTGACACTGAAATTTCCTCCTTCCAGAGGCACTGACGGGGATGGCTTTAAGAGACGATTCGTCAAATTCATGGAGGGTTAGACCATGTTGCACCTCCAGCCGCAGAAGCAGTCTACCTCTGCATACCAGTTGCGGACGTCCCCAGTGGGGAGAGTGGGGCTGCATTTGGAGTCTGCTTGGGGCTTCCCTTGGACATCTGCTGGGCTGCTGAGAGCTGGACTAGATGGGCCTTGGCCTGATCCTGCAGGGCTGTGACAATAAGAGCCTGGAGTATGGCTGCTTCGCGAGCAATTCAGGGAACAGTAGTGCAGAGTTGCATCTCCCTGGGAAGGGGCACGTGCTCAGCAAAGCTGTCTCTTGCTTCTGGTCCTAAGAGTTGGGGTGGGGACATGGAGGAAAGGGGTCTCTCTCCTGCCTCTCTCTGCCACCTCTGAGGTGCCCGAAAAGGCAGATAGCAGAGGAAGCGAACCAATACTCACGTTCATCTGTACTGGCTCAGTATGACCTATTCTGCCAGATGCTGCCTTTCATTTCAGAGATCTGGGGCTGAACACGGGATCTGCACGCCAAGGCTGGAGTAAGAAAGAGCCCTTGCCAGCTGGCCACGTTGGGCGCCTGCCTGGAGAGTGGAAGCCGGGGAACAGATGCAAAGGAAAGAGGTGGATTTGCCCTGCCAGACCTTAAACTTTATTATGAATCAGCAGCTTTTTGCTGGTTGAAATAATGGCTGCTTCTTGAAAACACAGACATTTTGGATTTAGAGGGTTTTAATAATGTATTTGGATGGCATGCATACTTGTGGTATGATAAGCTCAAAGCACATAAAGCATTTAAAAACCATATTGCGTGGACAGGCGGAGTCCCCAGATCCTGCACGGTCCCCCTGTCATGTGGAATAACGACTCAAGACAACGTGCTATGGGATTAAATTGGCCACAACTTTCTTAAATTTCAAATGTGGGTAGACCTTGGCTCAGGCATTGGGCGTTCTCCCTCCCCGGTCCCCAGCCGGGGACCTAGGGAGCATCAGGGTTATCCAGTGTGTGGGGGGGGGATGGGCCGGCTCTGGAGAACATATGTTCAAGCAGAGATGGCCGCCCCCGTAATGCCGCCGCCGCAGGAGAGGGCAATGACGACCTTTCGGTGTACGGCCAAAGCCTCCCTTCAGAAAACCCCTTTAACGGGGAACCCTGGTATCGCCGCCGCAAGAGGAAGATGGACAAAAGGATTCCGCCCAAGGCCTGATACCGCCAAAGTTGTGACGTTTTGCTACGGGAAAGGCGAAACCTGCCAATGCAGGGAAATTCCTTTCCGGCCCTTTAACAGCGACCTTAACGTAGCAGCGCCCGCATACCTGTGAAGAAAAGTTAACCTGCAAAACCTGTGAAGAAAAGTTAACCTGCAAAATAAGACATTAACTGAGGGTGGGTAGGGTGGGAGAAGCTCTGGAGCCAAGTGAGGATTCCTAGGTAAGATCCTCCCTCTATTGTGTGGGCAGGTAATCCCTCCCCTACCTGGCCTGGTCTCCTTGGCAACGCTTCCCCCAGGTGGGATTGGACAACTGACTGAGGTAGGCGGAGACCTCCAGGTATCCCACCTGAGGGAAGGCAAAGCCAAGCCTATGCTGTTGGGGCCGCTCCAGATTTAGGGGCTGCACGCGTCCACGCAAAGGCCGCCCCCCGTTTTAAGCGGGGAGCGGTCATTGTCAGGAAAGCATTGTTTAATGTTTGGATAAGATATAAGGACCTACTGGAAAACAAAACCCCAAGGTGGCTGTCACCGATGGAAGCGAAAGCTCAGAAAAAGCTCAATATGGAGGTCAAATGGCCGAAATATTGGGAAATTTTAGAACAAGAGGGAGATAGACTGAAATTGCAGAGTTTTGAGAAATTAAAAAACAAAGTGCGAGACTGGCTTCATTATTATCAGATAATGGAGGCATATAATTTGGACAAGAAAATTGGCTTCCAGGTGGAAAAATCAAAATTAGAAACAGAACTGCTAGAACCCAAAACTAAGATTTTGTCAAAGATGTATAACTTGCTGTTGAAATGGAATACACTGGATGAAACGGTGAAATCTGCTATGATTAAATGGGCACAAGATGTTGGACATAACATAATGATGGCTGACTGGGAACAGTTATGGACCACAGGTATGAAATTCACGGCATGGAATGCCTTAAGAGAGAATATTATGAAAATGATATACAGGTGGTACATGACCCCAGTCAAGCTTGCAAAAATCTATCATTTGCCCGATAATAAATGTTGGAAATGTAAAGAAACTGAAGGTACATTCTTTCACCTTTGGTGGACGTGCCCAAGGATTAAGGCTTTCTGGGAGATGATTTATAATGAAATGAAAAGGGTATTTAAATATACCTTTCTGAAGAAACCAGAGGCCTTTCTCCTGGGCATGGTCGGCCAAATGGTGCCAAAGAAGGATAGAACTTTTTTTATGTATGCCACAACAGCAGCAAGAATACTTATTGCAAAGTATTGGAAGACACAAGATCTACCCACTCTGGAAGAATGGCAGATGAAGGTGATGGACTACATGGAATTGGCGGAAATGACTGGCAGAATCCGAGACCAGGGAGAAGAGTCGGTGGAAGAAGATTGGAAGAAATTTAAAGACTATTTACAGAAATATTGCAAAATTCATGAATGTTAGAATGATGTCAGAATGAAGTTAAGTGGTTTAAGCAGCAATGTTATAAAGGTGTATGCAAAAATGGATTGTTAACAGGCGAGAATCCAAAGTTATAATATATTATGTTAAAGGACTAAGATAAAAGCAAAGAGGGAAAGAAATTGCTGAATTAACTAACTGAATTGGAATACAAAAAAGTGAGGTGCGAGGAGGTCAGGGAAACAAGGAAATGAATGTAAGGTATGGAAAGACTGATGTATTTTTTAAAGTGTTTTTTATCTTTTTTGTATTTTGTATTTTTTCTTTTATTTTTACTTTTGTCTTTCTTCTTCTTCTTTTTTTAATTCATGTAATTCTTTTCTTTGAAACCTTAAGAAATATCATTAAAGAGAGAGTGGAAGCCGGGGGTTGGAGGGACATCGTGCTGCTCCTGGCAACCCCCACCCAACCCGACGTCCTCCTCCGCCTGAATCCCGCTTCCCCCGGGACGCACTTCCCATCCTGGAGCGGCTGGGGGGGGGGGAGCGCTCCCCACCCCCCTTTCCAGACCCCACTCTCCTCGTTCTTCTTCTTCATGCCTCGGGTGTTTTCCTGAGTGTATCTTCAAAACAACCCTCTGCGAGGGAGGCTAAGCTGACCCAAGGTTGCTAAGCCACGTTGCCAAGGCCAGCATTTAAAACCGTGCATCCTTTCCCCTCAGATGATAAAGCCAGGATGAGTCATGCTAGCAGCCCGTGGCCTTGATGGGCTTTGAGGCAGCCCAGCCCCCTTGTCTGCAAGCAGGCTGCCTCCGGGGAGGAGCAGCACTTTTCTCAAGGGACAGAAGCGCAAGACTTCCCCCTCCCACTTTCCGCCCGCCCCAGTCTTTCTCCGGCGGCTCCGTTTAGCGGCTCATCCCAGGTGGGAATTCGGGTGGCGCTGCTTGCAGAAGGAGAAGTGGCCGGCGCTAGCGGAACCTCCCATTCTTCTTCTCAGGTAGGACTTCCGGGATCCAGACGAACGTTTTACCAAAAAGTATGGCTTGACTACTGATTTCCCATTCAAAGGAAGACAAAACGACCAAAGTTTGGAGGACAGGTGAAAAAAAACACGAATTACATTTAAAGTTCTGTGAGATGCAAAGGAAAGCTTGCTTTTTAAACTTGTATTTTACAGCTTGTTGCTTGGTGCTGTTAACGGAATGGGGGATATTGAGAAAGAAGAGACTTGGAATTAGAAGGTGTTACGGAAAATCTGGGTGCGTATTTACCCTGCCACCCAGCCAATCGGACCAAGTCCGTGGATTCTAGCGGAAGAAAAGGAAGCTCAGCCGGACGCAGGAGCAAAATGCGAAGATCCGAGTTTATTGCGCAACAGGTTCAAAGTGGAATTGAACCCCGAGCATGGGGCGACATAAACTTTTAAAAGTTCCCTCCAAGTCCCAGAATACAGTGCGACAAAACGTCATGAATACATTAAAAGAAGGCTGGGTTTTCCAGGTTACATCATGAATACATTACAGGAAGGTGGGATTACATGGATTAACATTTCAGGAAGGGAGGGGGAAATATGCAGAGTAAGAGATATGCACAGATAAACACAGATAAGCGTTTCCTGAGTACAGGTGATGGGAAGACAATGGCGGAGATATGCATCGTCTGCCACCTGGCATCGCCCGGAGGAAGGGTATGGCAGAACGATCTGACAGGATTAAGGTCTTCCTGAGTACGTGACCTGTCGCTCAGGGGATCATGGAGGTAGGGGCAGCATCATGGAGTCCATAGGGAGCCGAGTTGAATGACACCAAAAGGAAAGAAATCGGAGTTACGGTTGATTTTATATCAATTTCTAAAGGTTTCCTAAGGTTTCCTATGCTGTCTGACCTATTCCGTATCGGTGATTGAAAGTGGAAACAAAATGGATACATTGTAGCAAGAATGGATACATTTTGACAGCTTTATGAGGCCCTTGGTTTCGGATCCATTGTTCTCGTCGTGGGGGGCCGTCAGCAGCTTGTCAGTAGGCTCAACGAGGCGTGCAAGGGCTCCGTGAGCTAGCTCGTGCAGGATAAATGCATGGCTGTGATTGGCTAAGGCGCAGCCATAGGAATTAGCGGAGAAGCTGGAACGCCAGGTCTACCCGTTCTAAGAATGGAGCGCGAATAGCCATAGGAAGAAATAGGAGGACATGTTCATATATTTGAGCTTATTTCGCTCCAGAAAGAAAGAAGGAAAAGGGGGGAGACGGGAGACGTGTGGTGCTTGTGTAACGGTGAGGGGGCTGAGGGTGGGTGTATTGTGGGCACCCTCGAGGTCATCGCCTCGGTTGTTCAAAGGAGAAGGGGGAAGGAGGTACCCCCCCCCCTTTCCCGGTCCGTATCAGTCCCCCATTCGGAGATAGATTTGCATTAAAGTTCTGTAAGAACTTGCAAATCCTTTCTCCGCACCATTGGAGCATCAAATTTCGGTGATCTCATATTCCCCTTCTCCCAAATGCCTCATCTGTACGTAGTCCGGGAAAGTGGGAGCATGTCGGGAGTGGGAATAGGCTCGAAGAGGGAAGGAGCTAGGAGAGGCAGACTGACGGAGGAAAGAGCAGCAAGGGGTAATACAATGCATAGTACAACAGAGGATGGAGACACAAAGGAAAACAGTTAAAATGATGAACACCACGACTTTCAATAACTGCCTGAGCCAACCCAGCTTGGGCAACCATCCCCATAAGTCCACGTCGGATAGTCCCTCATGCTGGATGTCGTGGAGCTTCCCTGCTAGCTCATGAATGTTATTTAAATGTCCAGTTATATTCAAAGTCTGGTCAGTCACATATGTGCAGCACTCTGTGCCTATTAATGCGCAGGTGCCTCCTTGACTGGACAAGAGGAAGTCTGTCGCGATTCTCGTCTGTAGGCTCAATTGTCTTACCTCGGATAGTTCCGACATGAGAGAGTCTGTGATCTGAGTCGCCTCCTGCATGAACTTAAGGAGGATGTCGGTGAGTCGGAGAATATCCACATGATTTGAACCGGCACCGTAGGCGGGGAAAAGCGACCGGCCTACGGTCTCTCCATTTGCAGCGACATCTGACAGATCTGACAGCTCCTTTTGCTCCCTTTTGTTTCGTTGTCTTCCAGGGGGTAGGTGTGGTACTATTCTAATTCCGGGAACGATGTAGCCAATGAAGCAGGATCCGGACATGTGTGGGCTCACCCATGTGTAAGCGCGGTGTCCACACACCCAGAATAGGCCGCTGAGGTAAGATTCCATTCGGCCTGAGGCAAAAGTTTGCAGCAGCATGGTGTCTGTGGGTTGTGGCTTCCAGTCCAAGGGGTGTCCGACCGCAGCGGCCCAGGCAACAGTAAGGTTAGGAAAAGTCCGGGAGTCCCTAGTGTTGGAGACGGTGACCAGTCCAGTTGGTAGGATTTCTAGAGTGTTGATGCATGTACTGGATCCGATGAAGGTTCCTTCCCCTGAGAAGCTGCGGCAAAGGGGTCCCTTTGTGGGGCCGGTGAGGTAGAGGTATTGATGTGTTAAGTTGAGTGCGGTCAAGTTCCAGGAGGTAACATTTCCGGAACGGAACTGTTCTAGGGTCACTGGTACAGGGACCAGTGGGAGGCTCTGTTGGAGATGGCTGGGTGCGTGAGCGCAAATCCAGCAGTCCGGGTAGGGTGACTCCTTCGCCACCTGGCTGAGAAGCTTAATGTAGGAGTTCTGCTCCCAAGATGATAGGAGATCTTCTCCCGGGAGTGCCGAGTCAGTGCCGAATTGTCGGGGTGCCGTACCAACCGGATGGAGGGGGTCGGTGGTGTTCAGTAGTCGCCTATCCCTGGCGATACCGCCGCATCGCAGGGGTCCGACGTGGTCCCAGGAGGGGGAGAGTGAGGGGTGTATAGGGTGGTGCCACCCTTCGAGATATTCAGCCCCTTTCCACTCATGAGTGACCCCTAAGTCCCATAAACAGCAGAACCGTCGCAGGCAGAGTCCTTGGAGTTGGGGCTTTCGGGTTTCTGGGGTGGAGCGGAGGCATTGGAACCCGAAAATCAAGTTTCCAGAGGGGTGGCTTGATTGCGTATAAGCGTGAGTAGCCCCTCCTGTCTCGACTTCGGTCCAATTTGGGGTTTGTGAGACCTCTCCACTCTCGTAAAGAAGATAAGTCCCATTTCTGCAGGTCAGCCGGTAAGAGGAGTGGTCAAGAGTGAGAGCCGCAGAGCCGATGCGGTGTAAATCCTTGTTCCGGATGAAAAGTTCCCAATATTCGTTTTCGGCGAGTTGGGGAACTAGGGAATGGCGCAGCAGGGTTCGGGACTCAGGAAGGCAGAAATCAAAGTCCCCCATTCGATCAGGGTTTGACCTTCCCGTCTCGACCTCATGATAGTCCAAGAAGTGGTAGTTCGTTTGCAAGCCCGTGCAGTGGTCTGATGAGATGGACGCGACCGAGGATAGGGCAGCGAGGAGAAGGGCGGTGCCAAGCAGACCCATGGTTCGGATGCGTGTAGGGAGGGCGCAGATGGTCTAACGAACAAAGGTGTTAGGTAGGGCGAGGCTGTAGAGTGAAGTTATCAAAGGAAGCTGTTGAATGGAGCTGTCAAATGGAGCTGTCAGATGAGCTGTCAAAAGGCGAAGCTATCAACGAAGCAAGCTGTCAATGGAGCTGTCAAACGGAGCTGTCAGATGAACGAAGCAAGCTGTCAATGGAGCTGTCAAACGGAGCTGTCAAACGTGGTTGTCAGCGCGTCTGAAACGTAGCTTGATGGTGTTGGTATCTGGGATGATTTCAGACGTCCAGTTGGGTGTCGCGGTGTCTGGTCCGGTCTGTTGAGCCCGACCTTGGCCCCGATCTGCTGGTCCGGTCTGTTGAGCCCGACCTTGGCCCCGATCTGCTGGTCCGGTCTGTTGGGCCCGACCTTGGCCCCGATCTGCTGGTCCGGTCTGTTGGGCCCGAACTTGGCCCCGATCTGCTGGTCCGGTCTGTTGGGCCCGAACTTGGCCCCGATCCAGTCCGGTCTGTTGGTCGTCGTTGTCAATATATGAGGCCGGTGGAGCAGGTGGAGTCGAAAAGGTGAAGTCCTCGCCGTTGCTTTCTTCAGTCTCTGGTGGAGGGGGTGAGGACTTGCACCTAGTGTGATGTAACCAAGAATTCTTCTCACCTATTTTCACGGCGGTTGGCGATGTCAAGAGTACTTGGTAGGGACCTTCCCACGCGGGTTGGAGTGGTTCCTTCTGGTAGACTTTGACGAGGATCCAGTCACCAGGGTGGAAGGAGTGAGCGTGGACGTCGATGGGCAGGTTCTGTCCCTCGATGGCCGCGTAGTGGTGGAGGCGCTGTAGTTGTGTCTGGAGCTGAATAACATAATTAGTAAGTTCTGCTTCCCCCAGCTCCAGTTCTGATAGTGGGAATAGAGTGTTGTAGACGGGAGGAGGTCTCCCGAATAAGAGTTCGAATGGAGAGAGTTTCAAACGTCCGGTTGGGGCGCTGCGGATGTTATGAAGAACCAGTGGGAGTGCATTCACCCATTTTAGGCCAGTGAGCTCGCAAAGTTTGCCCAACTGTATTTTTATCTCCTGGTTCATACGCTCCACTTGGCCAGAGGATTGTGGGTGGTATGGAGTGTGGAGGTCCCATTTAATTTGGAGTGCCTTGGCCACTAATTGCACCACTTCTGCAGTAAAGTGGGTTCCCCTATCGCTGTCTAGGCGGCGGGGTATGCCATAGCGGGGAATAATATCCTGTAGGAGGGCCCTGGCAACTACGGATGCGGTGGCTTTTCTGCAAGGGAATCCCTCCACCCACGAGGAGAATTGGTCAACTATAATCAAAGCATGTTTAAAGCCTTGGCATTGGGGCAGATCAATGAAATCAAGCTGCAAGTTCTCAAAAGGGACAAAGGCCCACGGTCTGGCTCCTGGTGGTCTCCTGGGCTCCCGCTTGGGATTGAAGCGATGGCAGGTAATGCAATTCTTTGCTGCTGCTGCTGCAGCGGCCGCTATCCCGGGTGCGTACCAAGATCTAATTACATGCTCCATTAATCTCCCTTTTCCCCAATGTGTTCGCTGATGAAGAAACCTCACTACTTTTGGAGTCCAGGCCTTTGGAAGGACAGTTCTTCCATCGGGGAGGACCCAGACACCCTGTTGTTCGGTGGCACCTAGCGATTCCCACGTAGCCTTTTCATCCCCTGGGGCAGATTTGTAAATTTCTGTGAGATCTAGGTCTGCTGGTAGTTGGAGGGCTTGAAACTCGGATTCATTGTTAGGGATGCGTAAGGCAGCCATCTGTGCGGCTTTGTCGGCTCGTCTGTTTCCTTTAGAAACTGAGTCCCTGCCTTTGGTATGGGCCTTGCAGTGGACAACGGCTATAGCGGCAGGTAGGTGGATCGCTGTGAGAAGTCGCTCAACTAGGGCGGCGTGCGAGATTTGAGACCCGGCAGCGGTTAGAAAGCCTCTCTGGAGCCAAATTTGGCCAGTTGTGTGCACAAGGCCGAAACAGTATTTGCTATCTGTATAAATGGTTATTCGCTTCCCTTCACCAATCTCGCAGGCACGCAGCAGCGCAATTAACTCGGCGGCTTGGGCACTGTATTGGGAGTTGATTGGGTTTGACTCTAGTACTTCGAAGTCGGAGACTACCGCGTACCCAGTCTTTCTAACCCCGTCGATTACTTTAGAACTACCATCAGTATATAGTATTAAGTCCGGGTTCTCCAGGGGAAGATGATCTAAGTCTTCGCGGGGCTTTTCGGCTTGCCGGACTATAGTGGTGCAGTCATGATGCGGGGTGCCATCGTCGGGAAGGGGTAGTAGGGTAGCGGGGTTTAGCGAGTTAACACGTTTAATGGTGACATTGGTTGGGGTTAGTAGGAGGGCTTCATACCGGTTGAGGCGGGAGTTCGAGAAATGGTGACATCCTTTTAAGGTTAGGAGGGTTGAGACTGAGTGGGGAACGTGAAGGGTGATTTCGTGGCCCAGGACCGTCTCTTGGGCTTTCTCGAGGAGGACGGCAGCGGCTGCGATGGCTCTGAGGCAACTGACAGCCCCTTTAGCAGTGTTGTCAAGTTGTAGACTATAATATGCTACTGGCCTCTCTTGATCGCGGAAGGGTTGGGTTAGGACACCGGAGGCTACCCCCATTTGCTCGTGGATGAACAGGTTGAAAGGGATTCGGTAGTCGGGTAGCCCCAGGGCAGGAGCGGATCTGAGTTCCCGTTTTAGTCGTTCAAAAGAGCTGTAAGCTTTTTCTTCCCAGACCAATGTGTCTGGGTGGTCCTGACGCGTCATGATAGTTAAGGGCTTCGTTATTTCACTGTAACCAGCGATCCATGCCCGGCAGAAGCCGGCCATGCCAAGGAAGCCGCGCAGCTGTCGCTTTGTTTTTGGGAGAGGGATTTTAGTGACTGCCTCAATCCTGTCAGTGGCCAGACTTCTGGTCCCTACTCCCAGGATGTGTCCCAGATACTTAACTTCTTGTTTACAATACTGGAGTTTCTTTGGAGATACCTTATGTCCTTTCCTTGCTAGTTCTGATAGGAGGTGTTTGGTATCTATCTTACACGCTTCCTCGCTGGTAGAACATAATAAAATATCATCCACGTAAAGAAGTAAGGTGGAGCTAGCCGGTAGGTGGATGTCCTCTAAGTCCTGGTGTAATACGGCCGAAAAAATTGCGGGTGACTCTACGTAGCCTTGGGGCAGTCTGGTCCACGTTAGTTGGCCAGGCCCCCAGGTAAATGCAAAAAGGAACTGACTAGCCGGATCCAGGGGTATACTGAAGAAGGCAGAGCACAGATCCGCAGCGGAGTACCAGGTCGTCCCTGCTGGAATGGCGTTTAGGAGGGAGTTCGGGTTGCCAACTACCGGGTGTCGGGGTATCACGAATTGGTTCACTAATCTCAAGTCCTGCACAAAACGGTACCGTACAGGTGTCCCCTCCTTAGCGGGCTTCTTGACCGGGAGAACTGGGGTATTACAGGGTGAAGCGCATGAGACTAGGATCCCCTTTTCGAGGAAGTCCTCAATCATGGGTGTTAGACCGTCTATGGCTTCTTTGGGCAGAGGGTATTGCTTGGTGCACGGGAAGGGTAGGTCACTTCGGTAAGTGATCTTGACCGGAGTAGCGGAGAGTAAGAGCCCGACTGAGGTTGATTCAGTGCCCCATAGGGAGGGGGGCAATTCCTTTTCCAGGTCTAGAGGGAGCTCGGGAAACTGTCGATCCGCTTTAGATTCCTGAACGATACCTTGGAACATGGGGATAGAGTTCCCTGGCATATGTAGGTAAATGCCATCCGGGGAGCATTTTATAGTGGCGTTAAGTTTGCAGAGTAGGTCTCTGCCGAGGAGATTGACAGGGCTGCTTGTTAAAAGGAAAGTGTGTTCCGCTAGTAATGGTCCGAGGGTGACCTTGGCCGGTCGCGAGAGTGGGCAAGTGCGGGGTATCCCATCCAGTCCCATCACTTTCTTGGTCACTGTCCCTGGTTCCAGATGACTGTCGGTTAGGGTGGAATAGGTAGCCCCTGTGTCCAGTAGGCATTGATAGGGGTGGCCGTCTATTTCGATAGTACAGACCGGGTCCTCAGGTGACAATGTAAGGACAGGGCAGATGGTTTGGGTCTGACTGGGATCCCCTTCTAATTGTCAATAGGTGTCCTGATCATCGGGAGGTGGTTGGTTTGGAGGGTGCAAGGGGGAAGCAGTAGCATTCGCCCAAGGGTGGGCGGGCTGGTCTATGGCCGGCATTTGGGTCCGGGGTCCCGGTTGTGGTCGGGTTTGAGGTATCGGGTTTGAGGCCGTCTGCGGGGTATAAGCCGCTGGGTTGTGGTTGCTGTAGCCTGGAGTTACGTTGGCTTGCGGGGAGAAAGGGGGGTGGGGATTCCGAACAGGGAAAGACTTTGCCTCTGGTCCCCCGTAGGGTGTCGCATTTAGGTAGGGGCAGAATCTTTTTATGTGTCCCTCTTCTTGGCAGTAGTAGCATCCTCCCGTCCCCGGTCCCCATTGCCTATAGGGATTTGGGGGTCCTCCTCCACGGATCCCTTTTCCTCGGGGGAGTCCCCTGCCTCGATTAGGACCATAGGCAGTGTCCATGCTTAAGGCTAGTATTTGTTCAACTTCGGGTTTTGTTTCCTTCTTCTTTCTTTCATCCCGAGAGTTGTAGACAGATTTTGCGATGGACAAGATTTCACTTACGCTCTTTCCATCGTATCCAATTTGGAGATTCAGAGCTTTTCTGATATCTGGGCATGCCTGATCTTTGAAGAACCCTTTAACGATTACTTCATGCTGTGGGTTTTCGGGGTCTATCCCCCCCCATGTTTTAATGGCAGAGACCAATCTAGTGTAGTAATCGGACGGGTGTTCGTTTGGTCCCTGCATGACCGACTGGACTTTGGTCCAATTAACGGTGCGTCGTCCGGCGGCCTTTACACCGTCTAAAATGGCCTTTTTAAATAGGTTTAAGCACCAAATACCCTCGGTGGTGTTATAGTCCCATTCCGGTTCCACTCTAAGACATTGTGCTGTGAGCGCTTGCAATCCCTGAGGCCGTCCCCTTTGGTAGTCGGGTAGTTCTATGGCTTCCCCGGCTTTAGTTAGGATGTCCGCTTTCTCCGCCTCGTTGAAGAGGGCATTCAGAAGGACGTGGACATCTGGCCAGGTGGGATTGTGTGTGGAGAAGATAGCGCTGACCTGGCGGTGGCATTTGTCCGGGTCGTCCCTCAGTGAGGGCATCTGATTTGACCAGGTTACCAGGTCTGAGGTATAGAAGGGTTGATGCGTGTAAACCATCCGTGGGGGCCCATCAGGTTGGAGAGGAGGGATGGGCAGGGCCCTTAAGGGCATCTGGACAGCAGTAGAAGTCACGGTGGAGCTTACTTGGTCAGAAGTCCCCGGAGTCTCTTTATCACAGCCCAGGGTCCCCGTTGCAGAGCCATGAGGTTCCGTGGGAGTAGGCTTATTCACGACTTGGGTAGAGTTCTCAATGGTGTTGTGGGGAGTAGAAGAGGGGGTTTTAGTCCTAGCTTGTCCGGGGTTTTTAACTTGTTTGACGCCCCCTTTGTCCTTTCTCGCTTGTAGTCGTGTGACCCTCCTATTGTCAGTGTCTTGTGTCTCATCCTCCCCCGTTTCCTCCCCACTACTAGAGCTGCTGTCACTGGATGTTGGGGCTCGCGGTGGTGGTCCTTGATAGTAGAAGGGGACCAGGGTCTGTCGTATATCGTCATCCTCGTAAGGGGGGGGCATTGGCTGTCGCCCGGGATTTAATATAGGCAGTTGGTAGGAGGTCGTTCCCTTTGGGGCTTGGAGCATTCTCCTTACTGTCTCAAAGGTGGCCAGATATTCTAACTGGCGGGGTTTTTCTTCTATCAGGGCTTTCCTTAGGTGGTTCAAGCGTTCTTCATTAAATGAACCCCCCGGTGGCCACCGCAATTCGGGTTTGGCGGAGGCGGTACTGGCGGGCCATGTTTCGGAGCAGAGGTCTTCTAATTTTTCTTTAGATAACAATTTGTGGCCAGGAATCGACTTCCAACACGCAATGACGAATTGGAGAGGAGAGTCGGGATCTCTCTGGGAACGGGATGGCTTCCGGGAAGCCTTCCTCCCAGAGTGAGTCCGCTCATGTTTGGAAGCCTGGGTACCCATAGTATATTTCACGCGTGTCTAGATAGGAAAGAGGAGAGAGGAGAGGGCCGATAAGGATTTGTGGGTCTAGGGCTGTCCGACAAAGGACTTGAAACAAAGAAAGGGAAAGGTCTTTAGTCGCTTGGCAACTTCCTAGGGAGGTTTTAAAGAGCTCTAGCTATCCGGTATTCCTTTCTTCCCTTTTCCTTAACCATTTACCTGGGGTCCCTTTTCCACTCTGCCGATCCCGCCCAATTCCTCATGGGCTATTCCCTCCTGGCAACCTCCTACCTATCGTCAAACTTCTCAGGAAAAGGGGCCCTACTGAACGCCCGCGCCGTGCGGTGCCAGATCGGGTGATCCCTGGACAGAATTTCGGGTCGAAAATCCCCCTTGCTTTCGGAAGCGGGCTTACGATACACGTGGCACGTAGCCCGACCGGTGCGGCTGGGATTGGGATAGAAAGCAAGACCACTTCCTGCCCCCTAGAAAGGACGCTCGGGAAGATCGGAAAGAGAGCTCCAACCCCTTGCTTTCAACTGGGATACCCGTTTGCGGAGAGTCGGCTATCTTTCAAGTCGGATCTCTCCGTCTTACCCTTCGGGCTCCCAATTGGTGCGGCTGGCTAGAGAGTTTAGATAAAGAGATAGAGCTCAGAACCCCCCTTTCGGGTCGAGCAGCGGTCCACGATCTCTCTCACCGACTGGACCAAGAGAAAGACAAGAAGGCACGATAGAGAGGAGGGCAGAGAATTCGGTTGCCAGGAGACTTCCACCCCTTCCCACCAGTGCACTGGATTTTCCTATACTCACGCGTCTTCTACGTCGATCCGATCCCGGGATCGATGAATAAGCCGGCTGGATCCCTTTTGCTCCCCGGCTGAACTCCTGGGGCTGTTGATTACCGCCCGGGAGATGGTCGGAGGTCCAAAAGGGTCTTCTCGGGCAAATTGGCCCGCAGCCGGCTGAAGAATTCGGGGCCCCCGGTCAGCAACCCGGGAGAACCGCTCAGCCCCACGTTGGGCGCCAAGCTGTTACGGAAAATCTGGGTGCGTATTTACCCTGCCACCCAGCCAATCGGACCAAGTCCGTGGATTCTAGCGGAAGAAAAGGAAGCTCAGCCGGACGCAGGAGCAAAATGCGAAGATCCGAGTTTATTGCGCAACAGGTTCAAAGTGGAATTGAACCCCGAGCATGGGGCGACATAAACTTTTAAAAGTTCCCTCCAAGTCCCAGAATACAGTGCGACAAAACGTCATGAATACATTAAAAGAAGGCTGGGTTTTCCAGGTTACATCATGAATACATTACAGGAAGGTGGGATTACATGGATTAACATTTCAGGAAGGGAGGGGGAAATATGCAGAGTAAGAGATATGCACAGATAAACACAGATAAGCGTTTCCTGAGTACAGGTGATGGGAAGACAATGGCGGAGATATGCATCGTCTGCCACCTGGCATCGCCCGGAGGAAGGGTATGGCAGAACGATCTGACAGGATTAAGGTCTTCCTGAGTACGTGACCTGTCGCTCAGGGGATCATGGAGGTAGGGGCAGCATCATGGAGTCCATAGGGAGCCGAGTTGAATGACACCAAAAGGAAAGAAATCGGAGTTACGGTTGATTTTATATCAATTTCTAAAGGTTTCCTAAGGTTTCCTATGCTGTCTGACCTATTCCGTATCGGTGATTGAAAGTGGAAACAAAATGGATACATTGTAGCAAGAATGGATACATTTTGACAGCTTTATGAGGCCCTTGGTTTCGGATCCATTGTTCTCGTCGTGGGGGGCCGTCAGCAGCTTGTCAGTAGGCTCAACGAGGCGTGCAAGGGCTCCGTGAGCTAGCTCGTGCAGGATAAATGCATGGCTGTGATTGGCTAAGGCGCAGCCATAGGAATTAGCGGAGAAGCTGGAACGCCAGGTCTACCCGTTCTAAGAATGGAGCGCGAATAGCCATAGGAAGAAATAGGAGGACATGTTCATATATTTGAGCTTATTTCGCTCCAGAAAGAAAGAAGGAAAAGGGGGGAGACGGGAGACGTGTGGTGCTTGTGTAACGGTGAGGGGGCTGAGGGTGGGTGTATTGTGGGCACCCTCGAGGTCATCGCCTCGGTTGTTCAAAGGAGAAGGGGGAAGGAGGTACCCCCCCCCCTTTCCCGGTCCGTATCAGTAGGTTAGGATTTCAGGGTTAGGTGGCTTGGATATTTGTGGTAGATCAAGTCAGAGTAAATACGCACCTTGAGAACCACTGTATTAGACGTGCGTGGCGCATTAAGAATCTGAAAATAGATATAAAGTTAGTTTATACGCAAAGACTCTGTTTCACCAGAAGACACTTTTTATAGACAAAAGGGTGACGGATAAAGAGAAATGGTTAATCTATTGAGAGATCTTAAAGTGGAAATTGGGAGATTGTAAAATTTAAACAAGGGGTTTCTCTTTTACACTTAATAAAATAGGGTTGGGGTGTTGTTTATGGCTTCTTTTTCCGGGGGGGGGGGGTGTGTGTCCTGCACCACTGGGTTTTTCAGGTAATCAGAGACATTGTGGATTTTAGGACTTAGAAATGGGTCAGCAGCTTCATTTGGCAATGCCAGAAGAGAAGGCCCCTTCAAATTCTGTTTCTAACGCGTATAATAATTTAATAATTATATTTTTTAATTATTTCTACCCGGCCCATCTGGCTGGGTTTCCCTAGCCACTCTGGGCGGCTTCCAGCAAAAGATTAAAAATACATTAAAACATCAGTCATTAAAAGCTTCCCTAAACAGGGCTGCCTTCAGGTGTCTTCTAAATGTCACATAGTTGTTTATTTCTTTGGCATCTGGTGGGAGGGCGTTCCACAGGGTGGGCGCCACTACCGAGAAGCCCTCTGCCTGGTTCCCTGTAACTTCGCTTCTCGCAATGAGGGAACCACCAGAAGGCCCTCAGCGCTGGACCTCAGTATCCAGGCTGACCGATGGGGCTGTATTGAAGCACAATAGGGGGTGGTGTAGGGACTTTGCACAGGTGATCGATGGTCAAGAAAAGGCAACCTTTGTGATGTTTTATGTCAGGAGTTGGGAATTCTAGAAGTAGTACTCCTTTTTCCACGTTCTTACTTCCTGTACTGCTTGAATGGAAGAGGAAAACTTCACTTACTAATTAATTATGTTAAGCGAGGCAAATGTTAGGTCAGGAAGCTCAGAGCAGTATACCTGAAGGAGCATCTCCACCCCCATCCTTCAGCCCGGAGGTCCTCCTCCGAGGGTCTTCTGGTGGTTCCCTCGCCGCAAGAAGCGAGGTTGCAGGGAACCAGGCAGAGGGAGGGCCTTCTCGGTGGTGGCAGCCTCTCTGTGGAATGCCCTCCCTACAGGTGACAAGGAGATGAGCAACTATCAAACCTCTGGAAGGCAGCCCTTTATAGGGAGGCTTTGAATGTTTGTTGTTTTAATATGTGTTGGAAGCCGCCCAGAGAGGCTGGGGAAACCCAGTGAGGTGGGTGGGGTACAAATAACACAATTACATTTATAGGCCCCATTTCCTGCAAGGAGGTCCAGTTGGTGTGCAAAGTCCTCCCCCCCCCATTTTATCCTCACAAGAACCCTTTGAGGTAGGTTAGGCTGAACGTGAGTGCCTGGCCCAGGGTCACCCAGTGAGCTTCAGGGCTGAGTTTGAATGCCTGCCCCCAGCATTCCTCCTCTGCAAGGCCTGCCTCCTCCCATGACAATGTCTGCTCACACACTCTCAAGCCCCCATGGATGGCTGAGGCAGGTAAGGTTGTCTGTGTTGGAGGAGGGCAGGAGCAGGCAAGGTGAGCCATGCCCCCAAAGGAGGCAGCTGCAGCAGCCCCCTCCTCCTGCTGCCCTCCAGGAACAGGGCGGGGAGGGACCAGCCCCCAGGAAGGACATGTTTGCCTCCCTCTGCAGTGCTCAGAACAAGAGGGGAATGAGGCCACCCAGGCCCTCTGGAGCACAGAAGGGCTCACCATCCTTGACTTTCCCCCTTCAACTGCCTTTTACCCAATCCCTCATTTTGAGGAAGTCTCCTCTTTTGAAGTCAAATGTGACTGTTCTGGATTTCCTTAGCAATTGTCCACTTCCATACTCTGTATGTTGAGTCTGATAGCACTGTGTTCACTGTTCCCATTTGATTCAACCACACCTACATCTTGTCAGTTGAGAGCATCAGGCAGAGCACCCAGCACCTACCGAATCCTTTTTTTATTCCAGCAGGTCTTTTTAACGGAAGTCTGATGTCATCCATGTTAACTTTTTCTGCAATGTATTTCTCGTGTGCCACTTCAGAGATGATTATAGTCATGTGGTGTATAAGCTGTTTAAATAGTAAATGGTTGAATGCAATTTTAAAAATAATAATTGTATAACAAGGGGGAAAGCATACTTGTATCTGACCATATTTTAATGGGCACAGACTTTGATAAATAGCATCCTAGCCATAGGCTAATTTTGTGGAGTTTAAAGCTAAGCATACAAGTTCTGAAAGCATGCTTTGAAATCCATATGAACTCTAGTATGCTGTCGGGGGAAGTGGAAGGATGTGGTTGGCTGAAATGAAGTCCGATCCTGTACAGATAAATCACTAGTGGAAGCGTCAACAGAAACATGTACAGATTCCACACGATCATGAGGAAGCCTGAATCTGGGCAGGACCTTGTCTCTTTGCCTGTCATTTGTGGCTGCTCCACCCAGGTCTGAGACGCCTTCCACAGTTAAACAGTGATCGGGGGGGGGGGGGCGGGGGAGGCAAGAGGATGGAGCCGTGTAAACCCCTCCGCGGGTAGTTTGAAAACAGACTCCTTTTGTCTGGATCTTCCCCGCGCAAAGATGGGTCTGTATGCATTTTGAGCAGAGGAGGAGGGTCTGTGGAACTGCCCACCACTGTGGTGTACTGTTCCCAGGATATTAAAAAATAAAAATATTCAAAGTTATAACAAGACATATTATCCAAAAACATATCCTTATCCCCCCCCCCATTTTCCTCCCTCCCCTCCCCCCCCAGAACCCACCCCCACCCCACCCCCCGACTTCCCTCAGTTGCAGTCTTTGGTTTCTCTAATATTGCTATTTTCTGCATGTTACAAAGTTGTATAGATCCTCAAACTGTTTAGCTGATTATTATCAGTAAAAAAAAATTGTGGATGTTTATTCAAAACCTGCCAAGGAGTCCAATTTGCTTTGTTGCGTCTTCAGACACTTTGTGAAAGGTTCCCATTCATCCTTAAAGTCACAGTTATCCTTGTCCCGTAGCTTATATGTCAATTTTGCCAGTTCTACATAGTCCATCAACTTTTCTCGCCATGATTCTTTAGTTGGGGTTTCTTCAGTCTTCCATCCTTGCGCAACCAGAACTCTCGCGGCCGTTGTCGCATACATGAAGATGTTTTTCAACTTTTTTGGCAGATCTTTCCCTACAATCCCCAACAAAAATGCCTCGGGTTTTTAAATAAATGTTAAATGGGACATTTTCTTCAATTCATTGTATATAATTTCCCCAAATGTTTTAATTACCTTACACTCCCACCACATATGATAAAATGTTCCCTCCTTTTCCTTACACTTCCAACATATATTTGAACTAGTTTTGTACACTTTCCCTAACTGCACTGGTGTTGTATACCATCTGTACATCATCTTCATGTAGTTCTTCATGTACTGTTCCCAGGATAGGTAAAGATCATTCAACAGTTTTCAAATTGAAAAACAGTGTTTCATTTTGAGATCCTTTGTAACACCATCCAGTTCATTTAAGCACAACCTACGGCCCTTGAGGTTTTTACTGAAGCAAAAGGATTGATTCCATCCCTGTATCAAACAGCTGTGATTTGAGGATCGTCTGTTTCATAGCAGCTCCTGTGCCCCTTCCCTCTGCTGCATTTGGCATGAAGTTGCCGGTGATTTCCCCAGGAGTCAAAAGGCCTACCTACTCTGGGCTTATTCTTGGGAATTACTTTGCAACAAAGAAGAAAGCTTTTCGTCTTCTGTTTCTTTTCATTTTTATGTTTTCAAAATGCTTGATATCTGACACTGATTTCTGTATATTGTGTTTTCTTGGTTTTTCAAGCTTTCATAAAAAATAGCCTTTGAAACCAGCTGGTACAGTGGTCAGAAGACTTGCCTTCGTGTCCACAGAATGGAGAAGAAAAGTTTGCCCAACGCATCCCTGGGTGCGACCCCAGAGACCTCCGGCTGCCACCTGGCTGAGCCTTCTCATTGCCAGCTCACTTCGATGCCCTCTGTTCCCAGAGATACCACTGGAAGAGCTGCTTCCCTTAGCCAGGAAGCGCCGGGGTCCCAGCAGCCTTCCCAGCAGGCCTCCCACATTTCCTCCTCCTTGGGCAGTGCTCCATTGCAGGTCCCTGAGCAGCTTTCCGAAGAAAGGCCCCATGGCACTGGCCAAAGTGCTTCCCTCCCATCTCTGGACGTTGCAGCGACGTTCTCTAGCCTGCAGTCTGGGAGTAGGAAAAGTGTGATCACCTTTGCGGGGACCCAGGCTGTTTCCTCTACCTCTAAGTCTCCAGAGGGGTCTGTCCCAGCTCCAAGCACAGCTGATCTGGCTAAAGGCGGCCAGGGGCAAGGCCAGGTAAGTCCAGATTGAGAGGTAGGGAAAGGGCTTTGAGGCTGTAATGCCCTCCTTGAGTCTCTCCAGCTGGTTTGGACAACTGCCCCCATCCCTGACCCCTGGCGATACCGCCTGGGCCTGGCGAGAGATGGAGCCCCAGAACACCTGGAGTGCACCAGGCTGGGGAAGGATGTCGTGAGGTGGAAGGCAAAAGAAGGCAGACAGCCCATCCCGGGGTCGGTCCTTTTCCTCCTTCTAGCTTAATGGCTCACCTGAGCCGCCATCCTTTAAACTGGGGAAGCAGCAGCGGCTCATCAGAACTCACAAGTTAGGAAGTCCTATGTTATAGTGCCCATCTTCTTGTTATGTCCTGTTGGTGGGGAGAATTGTGCCGTTTTCCTGTGGGTGGGCAGCCAGCCAGCAGCAGGCTGGCAGGTGGGCCCAGGGAAATGTCTTTGTTGGGGGAGCCTCCGAACTCGTCCTCTGCATGTTTGTTCCCTGTTGCCCCAAAGTGGGAACTGTCTTGCAATTCAGGCTTGTGGCACACAGGTAGAGAAGGGGAGCCGTTTGTCTCTTCAGATGCCTGGGAGAAGAGAGCAGTGGGTGGGGGCAGCCTCTGCTCCCCCTTCTAGAAAGGAGGCCTTTGCCAACATGGGTGCAATTCTGCTCCATGTGGGGAAAGTGTTTATCCATCATGGATTTGGGGGGATGCTGCTGCCAGCCAATATGGGATTTGAAGGATATTTTTTTACTGTAGGCCTGTTTATTCTGCTGCATTTCAATGTTTGCCTATTTTCGGAGCTAGTTGTAAAGTACCTTGAGATTCCCACATAAGAGGTTGCAGGTAAATACTCTAAAAATAAGAACTCCCCCCCATCATGTCACAAAGTCAATTGACACAGAGCCTAGAATAATGCCAACGAGCTCTTCTACCTGGAAGTGCAACATCAGCCCTTCAACACATCAGCATGATGTGCAGTTGTCACACGGCTACGACTCATAAGCCATGAATGCAGGTCTGAATAGTGCCCCTTTGGAAACCCCCACCCTCCATGCAGAAAAAGAGCATCTGCCCCTGAAATCCTTTCAGTATAAAGTGTATGAATGACAGGCAGCTAAAAAACTGTCTCCTTGGCTATTTGGCTCATGTGTCTCATAGAAGAAACTCCATGGACGAAAACAGCCTTGCCAGGAATGTGAGCCGACTTTAATCCAGCCTGCCCTGAAATATCTCAGAAGTGAAGCAGGAGAAAGAGGCCCAGTTTATGGCGGTGAGCTGACTTGGTTTTGAGTAGGAGGGTGTGTGCTGCAGGGGACTGGTCTGCTTAATTAATTAATTAATTAAAATTAATTTTATAATGAATGATTCTAGAGTGTTGTTTATGCTGCACTTTTGTACTGTTTTATTGTTGTTAGCCGACCTGAGCCCGGCTTCGGCTGGGGAGGGCGGGATATAAATAAAATGTATTATTATTATTATTATTATTATTATTATTATTATTATTATTATTATTATTATGTGAATAGGCTGGACTACAAAATCTCTGGCTGCTCTTATATTCTTTTCCTGCAAGGCTGCAGTTAGGTTAGTGAGTGGCAGGCTATTGCCTATCTTGTGTATCAGCAGCACTGTAGAGTCAGGCCAGATGGCAAATCCTGATAGTTGGGGTCGGGATGCATATGGAATGGGTTGGGGAAAGAGGGGTGGCCACTTCCAATCTACCAGGAAGCATTTTTCAGCTGGAGAAACAGCTTGCACCAGCAGAAGGAGGCAGCACTCCACAGAAACCCTCTCTGTCAGACAAGCAGTCCTCTACAAGGAGATCCTTGGGCTGGGAGGTGGCTGGAAGTGACCATATTCCAGATGAGGGGGAGCATGAAGCCAGGCTCTGGGCTTTCGTTTCATGTTGGAATGGAGATGTAAAATCACTTCTTTTATATTCAGGTCAGGACAAGAGATCCACACCTGGGAGCTTGACGGCAACTGAAGGGATCCATGGTGATCCAGGGCAAGCTGCACTTGCTGCTCAGGTAAGGCCAGAAGGAGGCTTACCAGGCGTCCCCGGTTGCCAGGGACAGTTCCCGGATTCAGCAATCTGTCCCCGGCAGAAATTTGTCCCAGCAATGTCCCCGGATATAATTAATGTCCCCGGATTTACGCCTGGGGACTTCCTGCGCTGCAACATGGCTGACGCCATGGCAGCAAGCAGCATCGGAGGTCCCGACTACATCTGGGGACATTAAATAAATCCGGGGACATTCCAGCCAGCCAATCCGCAGGCAGGGGGGGCGGTGCCCCGACCTTGCTGCAGCCGCCGCCGCTAAGGAGAGGGAGAGCCCAACCCGAGAGAGAAGAGACCCAGAGGAAGGTATGTCTGCTTTAACGCCTCATTGCGTTCTTGGCCGTTTCTGTGGCGTACACTCCTCCCCCCTTTTCTCCAGCTGGACGGCTTGTCTTTGGGGCTGTGAGGCAAAGCACAGCAGAGGGGATCCCCTGCCCCCCCCACACTTTGTGGGAGAGCTTGCTTGCAGATAGGGATAGCGCACGGTTGGAGATCCTTTTATTTGTAATTGCTCTGGTTGCTTAGAAGGGTAGTTGGCGGATGAAGTGAATCAAGTCAACTTTAATGGTTTAACCTGCCAGAAAAAGGGCCAGTTTAAAACAGCGGCTGTCTAGTTCACAGAATTCCTGAACAAGCCTGCATGGAAACACCGGTTTCTATAATGACTGAAATGTGCTTCATTTGCAACTAAGTAGAGCCTCTCTGCTAATGCAGAGCACAATCCACAGCTTCAGGCAAGGCCATTTATATAGCCAGAATCCAGAGCAGCCTTTTCTCCTACTCCTCTGAAGTACCACCACTGCAACACCAGCGCTTGGCCTTCTGGCACCTGCAGGCTAGGGAAAGAGCTCTTTAGCACCCTGGGGTGGAGCTCCTTCTCAGCAATAGCACTGTCTGCTCATTCCCAACTTCTTCAACCAGTGCCTCTGTGCCTTCTGCAAATGTCTGCAGTAAATGTCTAGCAGGAAGTGTCTGTCCTCTCCAGGATGTTGAAATACTGAAGAAGGCGCCCAATAGCCCGAAGACGGGGGCAGAAACAGTACTTAAGGATGATCAAGCATTGCGTATGAAGGTCCAGGAGCTTGAAGAAAACCTCCAGCTGTTGCCTGCAATACTCCAGGATCCGCAAGGAAGAGGTATTTTTGAGAATCCCGTCTTCACAAATTCCGGGGACATGGCCCTCCCAGTGTTAAGGTGGGAGGTGGGGTTGGGAGTTTGCAGACAAGAGTCAAAAGTTTAAAATTTAAAGGCTAATGGAATTCTATTTAAAAATCAAAAGTCGCTGTGGTGATTCAAGTTATAGTGTCAGACAAAAGACAAGATGGAAAAGAAAAGATAAGGAAGAGAGAAAAGAGATAGAGAGAAAAAGAAGAAAGAAAGAAAAAGAAAACGCAAAAAATCCTACTGAAAATTGTTTGTTTGTTCAGAAAAGAGAAGGAAAAGAAAAAAACCATTGTAATAAGTATATAGAAAAACTGGGGAAGTGGGGATGGAAAAGTAGATATATATATAGAACACTTTAATGAGAAATTTAAAAAAAACTTTTTAAACTTTTTTTGAGTGATAGCAGCTCTTTTGGCTGAGGTGTGGCATGCAGCTGAAACAGTATTTCAGGAAACTCAAGCATTCGGTGTGAATCTCCAGGAGCTTGAAGAGAAACTCCAGGCGTTGCCAGCAACACTCCAGGAGCCGCAAGCCAGAGGTATTTTTGAGAATCCTGTCTTCACAAATTCCAGGGACATGGCCCTCCCAGTGTTAAGGTGGGGAGGTGGGGCTGCGAGTTTGCAGATAAGAGTCAAAAGTTAAAAATGTAAAGGCTAATGGAATTCTATTTAAAAATCAGGTCAGGACAACAGATCCACACCTGGGAGCTTGACGGCAACTGAAGGGATCCATGGTGATCCAGGGCAAGCTGCACTTGCTGCTCAGGTAAGGCCAGGAGGAGGCTTACCAGGCGTCCCCGGTTGCCAGGGAGAGTCCCCGGATTCAGCAATCTGTCCCCGTAGAAATTTGTCCCCGCAATGTCCCCGGATTTACGCCTGGGGACTTCCTGCGCTGCAACATGGCTGACCCCATGGCAGCAAGCAGCATCGGAGGTCCCGACTACATCCGGGGACATTAATTAAATTCGGGAACAACCCAGCCAGCCAATATGCTGGCTGGGGGGGGTGCCCCGACCTTGCTGCAGCCGCCGCCGCTGAGGAGAGGGACAGCCCGACCCGAGGGAGCACACCCAGAGGAAGGTATGTCTGCTTTAACGCCTCATTGCGTTCTTGGCCGTTTCTGTGGCGTACACCCCTCCCCCTTTTCTCCAGCTGGGCGGCTTGTCTTTGGGGCTGTGAGGCAAAGCACAGCAGAGGGGATCCCCTGTCCCCCCCCCCCCCACTTTGTGGGAGAGCTTGCTTGCAGATAGGGATAGCGCACGGTTGGAGAGCCTTTTATTTGTAATTGCTCTGGTTGCTTAGAAGTGTAGTTGGCGGATGAAGTGAATCAAGTCAACTTTAATGGTTTAACCTGCCAGAAAAAGGGCCAGTTTAAAACAGCAGCGGTCTAGTTCACAGAGTTCCTGAACAAGCCTGCATGGAAACACCGGTTTCTATAATGACTGAAATGTGCTTCATTTGCAACTAAGTAGAGCCTCTCTGCTAATGCAGAGCACAATCCACAGCTTCAGGCAAGGCCATTTATATAGCCAGAATCCAGAGCAGCCTTTTCTCCTACTCCTCTGAAGTACCACCACTGCAACACCAGCGCTTCGCCTTCTGGCACCTGCAGGCTAGGGAAAGAGCTCTTTAGCACCCTGGGGTGGAGCTCCTTCTCAGCAATAGCACTGTCTGCTCATTCCCAACTTCTTCAACCAGTGCCTCTGTGCCTTCTGCAAATGTCTGGAGTAAATGTCTAGCAGGAAGTGTCTGTCCTCTCCAGGATGTTGAAATACTGAAGAAGGCGCCCAATAGCCCTAAGACGGGGGCGGAAACAGTACTTAAGGATGATCAGGCATTGGATATGAAGGTCCAGGAGCTTGTAGAAAACCTCCAGCCATTCCCTGCAATACTCCAGGAGCCGCAAGCAAGAGGTATTTTTGAGAATTGCGTCCCGCGGTGACCCGGAAGTAACGGAGCGGGTTACCTCCAGGTTTCGCTGCTCGCCTTGGTTTCCGAATGTTTTGGAAGTCAAACGGACTTCTGGCATGGATTCGGTTTGACTTCCGATGTACCACTGTATATCTTCTCGGAGCAGGGGCAATCCCATTGCCGCCTTCAGTTCTGGTAAAGCTAAGAATTGCTTGTGCCGATCTTGATGCCTTCAAGGCCGAGGCTGTCATCTGATGTGACCCAGTACTCTTATCAGAGAAGCAAATCCTCAAATACAGTCATACCTCTTCTTCCGCTCGGTTCAGGTTACGTCTTTTCAGGTTGCGTCCTGTGGCGACCCGGAAGTAACGGAACGGGTTACTTTCAGGTTTCACTGCTCGCGCATGTGCAGACGCTCAGAATGATGTCACGCGCATGCGCAGAAGCGGCAAATCGCGACCCACACATGCGCAGACGTGGGTTGCGTTCTGCTCATGATGCGAATGGGGCTCCGGAACGGATCCCGTTCGCAACCAGAGGTACCACTGTAGTTGAAATGCCTGGCTTGTTCAATGGCCTGTCCATTTAGGAGCCATTTCTGCTTCCTGGGCTCTGCCCCCAATACTACGGCTTTTGTCTTGGAATAATTTGTATTCAAATCTTTGTTACGACACAGTCTCCCAAAGTTCTTTAGTAATTGCCTCATACCCACTTGCGTTTGTGCTCACAACACCGTATCATTGGCATGTAGCAAAATGGATACATTCTGGGATAAAAGTGAAACAGGGAAATATCTGGCCATTTGGGTTCCTTTATTACATCATTTACATAAATGTTAAAAAGCAGAATTTTAGATATTTCAAAGTGTTTAAAATGATTTAGGAATTACAAGGTTAACTTTTTAAAAAAGATATTAAACAAGTTTTAAAAGCCTGTATGTGTAACTGCTGATGATGTTCGGGGTGGCGGCAGCTGTGGTTGTAAGACTCCCTTAAAACTGATTTACAGTGCTGGCTCTTGGGGATTGAAAGGGCACATAAAAAGGCCTTGCCCCAAATGAAAGAAAAACCAACAAACAACCCCAGTCAAACAATTAAAAAAAACAGCCTGTGGAGCTCAGATGAACAAGTCCCACTTTGGTGCAACTTGACCGGAATGACATGCACAGATGCTCCCTTCTTTTTCTCAGTGATAGCAGCTCTTTTGGCTGGGGTGTGGCAAGGAGCTGAAACAGTATTTAAGGAAACTCAAACATTCCTTGTGAAGCTCTGGGAGATTGAAGAGAAACTCCAGGCGTTGCCAGCAACACTCCAGGAGCCACAAGCAAGAGGTATTTTTGAGAATCCTGTCTTCACAAATTCCGGGGACATGGCCCTCCCAGTGTTAAGGTGGGGAGGTGGGGCTGCGAGTTTGCAGATAAGAGTCAAAAGTTAAAAATGTAAAGGCTAATGGAATTCTATTTAAAAATCAGGTCAGGACAACAGATCCACACCTGGGAGCTTGATGGCAGCTGAAGGGATCCACGGTGATCCAGGACAAGCTGCACTTGCTGCTCAGGTAAGGCCAGAAGGAGGCTTATCAGGCGTCCCCGGTTGCCAGGGAGAGTCCCCGGATTCAGCAATCTGTCCCCGGCAGAAATTTGTCCCCGCAATGTCCCCGGATTTACGCCTGGGGACTTCCTGCACTGCAACATGGCTGACCCCATGGCAGCAAGCAGCATCGGAGGTCCTGACTACATCCGGGGACATTAATTAAATTCGGGAACAACCCAGCCAGCCAATATGCTGGCTGGGGGGGGGGGGTGCCCCGACCTTGCTGCAGCCGCCGCCGCTGAGGAGAGGGAGAGCTTGACCCGAGGGAGGTATGTCTGCTTTAACGCCTCATTGCGTTCTTGGCCGTTTCTGTGGCGTACACCCCTCCCCCCTTTTCTCCAGCTGGACGGCTTGTCTTTGGGGCTGTGAGGCAAAGCACAGCAGCGGGGATCCCCTGTCCCCCCCCCCACTTTGTGGGAGAGCTTGCTTGCAGATAGGGATAGCGCGCGTTTGGAGATCCTTTTATTTGTAATTGCTCTGGTTGCTTAGAAGGGTAGTTGGCGGATGAAGTGAATCAAGTCAACTTTAATGGTTTAACCTGCGAGAAAAAGGGCCAGTTTAAAACAGCAGCGGTCTAGTTCACAGAATTCCTGAACAAGCCTGCATGGAAACACCGGTTTCTATAATGACTGAAATGTGCTTCATTTGCAACTAAGTAGAGCCTCTCTGCTAATGCAGAGCACAATCCACAGCTTCAGGCAAGGCCATTTATATAGCCAGAATCCAGAGCAGCCTTTTCTCCTACTCCTCTGAAGTACCACCACTGCAACACCAGCGCTTGGCCTTCTGGCACCTGCAGGCTAGGGAAAGAGCTCTTTAGCACCCTGGGGTGGAGCTCCTTCTCAGCAATAGCACTGTCTGCTCATTCCCAACTTCTTCAACCAGTGCCTCTGTGCCTTCTGCAAATGTCTGGAGTAAATGTCTACCAGGAAGTGTCTGTCCTCTCCAGGATGTTGAAATACTGAAGAAGGCGCCCAATAGCCCTAAGACGGGGGCGGAAACAGTACTTAAGGATGATCAAGCATTGCGTATGAAGGTCCAGGAGCCTGTAGAAAACCTCCAGCCGTTGCCAGCAATACTCCAGGAGCCGCAAGCAAGAGGTATTTTTGAGAATCCTGTCTTCACAATTTCCGGGGACATGGCCCTCCCAGTGTTAAGGTGGGGAGGTGGGGCTGCGAGTTTGCAGATAAGAGTCAAAAGTTAAAAATGTAAAGGCTTATGGAATTCTATTTAAAAATCAAAAGTCGCTGTGGTGATTCAAGTTATAGTGTCAGACAAAAGACAAGATGGAAAAGAAAAGAAAAGGAAGAGAGAAAAGAGATAGAGAGAAAAAGAAGAAAGAAAGAAAAAGAAAACACAAAAAATCCTACTGAAAATAGTTTGTTTGTTTAGAAAAGAGAAGGAAAAGAAAAAAGAACCATTGTAATAAGTAAATAGAAAAAGGGGAGGAGTGGGGATGGAATAGTAGATATATATATAGAATTCTTTAATGAGAAATTTTTTAAAAAAACTTTTTTTAAAAAAAGAGAAAGTAATAATAATGAAAATGAGTAAATGAGTAAGAAGTGAATAGAAACGGATGAATAATGAGTAATAATGTATTCATAAAAAAGGGAGGATTGTGTGTATAGCTAAAGAAGAAGGGGGCGGGAGAGAGAGAGACAGAGAAGGGAACAAGAAAAAGGGGCAGTTTGAATTCTCCCGTGGGACCCCCAGGGCTTGGTGTCGGGTCCCAAGATCAGGGCTGAGGTGGCGGTTCCAGGAAATGGGCTCCAGTGGTTCAGGCCGCCTACCTGGGTTCATAGGGCTTTAAAATACGGATAAGAAATGGACTGAAAATAAACTAAATAAAATAAAGCATGGTTTTTGCTGTGCCCCCCTGCACTGGGGAGGGTCCATGCTGCGTTCTTCTTTCCCCCAGCCAGTCGTTCCTCTGCTCTTTTGCTCCAGCCGCTGGTGATATTGGCTTGGGGTCGGAGCTGGGCTAGGTGGGGCGTTCCCTCCGGGATTCTCTGTCTCTCCCGATCCCCTCCTATCGTTCTCCCCCCCCCCATGTTACCTGTGGGGACCCCTTTCCAATACAGTCGTACCTTGGATCCCAAACACCTTGCGACTCGAATGTTTTGGCTCCCGAACGCCACAAACCCGGAAGTGAGTGTTCCGGTTTGTGAATGTTCTTTGGAGCCCAAATGTCCGACGGGGCTTCCGCGGCTTCGGATTGAGTACAGGAAGCTCCTGCAGCCAATCCGAAGCCGCGCCTTGGTTTCCAAATGTTTTGGAAGTCAAACAGACTTCTGGCATGGATTCCGTTTGACTTCCGAGGTACCACTGTACATCTTCTCGGAGCAGGGGCAATCCCATTGCCGCCTGCAGTTCTGGTAAAGCTAAGAATTGCTTGTGCCGATCTTGATGCCTTCAAGGCCGAGGCTGTCATCTGATGTGACCCAGTACTCCTATCAGAGAAGCAAATCCTCAAATACAGTCATACCTCTTCTTCCGCTCGGTTCAGGTTACGTCTTTTCAGGTTGCGTCCTGCGGCGACCCGGAAGTAACGGAACGGGTTACTTCCAGGTTTCGCTGCTCGCGCATGTGCAGACGCTCAGAATGACGTCACGCGCATGCGCAGAAGCGGCAAATCGCGACCCACACATGCGCAGACGCGGGTTGCGTTCTGCTTATGATGCGAATGGGGCTCCGGAACGGATCCCGTTTGCAACCAGAGGTACCACTGTAGTTGAAATGCCTGGCTTGTTCAATGGCCTGTCCATTTAGGAGCCATTTCTGCTTCCTGGGCTGTGCCCCCAATACTACGGCTTTTGTCTTGGAATAATTTGTATTCAAATCTTTGTTAAGACACAGTCTCCCAAAGTTCTTTAGTAATCGCCTCATAGCCACTTGCATTTGTGCTAACAACACCGTATCGTTGGCATGCAGCAAAATGGATACATTCTGGGATAAAAGTGAAACAGGGAAATATCTGGCCATTTGGGTTCCTTTATTACATCATTTACATAAATGTTAAAAAGCAGAATTTTAGAAAGTATTTCAAAGTGTTTAAAATGATTTAGGAATTACAAGGTTAACTTTTTAAAAAAGATATTAAATGAGTTTAAAAGCCTGTATGTGTAACTGCTGATGATGTTGGGGGGTGGCGGCAGCTGTGGTTGTAAGACTCCCTTAAAACTGATTTACAGTGCTGGCTCTTGGGGATTGAAAGGGCACATAAAAAGGCCTTGCCTCAAATTAAAGAAAAACCAACAAACAACCCCAGTCAAACAATTAAAAAAACCAGCCTGTGGAGCTCAGATGAACAAGTCCCACTTTGGTGCAACTTGACCGGAATGACATGCACAGATGCTTCCTTCTTTTTCTGAGTTAAAGCAGTGATTTTGGCTGAGGTGTGGCATGCAGCTGAAACAGTATTTAAGGAAGCTCAAGTATTCCGTGTGAAGCTCCAGGAGCTTGAAGAGAAACTCCAGGCGTTGCCAGCAACACTCCAGGAGCCGCAAGCCAGAGGTATTTTTGAGAATCCTGTCTTCACATGGCCCTCCCTCCCAATGGGTTTCAAGTGCCATCATCCCTGATGAGCACTGGCCATGTTGGCTGGGGCTTAGGGGAGTCCCACCACAGTCTGGAGCCCAGTTCAGTGCGCCTTTGTGGGCAGCTGGTAGCCATGCCAGGGTCGCCTTCGCTGCGTGGAAGGGGTGGCCTCCCCCCCACCCCCACCCCATGCGCAGGAGACCAGAGGCCAGTAGCAGACTGCGCATGTGCCTCTGAAGGGCACAAAGGTTTGCTGCCTCCTTGTGTGCCCATTTTCTTGCCAAAAAGAATAAAAATACAGCATATGGTTGCACATACCAGGCACCAATGTTAATGGTGGTTCTTTGGCTTTTCCTTCAGGTGAGGAACACGAGGAGGAGGAGGAGCAGCAGCAGCAGCAGGAGGAGAAGGAAAAATAAAGAAAATGGGGGGGGGTATATATTTTCCTATATATTTCTATTATTAATTCTATGTATTGCTTCTTTATTTAATAAAATTTATTTTAAAAAGCCTGCAACGTGGTTTACCAAAACCAAAAACCAAAAACCACCACAGCAGTAAAATCAAGAAAAATCAACAATCCTACTTTAAAACATACAAAAGCTAAAATATTAAGAGATGAAAATTACTTCAACTTCCTAAGCTTCTAGGTATGCTTGCCTCAACAAGAATGTTTTTAGCAGGTGCCTGAAAAGCGTCTAGCAAAGGCACGTGCTTTGTTGCAAGAGGCGGGGAGTTCCAAAGGGCAGGTGCTGCCACAGTAAACCATGCAGTAGAGATATTCTGCGGAACCTGTGGTAGCGCTTGAAACGGTTAGAATTCCAGCTCCATGATTGCAGTCATGGGATTGTTGTCTATGTTTTGACTCCACAGAGTGGGAAGTGACGGCGACAGGATGTTTGTGTTCCTGTGTTCCGTGAAGTGGGACTATTGTCCTTTGTTCTTTTTCTCTTTGCTGTCTGATGCTAGAGAGAGAGGGAGCCATGTTGCAGTGCTCCGTGTGTGTGTTGATACGTAAGTCAAGTCGATTAGCCAAAATGCTGAGTTGCTGAGGTCTGTCACGCATGATGCACAAACTCTGCGGATCCCTAAGTGTGCCGGTGTCGCTTGGCATCGGTCGCTGTGATGTTCGGGCTGAAGCAAGCTTATGAAGCTCCCAAACAATCGACCAGGAGGGAGGGAACATGCCAGTCGGGCACGTGTCTCTGCCAGGGTGCTACTCAAGTGTAGGCTGAACTCCTGACAGAAACTACGGAAGGGGAGGATTTAGTCATGAGGATTTCACCATGCTCTGAAAAGGAAAACATTGATTTCAACAGCAGGCCTGCACAGCAGCAATCTACTCGCCTGCGAGTCTCATCATGATCAGTGGGACTTCTTCCCGAGCCGGCGGTGCATAAGATGGGCTGCACCCCTTGCACCCAACTTGTACCTAAAACTCTGCACAAGCCTGCACCAGAGAAGAGTGGAGCTGGAAGGGACCCCTGAGGGTCATCAAGCCAACCCCCTGGGGCAATGCAGAAATCTCAAGTAGACTATCCCTGACCGATGGCCCCCCGTCTTCTGTTTTTCCTCTCAGCCAGGACCCACAACAACGGAGACTGGAGGTGGGGGGAAAGATACATTTTGACGAGGGAAAGGCAATGGGGCCGATTTGTCAGGCGCACACAGGCACAGCTTGAAGACTTTACGCAGAGAGGAACCCCACACGGGAGACACAGATACACAAGCACACAGAAGTCAATAACCCAAGAGTGGCTTCTAAGAGGGGGGTTGGCTGAGGACAGGGTGGGGCGGAAACATGTGGAGCTTTGCAGAGGGGAGGCAGAAAGCGTTTGTCAGAGGGAAACTCACTTTCCCTGTTTAGAAACCGGCCAAGATCCCTTCTGCATTTGCAGCGCTGCCCCCAAAGTGACCCTTTCAATCCACTTGATAGTCCAGCTGTAGGCGCTGGTCTTCCAGGCAGAATGAAAGCCGCACCCACCGATCCCGCTTCCTTCCTCTCCCCTTCCTGCCCCCCTCCGTTCTTTGCTCACCTGCCTCCTTCCCGTCCTCTCCCCTGCCTGCCTCCTCCAGCCGGGAGCGCCCACCCACGACCCCCAGCTTCCCAAGCCTACAGTGAATGTCCCTCCCCCCCCCGCAGGATGACACCCAGTGCGGAGCGCCCCCACCCTGCTCCGCCACTGCTCTGGAAGAAGCTGCTCTGCTGAGAGCAGGACAGCTCTGAAGACTCGGCTGGGGTTCTGTAATCTCTGGTGATACATCCCACTGGCTGAGGTGTGGTGAGCTGCAGACTGACTCCCACAAGTCACCAGCTGAGAGGTCCATGGTCCAGATGCCACTACACCCCTAGGTGCTGAAAAGTACCAACTTGAATGGCTCTGAAAGGAAATCAGACAAATTCAACGTTGAGATTTCTATGCTGTCCATCGGACTGGGTTGCTCCACCCATTCTGGGCGCTGCCAGCAAATTGAAACATCCAAAGCAGTAAAACACCCCAAAATCTTTCCTGTACCGAAGCCAATTGGATTGACTGCTGAATCTTCTTCCAAGTACTTTGGAAAGGACAGGAGCTTTCCCTGCACTTGAGAGCAGTCAGCTAACGTAGGGGTACAGGCCAGGCCACAGGCCACTCCCAGCTCAATCCCCTCACCTCAGCATCGGCCGCCTGAGGCAGCTGCCTCACTCTGGCTCATCAGAGGTCCGGCCCTGCTTGGGAATATGAGTGGGAGAGGGCCATTGCACTCAGGTCCTGCTTATGGGCTTGTTGTGAGCCTCTGCTGGGCAACGACGGGGAACAAGGTGCTGGACTAGATCATCCATTGGTCTAATCCAGAAGGACTGTTCTGACATCCGGGCTGGACTGGAGGCAACTCCAACTTGCAAAAAGCCCTGGAACACCAAGAATTGCAGACTCCCACACTCGCAAGCAAATGAGCTATTGCTTCTTAAACCAAAAGAAAAAAACAAACCCCTTTTGCCAAGCTTGGCGACCACGTCCAGTAGCAAACAGACCAATGAAAGTTGCATTTTTGCGTGGGTAGGAAGGCTTTTAGACTCCAGAACTGGCACAAACAGGGATGGAACTCTGCTTCAGTTCAAAGGGAGGTGTGATTGGCAGGCAAGGTGACACAGCCAGTTATGTGGAAGGGAGGAGGAGGAGGGTGGGGAGGTCACAAGGGAGGAAAGAGCTCTGCACCTCAGCTCGGAATTCTTTTGGAAGAGTGGAGGGGAACAGAGGAAACCTTTCTTCCCTTTCAGTCTTTTCTCCCCCCCTCCTTTTTCTTTTTTTCCCTTTTTTAAGAATATGCTATACGGAATTTCCGAGGGGGAAATTCGCTAGGGATCTCGCCTTCCCCAGAAACCCCTCCACATAGCTAGGGCGCGAGACAATGAGCTCGAGAAAGCCCTTTCCTTCCCCTGTCGCACCAAGCACCACATCTTTTTTTATTAATGAAAGACCCTGCTTCCCTCTTTCTGGTATGAAACTGTATCAATATGAACGGGGACTTGGGAATGAACTCTGTATTTACATACTGCTGCGTATAGACTAATCAAAAGCATCGGATTTGGACAGCTAGCCAATAGCGCTTAGCGGCCTCTAGTGAATCTTTCTTGTGCCGCTGCCTGTTTCCGTTCTGCAGAGCAGCGGAGCTTCGCCAGCTTGACTGAGCTCCTGAGTGGCCGCCGGCTGAGAGAACAATGGACTCAGTCCATCAAAAGCCCATTAACTGGTTTCTATTGCCAAAAGTGATCCTTTGTTGCAAGAAATCTGTCAAGACACTTCCCTTATGGACTGCCGGCTTAGGAAAAGCCCCTCACTTCAGAAAATCCTCGAAACTCAACCCTCTGCATCAATTTCCTCCATTCCAACGCCATTCTTGCCCTTAAGGAAAGGACTCTTTCCCCCTCTATCTCCCGCCATAATCCCTCAAGCGTGAGGACACGTGTACACCCAGGGAAGTGCCCAAAGGTGACAATTACTGAGCAGTTAGTTGGCCAAAGAAACCAAGAGCCCATCCCCAGACTTGCCCCAGGGTATGGATGTGCAGGAGGGACGCGGGTGGCGCTGTGGTCTAAACCACAGAGCCTAGGGCTTGCTGATCAGAAGGTCGGCAGTTTGAATCCCCACAACGGGCTGAGCTCCTGTTGCTCGGTCCCTGCTCCTGCCAACCTAGCAGTTCGAAAGCACGTCCAAGTGCAAGTAGATCAATAGGTGCCGCTCCGGCGGGAAGGTAAACGGCGTTTCTGTGCGCAGCTCTGGTTCGGGTCATGGCCACATGACCCGGAAGCTTTATGGCGGCTCCCTCGATGGCCAATAAGGTGAGATGAGCGCTGCAACCCCAAGTCGATCACGACTGGACCTAATGGTCAGGACTCCCTTTACCTTTAGCTTTACTTAAGAGGTGCCTGGACATGTTTGCCTGTGTTAAGCTTGTACTGAGTGAGAAGTCTGGACATGTTTGCCTATGGCCTGTCCACCGTCCCTCAGACCTGTGGGAATGTTCAGGGATGCAGGAGAGGATATATTGTCTGATTATATCCTTATCCAACTTGTCTTAACAAGTTCCACAGTTTAGCAGAGTAACATTCCCCTCTTCTAAAATTGGCAGCGGATGCGTTTGCTCAGGCTCGCTAAAGCCTCTATAATAACTGTTCTGGTATTTCCCCCTTATTCCCTCATAAAAGATAAGACACGACACAGTCTTCTATAAAAGTATAAAAAGAGTTTACTCACATTCTGTTCACAATCGGTTCCCAGAAGGCAGACTTAGCTTAGAAAAGTAACATACACTTGAAAACTATTCCATAAGAAGACAGTCCCTTTGTCCTCTCTTGGCTGGAGGCCAAGAGGGCATCTTTGGCTAAGCAGATGTTGCTTCTTCGATGCATGTGGTGAAAGAGAGAGAGAGATGGCTGCCCTGCCCTGTGCTTTTGTCCTTACCTGCACAGGTGAGGCCACACCCACCTTTAGTCACATGTAAAGGAAGTTTGTCCCAGCCCAGAAGGAAACAGGAAGTTTACCTGCTGGCTGGACAAACATTCCTCCCCATGTGTAAACATGTGCACTCTAGGAATGTTGTACTTGACTGCTCTTGTGTTTCACATCCCACAAGAGCATGTGGTGGGCCGGACTATATTTTGAAAAAATATAGTAGCCTCACACCCCGGAATTTTCCTCATCAATGCCAACTCACCCATAGAGGCAGAATAGGAAGCCAGCCCTCCAGGACTTGCTCCTCTGCTGTAAACATAGTTAAACTTGAGCTGCAGCTAGTAAGACCAAGCACTGGGCGCCTCTCACAGAATCAAAGGCTAAAATTGGGTCGAGTGCTTCTCTCCAGAATCTCTTTCCAGGATTATGGCTTCACATGTCTCCTTCTAATAGCAAATTCATCTGGGGAGACCCGACAGATGGCGGCCAAACACATGGAAAGCACATTTGGTGGTGGGGAATAAGAGGGTGCTGCTCCACAAACCTTAAAAAGCACCCTCTCCAATGCAGGGGCGCCGACTTATAAAAAATATTGGGGGGGCCCATACTGGGGTCCTGCCGCTGGTTCGCTCGGGTAGCCGGGAGAACGCAGTTCGAGGTGGCGGTGTTGGGGAGAGACCCTCGCTCAGGGCGCCACTAGACTTGGCGGCCGGCGGCCTATCTGGGGGGTTTTGGAGAGTATTTCGGCGGAGCAATTGGGGAGGAGGGGGCTTGTTGCCGGATTCTTCAGCTGAGCCGGAGATCCGCTGCTGGGGGTCCCTGGGCCGAGTTGTGAGCACGGCCTGCTGAAGGGAGATCCAGCCGATTGCGCGACGGGGATGGCCGGGGCTCTCCGGCTAGGGCGCGCGGCTGGCTGGCTGGCGAGGGAGCAGGTGGGGAGGAGGCGGGGGTCCTCACTCTCTTAGGAAACGCACCCGCGCGCCCGATTGCCACGAAGTCCGAAGGGTGCATGTGTGGAATTAAAAAGCAAAAACGAGATACGGGCAGGGCATGCAAAGAGTTTTCTGCAAGAGGATGGAGGGCAGGTTGAAGAGAAAATCACTCAGGATGAGACAGTCAAATCAGCCAGGATAAAATGGGCTCAGGATATTGGGTGTAACATCATGTTTGAGGACTGGGAAAGGTTATGGACCACCGGAATGAAATTCACGGCATGTAATGCCTTGAAGGAAAATATTATGAAAATGATTTATAGGTGGTACATGACCCCAGTCAAGCTTGCAAAAATATATCACCTGTCTGATAATAAATGTTGGAAATGTAAGGAGGCTGAAGGGACATTCTTTCACCTCTGGTGGACTTGTCCAAAAGTGAAGGCCTTCTGGGAAATGATCTATAATGAGTTAAAAAAGGTATTTAAGTATACCTTTCCCAAGAAACCAGAGGCCTTCCTCTTGGGCATTGTTGGCCAGAAAGTGTTAAAGAAGGATAGAACTTTCTTTATGTATGCAACTACAGCAGCAAGAATACTTATCGCAAAATATTGGAAGACACAAGATTTGCCCACACTGGAAGAGTGGCAGACGCAATTGATGGACTACATGGAACTGGCTGAAATGACTGGCAGAATCCGAGATTTGGGAGAAGAAACAACGGAAGAGGACTGGAAAAAATTTAAGGACTATTTACAAAAACAATATAAGTTGTATGAATGTTAAAAATTTACACGATTCGGAAACTATAGCTTCAGCAATTAGATTTGGGAAACAGGAAATTATATTTTAAGTAAGAAAAGGTCAAAATCTAAGGTAATACTATGTTTAATTTAAGATATAAGTAACTGATGAAAAGTATGTTAAATTTAGAGGTATAGTATTTGAAAAGTACAAAATAAGGTACGAAACAAGGTAATAATTTGCTGATATCTTTATTATAAAGAATGCAGGGTAAGGGAGATGCGAGGAAGTCCAGTTAGTTATATAAAAAATGTGTTGAATGGTTGGTTTTCTTTTCTTCTTTTTCTTTTTTTCTTTTTCTTGTTCTTTTACTTTTTTCTTCAGTGTATGTTTCTAACTTTGTATTTGAAAACTTAATAAAATATTTATAAAAAAAAGAAGAGAAAATCCTTTCGCATTTCTGGGGCGCAGGGAAGTCTCAGAGCCAGAGGTTGGGGAAGGGACCCCCTTTGCTCTGCCCTCTTCTCCTGTCTTAGATTCGCATGGGGGTCCCCGCCCGAGCTTGCCTGGCCACCGGGCCACACAAGGGCCGCGCTCTACGCGGCGCACCTTGCTAGCCGCGCAGCTGTCCTCTGCGGCTGCGGAGCGGCCCTGCGCCAGTGCCCAGCCCCTCTGGGCGCCCGCTGCGCTGCCAATGACAAGCGGGCGACGTCGTGGGCGGGGAAGGCGTCGCTTTCTTTCCCGATCCTTCATCCTCCCAGTCTTCCAGCCCTTTTTTGGGTTGGAAGCTCGTCTCGTTCGCCCTTCTCCTTTCTTCACCCTGCGCGCAATTTTCCTCCCTCGTCTCCCTCCCCATTTCTCCTTCCTTCCTCCCTTCCTGACTGACTGACTGACGGGCACGGGCTCGGGCTCCGGGTCGGGGTCGGGCTCGGGCTCGGGCAGCCACAGCGTCGGCGGTGTTGGCGATCGGCGGCGCGGGGGGATGGCCCTCCCGGGAGAGCCGGCGCTGCTCAATGGGGTTGCCAAGGAGACAGGCCGGCCGCCCCCCTCCCCCGGCCCGGCGCCCCCCGCCGCGCCGGTGCCCGTTATCGAGCTGGTGCGCGCCGGGCGCCCTATGAAAGCCGCGGACGCGCCCACCGCCGCCCGAGATTATTGGGGGGGCTGAGCCCCCCCAAACGAATTTTTGAGGGGGCTCGGGCCCCCTCAGGCCCCATGGAGTCGGCGCCTATGCTCCAATGGCATGGCACTTGGATGACCCTGTGGTTCTACCCCTGGGGCTGAGGGTGATGAAACAATTACTGAGACAGCTAAAGTGCTGGTGGTGAAAAACCCACTTCAAATGAGACCAAACACGGGTTAGAGCTCAACGTCGAGCCTACCAAGTGGCGATAGCGATGGTGAGGAGGACCATTGTTGCTGGATCTGTTGGTGAAAACAGTACCAGGAGACTCTTTCAGGTGGTTCATAGTCTAACAGAACCACCTTTGCCATCCGGGTCTGATACAGAGTCCAAGATCTCCTGTAATGACTCCTGTCATGAGTTTTTCTGCAGATAAAAAGAGGTAGACTCCACCAAGGTAGGAGGGTGCCAGAGCTCTGCCTAGTCAGAGACATAGTATGGCTTGCCAATTCCCGGGGCCACGTGGAGGAGGGGGTAGGAGGGAGGGAAACAGACGGAGTATGCATGCGCATTCGACTGCCTAATGGTGTCCACATCACCCAGGGGATCACAGCTACGGTGATAAGAAAAGAAGAGCCATCCCATTGTCTGGAGAGGTCACTTACCTGAGCGCATGGACAAGCCGTTGTCATCAGACCCCAGTGATGGAAGCGTGCAGCTGTATTGAGGCAGCACCAGGTGCTGAAATTGTGCACCTCTAACAATTTTGTGCCTGGGGCAACTGCCCCTGTGCCCCCGCAGCCCACTACAACACTGGGTCTAGTCAAGTAAAGTGAAGTTGATCCTCCAGTGTGGGTTACTTTTGTTCAAAGCAAGATTCCTCTGGAGGGAGAGGATGTTGCAAAGTAAGTCAGAGGCAAAGCAGCCCAAAGCCTGGTTCTGTGGTTGCACACATGATATGCAGTGAGCCAAGGGCTGAATTGCTGCTGTTGTTTCATAGCCCAGAACAGCAGGTGTAGGCGAAAGGTCTAAAGTTGGACAACCAGGTCTTGGTCAAGGCATCCGCTGACCAGCAGGCCATAGAGAAGAGGAACGTCAGCATTTCAACTCTGAGCCCAAAGTTTGGCTTTTGCTATTTTTGGACACCCTTGGTCATGAGCCAAGTGTGATTCTCAAACTCTGAATGCTGACTTTGCCAAATCCATACAGGCCCTTTTCATCTCTCATGCTCAGGAAGTAGCAGCCACAGCTCAGGAGAGGATTTTTCATTTGCTCCTTTTCCATGGGGTGGGGAAAACTCAACACTTTTAATCTTGTCTTATTTTTATGCAAATTGGGTGGTCCAAAACAAGGAGACTTATATCTGCACCCTCTCTTTAGCACAGATGGCCTGCAGGAGAATTTCCTGTCCTTAAAAGTAAAACTGAACTTTTTTGGCAGTGCAGCTGCAGGGAAGGCATTGTCTGCCACGTTTGCAGTTGAAGGTAGAGCTTGGGGGGGGGGCAGGAATGTTCAGCAGAGGCAACCAAAATTATCACGGGGCTAGAGGAACTCCCAGATGAGAAGCTAAAACATTTGGGGCTTTCTAGTTTAGGGGGGAAATGAGTAAGGGAGGACACGGTCAGGGGTACACGCATAGTGTAGAGAAAGTGGGATGCTCACAAGGCTGAGGGACTAGGCAAGACCAAGGCTATTTCAAAACCAGTTTTTAGGTGCATGTAGCTTTATGTCCTATAGCTTTTAGCCCAATATTGATTGATGGGGAATGTGTGGGAATGTTCTGGGGTGCAGGAGAGGATATATTGTGAGATTATATCCTAATCCAACTTGTGCTAACAAGTTCCCAAAATATCAGCAGATTTTATAACATTCCCCCTTTTAAGTTCGCAACGGTAACGTCTGCCCAGGTTCGCTAGAACCTCTATAATAATTACTCTGGTAATTTCCCCCTTTTGATCCCTCTTAAAATACAAGACACGACACAGTCTTTATAAAAGTATAAAAGAGTTTACTCACGTTCTGTTCACAATATGATCCCAGAAGGCAGACAGGCTTAAAAAGGTAACATACATTTAGAATCTATCTTATAGGAAGATAGTCCTATCGTCCTCTCTTGGCTGAGAGCCAAGAGGGCATCCTGCTTCTTCGAAAGATGAAGATGAGAGAGGCAAGAGGCAAGAGAGAGAGATGGCTGCCTGCCCTGTGCTTTTATCATTTACCTGCACAGGTGAGGCCACACCCACCTCTGGTCACATGTGGAGGAAGTCCGTCCCAGGAAGTTTACCTGCTTGCTGGACAGACATCCATCCCCATGTTCTAACATGTACACTCTAGGAATGTTGTCATTGACTGCTCCTGTGTTTTACATCCCACAGAATGGAGGCTTATTTTGGGATGGTTTGTGGTGCACAGCCCTTTCTTGTCTTGTCCTCTTGTGTGTGAGTTTGTGTGTGTGTGTGTTTCCAAGGGCTTTTTACTTGTTCACCGGGATCCTTCAGTAGGAAGAGACAAAAGAGGAGTAGTGACATTTTCCTGCAGGTACCATCTTATCGGGGGTCCCTTCTCTGCTATCTTTTCTTTAAAAATAAATAAATAAATGATATTTATTAAAAGTTTAACAATTACAAAAAAAGAAAGAGAAAAAAAGAACAATAAAAAGTTACAATACATAAAAAATAAAAATAAAAAGCAGAAAAAAAGAATACAGCACAATAATAAAAAAGAAAAAAACAAAAACATTTAAAAACAAAAACATTTAAAAACACATCCAGTATTTCCATATCATTGTCTTTCATTTACTTATTTCATCGACCTCCTCACACCTCCCTTTTTTGTATTCTAATTCAATTTGGCTATTTCAGCAAATCCTTTCCATCTTACTCAATTTTTGTTATAATTTACCTTAACCCAATCTGACCTTATATTTTACACTTTGGCCCATTAACAATCCATTTTTACTTAATTCTTTATAACATTTCTGCTAAAACCATGTAACTTCATTCCAGCATCCTTCTAACATTCATTAATTTTGCTATATTTTTGTAAATATACTTTAAATTTTTTCCAATCTTCTTCCACTGACTCTTCTCCCTGGTCTCGGATTCTGCCAGTCATTTCCGCCAGTTCCATGTAGTCCCTTCTCTGCTATCTTTTCAATGCCTACTTCCTCTTCCTCTTTCAAGAAGCCTTCTAAGGAGAGATTTTTCTTAGTCTGCTTCTGTGTAGGAACTGTTTTTGGATGTTTTGGTTGTTTAACTGCTGTGTCTTTGCTGCCCTGGACTCCTTTGGGAGGAAGGGTGGGATATAAGGATGCCGAGTAGTGCCTCCTGTCCATACCTGAAGGTTTTGTGGAGGCGCCATAGCCTCAGTGTGTCAACACCTGAATTGCATGCAGAAGGTCCCAGGTGCAGTCCCTAGCACCTGCAGTTAGAAGCTCAATGTAGGTAGGAGCCTCTCTCTGCCCAAGACCTTGGAGAGCTTCTGCCACTCAGGCTGGAAGTGGGCAATACTGGGCTAAATGGATCAAGAAGGTTTAGGATCAGGGACTTCCTTCTCTTAAATGAGCTACCTTCCCAGGTGGATGAGCCCCACTGCTCATCACTTCCCTCTACAGCACGGGCAGAAACCACCTTCTTGACTGTTGGACCCCCTAGTGGTCTCATCTGCTCAATTGTCCGGAGCCTGGCTGTCAGGGCTGATTCAGCTGCAGTTCAGCATCAAAACTCAGAGATGAGCAGTAAGGTGGACTCTTTCTTCAGAGAGACAAAACCCGAGAGAGAAACTCCACAGGCAGGATGTCAGGGAACTGACATCAGAGCAAGAGGCGAAGGGGAGGCTCCCAGACTCTGCAGGCGAAGGACCCAGCACCAGGGGGAGAAGCAGCTCGGTAGAGGAGGAAGGAAATCAGCGCAACACCAGGGATAAAGGGGGGCAAATGGGGGAAGCGGAGGGAAAGCTCCGGGATTCTTCTCTGGATATCAGTGAGGAGAGCACAGGTCCTCCACTACCCACGCCCTCCCTGCGCAGAAGACTCCCGCACAGTGAGAGGAGGAGGCGACTGGGAGTCAGACAGCTTCTACGCTGGAAAAGGTTTAAGAAACGCCCACAGACAGATTCTGCTAGCGACTGAGGCAGCCACGTGGAGATGGGCTGTGCAGTCAGAAAGGTTTAACCAAGGCAATTAAGCCTAGAAAGGCGGCAGTTTACGCACAAGTAACTCATACCCATTACAGCAATCTGTCTGTCCCTGAAAGTTGCTCGTGCGCAACAGGCAGACGGCATCATGAGTAAGACAGGAGAAGTGAAAGCCACGGAAGGGGCTGCTGGAGGGCAATCGCTGGTGGAGAGGAACCGCGAGTTGGAACAGCATGTGGCCCTCCTGATGGCGCGGCTGGACGAAAGGCGGTCTCAAGATGCCCAGGTCAGGCCCACCCCCATAGCAAGGAAGGTACCGGGACTGGTGCACAAATTTGGGGGGAGGCCTCAGGATTACAGTGCGTTCCGAACAGAAATAGAATACGCATTGAAACTGCAGCATGACTATTTTGAAGATGATGGGGCGCGAGTGGCCTATATTGTGGGGCACCTGCAGGACGGGGCCAGAGAGTGGATCAGGCCCCTTATGGCGACGCAGAATGCTGCCATGCAGGACCTGCAGAAATTTTTTCAAGCAATGGACGCAATGTTTTCCAGTGATGTACAACAAAGCGTGACAAAGCGGGAACTGATGAACTGTAAACAGGGGAACCAGTCAGTTAGAGACTACTAGCCACGCTTTGCAATGATAGTTCACCGTCTCGGGTGGCAGCTGGACTCTGAACCCATACAAATGTTATTTGAGGAGGGGTTGTCCCCAACGGTCAAGGATGAGCTTTCGCGCGCACCCCGCCCACAGTCCATGGACCAGCTGACCAAGGCTGTGCTTGCGATTGGCGTGAGGCAGGAAGCGCGGGCTTAGGAGAGGTGGGAAGGGAGAGAGCAGCGTTGCCATGACTACCGCATTCCTGAAATACCAAGGCAGCCTTCCCCGCCGGCGGAGCCAATGGAAATAGATGGGGCGCGCGCGGGGGAAGTTTCAAGTTCCAGCGAAAGTCGCAAGAGGGAGGGAAAGGATGGAAAAACAACCAAGGAGTGTTTCCTTTGCCAGCGGCCAGGACATTTTGCCAGGGCCTGCCCTCAAAGAAAAGCCTGGCAAGGAATGGTGGGAGCCGCAGGGGGTGAGGAGGAGGTGGAAAAGACACAGGAACAGGGAAACGGGAGCGCTTGGCTGCCACTCAGCGGGCACAGCAGCCAGGCCAGCAACCAGTAAGAGTGCCCCAACCAGACCCCCCTAAGGCGGCTATAGAAATCGAATTGGTGCTAGAACTCCCGAATGGGCACCCAGTCAAGGTGAAGGGAATGCTGGATTCAGGCAGCTCCTGCAATTTCTTCAGCAAAGACTTTGCATTAGAGCACCAGCTTCACTTATTGCCTTTGGATTTTCCCTTGCAAGTAACCACTATTGATGGCAGGGAGCTTCTAGGAGGGGAAGTGACACACCAGACCCCACCGATGAGAATGAGGGTGTCCAGGCACTCGGAGACCATCACCTTTCACGTTGCCTCACTAGCGGGGCCTCCAATAATATTAGGGATGAGCTGTCGGATCCTCAGGCCGCAGTCAGAGGTAACTGGCCATTCCTCCAGGCATTCGGCTTGAGATCCTTGTTGACCTCCCCGTCTGCGTCTCCCGGCAGGATACAGGCAAGGTCACCAATCGGCGATCCCACTCAGCGTGAGAGGGACACACCTCTCCCCCTCCTCCCTGCTTCCCTCAGGGAGGGGAAAAGAGACAGACAGAAATCTATTTACATTGCTTTATTTCTGTCATTGCAGCAGTACAGAGAAACGTGTCTGCACACTCCAGACTCCAACAGTAGAGTAAGAAACTCCACCCCTGTACTTCCAGTACAGGTCAGATGACACTCTGAGCTAACATCCGGTGCTCAGTACAGTGAATAGACTGCCCCTTTGTTCCAACAGTACAGTCCCAGACATCAACATTCTGTTTTGCATTCCAGACACCTGCAGCTGGCTTTCGCATTGCTGCTTTTTCCTGACATGAGCTGGCTAGCACAGCATGATCCAGTGGTGGCGTGGCATCAGAGGACAGTCAGCTTTGGGTCAGCCTACTGCCTGGAACACTGTCTAGGAGGGGAAACCCCAAGGATGAGTGTGGCCAGGGTGGCTGGGATGGCGGTGGAGCGGAAGGTTGAGGTGCCGCCGCAATATGCTGATCTGTGGGAGGTCTTCAGCGAGAAGGAGGCAGATAGACTACCACCCCACAGGCCCTTTGACTGTCAAATCAACTTGCTCCCGGGGGCGCAGCTGCCGGTGGGTAAGCTGTATGCCATGTCGGACAGGGAGATGAAGGAGTTGCGGGAGTTTATTGACAAGAACCTAAAAAGAGGATTCATAAGAGAATCAAAGGCAGTGGGAGGCAGTCCGGTGTTTTTTGTGGACAAAAAGGACACTAATAAACCCAGGCTTGTGGTGGACTTTAGAGCCGTAAATTTGGTGTTGGAGCCTGTGACCTTCCCAATGCCCAGAATCGACGACATTTTGACGAGAGTGAGGAAAGGAAATTTTTTTACCAAGCTGGACCTCAGGGGAGCATACAACTTGATCAGGATGAGGGAGGGGGATGAATGGAAGACCACAATGTTCACCCCCCTAGGGGCATTTGAGTATTTAGTTATGCCTTTTGGATTACAGTCAGGCTCCGCCTGTTTTCAAGCTTTCATGCACCACGTGTTGGGGTCTCTGCTTTACAAGAACTGCGTAGCCTTCTTGGACGACGTCTTGATTTATTCGGACAACGAGGAGCAACATGTCCGAGATGTTAGGGAAGTGCTACAACGATTGCAGAAACACCAGTTGTGCGTCAAGCTAGAAAAATGTCAGTTTCACGCCAGAGAAGTCGAGTTCCTGGGCTACAAGTTATCTGACAAAGGCCTAGTGATGGACCCAAGCAAGGTGCAAGCAGTGTTGGAGTGGAAGGCCCCCCCAAACACGGAAGGATGTGCAAAAGTTCCTAGGTTTCAGCAACTTCTACAGGAAGTTCATCAAGAACTTCACCCACTTGACAGCACCCATCACGGATTGTCTCAGTAGCAAAAAGAAGTTTGTGTGGACAGAGGAAGCCCAGCAATCCTTTGAAAAACTGAAGAAGGCGTTTGCGTCGGAAGAGCAACTCCTGCACGTAGATTTGGAGAAACCCATGAGGCTAGAGACCGATGCGTCCGACCGGGCCATAGGGGCGGTCCTCTTGCAGCCAGGGAGGAGCAAGCAGGAATGGAAACCGTGTGCCTTTTTCTCGAGGAAGCTGAGCAAGTCGGAGCAAAACTATACCGTGTATGACCGAGAACTGCTCGCGATCTACACTGCCTTTCGTCGTTGGCGTCATCTACTGATAGGAGTGCAACACAGAATCCAGGTTTGCACCGATTCTTCAGAGAGACAAAACCCGAGAGAGAAACTCCACAGGCAGGACTAGCCCCAGTTGCCAGAACGGATGATCTTAGCCTCCTCCTAAGGTAGGGCTATCAGACATCAACAGCTTCTGGGTCTTCCTTTAAGAAGCTCAACAATTTGGGGGTCTTCCTAAAAATAGCTCCACAGCTTTCGGGGTGTCTTGGTTTCTACTTTTAGAAATATGGCATCCCTAGCCTAAGGCTCCTCCTCAGTCGGCTGACTTCCCAACAGTCGTGGAGGGGCTCTCTGTGCCTTTTGTTCTGCTCCATGTAATGCCTCCCTTGTTCCTGGGGACAGAGGAGGAGGGGAGAAGGGAACAGTGGACATGGCAGGTGCCTGGGGATCTGTTGCAGCCTCAGCCGCCGCCACCTCCTCCTCCTCCTCAGCTGCCTCAGTCTCACTTAAACCTGTTGCTTGTTTAGCCTCCAAGCCATCTGCTCCCCCTTCTTCTTCTTCTTCTTCTGACCTGTCTCCTGCATCCCACCAGCAGTCTCCTGGCTTGAGCCTTCCCACTTTGATGCTTCCCTGGGGGGTTCCCTGGCTGTAGCCTCCCACCATTCCTCCTCCTCTAGCCAGTACCCGACACTAGCTTTGCGTGCAGGGGAAGCCCCTAACTCACTGAGGGTTTGAGACCCATCAACTCCCCTCACCTGGTTAGCCTGCCAGTTGAAGCCATTCCTGGGGTGTGGCTGCTGCTGCAGGCTGACAGTTTCTAAGAGCCGCAGGTGAGAGCTGTAGTGACCAAAGGTGGACAAACTACCCCAGAAGGAGCACAATGTGCCCCCCACCAGAGGTACTACCCCTCCCCTCGCACCCTTGAGTCGTGAAGGACAGAGAGTGGAGAGTTGAATGTGTGTAGAAACCAGCCTCCCTTAGGAAACCAAAGTTTACATTCATCACACCACCCACTTTCACCTGTGGCCCCTTCCACCACAGGCACACGGCCCCTGGAAGGCTTCCCAGAGGAGAATATGGCCCTTAAGACTGAAAAAGAGTCCCCAACTCCGAACTAGTGACGAACTTCCATTGATGGCTCCAGCTGGATGTTGAAATCTCCCTCTAAGCTCCTTCTCAGATCCATGTTCCCTTTCAACAACTGTCTTCCTCCTGCAGGTCAGACAGTCCCCTCAGTACAAGGACCCATTGTTTCTCCATGTGCATTTTCAGCAGCCTCCCATGTGACTGCCAGTGATATCATTTTTCCCATCCTCAGATTTTGCCCTACCCCCGGCAGCCTAAAATTCTGTTCCATACATGCCGGGTGGATAAAACGACTAATTCATGTCATGTCTAACTGGTTTGAGCGAAAGGCTTCTCAGAAGCTAGGGCATGTCATAAAATACGGCAATGTACAAAAGCGGGTGGAGGGTGGACATTAAAATCAGTCCAAAGAATTCAAATGTCTGGGTGCTCAAGAAATGTTTAAATGATAGCACAGAGCTGTTGGCATAAAAAAGGTCTTCAAGAGATGCCTGAAAGTCAGCGTTTCATTACAGATCAGCCTTCTCACGGATTCAGTCACTTGTGTAGACAGCTCAACTTCTGCAACCAATGACCTCCTGCAGAGTGTAGCCACAAAAGAGAGTTTGGGGAGGACTGTAGGACAGGCTTGCAGTTCATTCAGGGCAGAAGCAATGGGAGAAGGGCCATAGCTTAGTGGTAAAGCAGCTGCTTACATGCAGAAGCTCTCTGGTTCAATCTGTTGTATCTCCAGCTAGAATGTCCTCTGTCTGAAACCCTGGAGAGTTTTTGCCATCCATTGTGGACACCACTGAGCTAGATAGAGCCATAGTGGGACTCAGTATAAGGCAGCCTCCTATTGTCCCAGCAACAAGCCTTTGCCACGCACAGAGGACTCCTTAAAGACATGAAATAAATAAAGCTGCCCTGGAAAGGGATGCTGAAAATTAGAAAGCCCTGGGACAACAAAACACTCGGACACAGTGCCTTTAAAGCACGGACCAGGGCCTAGGAAGCATGGGGCACCAGGTACCTGTGGCTGAGCCTTGCGAGACTGCTGTCCAAGGTGCTGAAGGGATTGAATACAAAGATGCAACTGTTAGCATGTCAAGGGGCATGATGGTGCTTTAAATGCATAAAGCAGATGCGGCCTAACTTGCACAGTTGCAGAATGAACTGAACTGAGCTGGAAGAAGCAGGACTACATGGGATGTAGAACGCTATACAGGAAATGGCTCGGGGTGGCCCACTGGGAGAGGCACATGATGCAAAAAGCGGCAGTTCCAACCCATTCATGGGAAAGAGAGCTCTGAAATCCTGGAGAGCAGCTGCTGGCTGTGGCAGACCATACAGAACTAGATGGCCCAGTGGTCTCACTGGGTTTTCAAGCCAGAACACAGCTTCAGCGCCCCCAGGACAAACCAATTTTTAATTCCCCAAACTCTTACTAATCAGAGTTTCCTTTTTAAAGCGAAAGTTCAAAGCATTGGCTAGGGGCTTTTCAATGTTCAAAGGCACTTGGATGCCTTGACTTGCAATCCTTACAACAACCCTGCAGAGCAGTTCAGTGTTATCTCGAGTTGCAGAATAGCGAGGCGCGATGCCGAGGCGGGCGCAGGGTGTCCCACCTAAGGAGTTCATGGTAGGGGGACCTCATGAGGCCAAACTCCGTCTTTTGCTCTTATTTCAGCTGTGTCTTGGCTCTGTGCTCGCAAGTGTTCTAGTGACTTTCAGGTAACTTGGAAAGCATGGTAATGATGTCTTGGTTCTGAAGAATGATATTTTCCCCAGTCTGACTTCGTTATCCTGGTGATGATTCAGCTAGATGTTGTACACGCTGACCATATTCCAGAAGGGGTTTGTTGTCTTGGCCTTGCTTTGGCTTACTGAGATCTGTCTTCTCCCTATAGGTGCTCATTCTAAAATGGATAATTGTAACGTTTGACTTCATTGATCAGAAGGAAAATATGAATGCTCTCTGTGGTTTCTTCTTCCGCTTCTTACAATATGAGAAATTGGTAAGATAAAAAGGAATGTGTTATTTCGAAGGAACTCGCTTTTATTCTGACATTAACCCAAATCAAACAATAAAGAGTAGTTTCCAACCACACAACAGGACACCATGTGAAAAGTGGGGCCTTAAAAATACCTCTCCCATTTCCTTCCTTTTCCTGTCTTGTTCCTTCCCAATGGGCGCCGGTCGCAGCACCCCCCGGGTGCACCGCATGTTCAGGCAGGCAGGCAGGCAGGCAGGCAGGCAGGCAGGCAGGCAGCTATCGGATGTCGATCCCGCCCGTTCCTCCCTCCACCCCCCTCAAAGACAGCCGCGCAGGCAGCTATCCGATGGAGGGGGGGGGAATCCTGTTCTGCATAGCTATCAATTCGGGTGTGATAGTCTTATGTTTGCATACTTATGGGAAAATAAAACTAATTTATTTTAGAGCTTGTATTTGTGTGTATTCATGGTATCATTTATAGACCCAGTAGATGGCAGTGTGGTGTGGAGAGTGTTTTTGGCAGCTCGTGAAAGGATAGAGGGTGGAACGCTGACCGTTCAAAGGCACTATAAGCAATATATATATATATATATAAACGTCGCCTAGACACCCCAACTCTTACACGGGAAGACACCCGAAGACACCAAAACCTGCATATATATATATATATCCACATTGTCCTAGCTACGTTTCCCCATAAAAGTATACACTCGAATACATTTGAATCAAATACATTTGGAACAAGTGATTGTTACATTTAGGGAACATTCTCTAGGTGATGAGATTGGAGGGAAATACAAAAACCCATTCGGATACATTTGGATACATTTAGAAAAGTACAGCATTTTGAGGAAAAATACATTTGAGTCGAAAAGTACATTCAGATCCATTCTTAAAGTCAATGAGAAAGATACAGCAAAAAGGATACAATTCGATACAGCGAAAAAGGATCCATTCCCCAAGGCACCGTTGACCTTCTTGTAGGGTCTGAAGGCAGAATACGATCTATTTGATATTGGTAGGGTCCTTCTCCTTCATTCCCCTCTCGGACCCTGACTCTCTTACGACACAGGGACCATCCCAGAGTGTGGGCACAACTTCTGCCAGTCCGGCCTGATCCAGTGCAGCGGGGCAAAAAGGAGGCTGGCTTCCTGTCCTCAAGGCCGAGTTGGAGTCCAGAGAAGGAGCCTCGCCTGCAATCAGCAATTGGCTACCTTTGTCGAAGTAGCCAAGACTCTCAGTCTTCCAGAGGGAAAGGAGGAGTCTGTGAGAAGCACCAGGAGCCCCTGAAACTCTTTTGCAAGGAGGATGAAGCCCCCATCTGTGTGGTTTGGGGCAGATCCAAGAAGCACCAACACCATGAGGTGATTCCTCTGGAAGAGGCTGTCGAGGAATACAAGGTACCTTGAGGGGGAGAAATAGCTGTGTATTCTTCTTGGCAGGTTATCTTCTTAATTCTCAGATCCAAAGTAGGCATGGTATTCATTGGTGGTTGTTTATTACCTTAGAAGCAGCCAAGGGGAAGCCTGAAGGCTGCTGGGATGGCTGGGAGGAGGGGGTCGAAGTCTTTCTCTCTGCCAGGGGGGCCAAGGGATCTTCCCTTGAAATACAGCAGCTTCATGGGACCATGGCAGGGAGAGAAAGGGTTAACCTCATCCACATCCCCCAGCAAGGTTGCTTTGTACATATTTAGAACACTACAAATGTGAATTGCACATGTCTCCTTTGGCTAGCAGGATGCCTCCTCAATACCCTGTCAAGCAGAGAGCAGCAAGGGGTCAGCTGCAAGGGGGTGGGGACTGGGGGCCAGTTTTCTAAGGAAAAAACGGCCCCTTTTCCCTTCTGGGGTACCTCAGAGCCCATATAGAGTCCTTTGGTAGCTTCTCTATCGGTAGGAGAAAATAACAGAGGCCAACCAGAGAATATTGAGAAGCAAAGCAGCTAGTAAGCCAGATCTTTATTAACTGGTGCTCACCCCCCCACCCCCACGCAGAAGGGAGGAGGAGACCCCGAACCAAGTCCTTATATAGACATTTGAAATTGCCCACCCTGGAGCCCAAGACCACCCCTCCATACATCATACATACATCACAGAAGGGGCGCCCCCCCCCAAGTATCTGTTGGCTGTTGGAAGCAGATTTAGGAGTGGGGGGTGGAAGCACCTACTGGTGGGGAGCACACTTCTTCTGGGGATGCTTCCTCCTCCTCCTCCCACTTCTCCCTGGGGCCTCAAGATGAGAAGTCAGGCTGGAAGTCTCCTCGGAGAAGACAAAGGAGCAAGCATGGCTGCCTTTCCTCTTCTCCAGACCAGTTAGTTGGACTAGAAACCTTTCCCGTCCCAGTTCTGCAGTGGTTTTCAAGCAGTGTGCTGTGGCAGCTGGGGTGCCGCGGGAGACACTGGCCTCTGTCCCTCTTTCCTTCCCTCCCTCCTCGGATGCCATCTCTGCCTCCCCAAGGCTTGCCCAGCTGTTCTCCCCCAGAGAATGGTGCCTCTGGGGCTGGCCAGGGGGTGTGGGCTGCGAGGAGATGAGGCGGCCTCAGAGGAAGCAAGCCAACTGGCGAGGGGCCCTTGCTGTTGGGAATGGACAGGCAAGTCCCAGGCCCCTGGGGGGCAGCGGGGGCAGCTCAGAGACCAAGAGGAGGACTCCTAAGGAGAGGGGAGAGGAGAGGAGGCTGAGAGAGCACACCGCAAGGGAGGCTGTTGGAGAAAGGGGGAGGGGAGGCAAGCAAGGGGGGACCTAACTGGTCTCCTGAGCCCCACAGGGGGTGCCGCAGAAAGAAGGGAGTTGGTCCAGGGAGCCGTGGACCCCAAAAGGTTGAAAACCTCTGTACTTTTCTTTCCTCCAGTCAATTACTTTCCTATTATAGCAAGGCCACTGGACCCAAGAAGCCAGTATAATATTCATCTCCTCTCTTTGTCGCCGCCTGGAGATTTGGAGGAAAGAGAGGGGGGAAATTCTGGCCTATCAAGCAGACCTGGACAAGGAAAGCAAAGACCTCCTTGGAAGTTTCCCTATTGTTACTAGTGAGGGAACAAGCACTTCAAGAAGCACGTCCGGACTGAGGAGGGATGGGGAAATCTGCCCATTTCAACTTCTCTCATTTCTCCTTTTCCCATATCGGTTTACTATTTATTTATTATTCTGAAAATGAATCAAATGCTAGGGTGGCTACCTTCTCGTATAATTAGTTTGATATGTGCTTTACCCTCATAAATACATTTTTTTGTGAACATTACCTGGCTGGGTCAACCTTGAGAAATTCAGAGGTGTGAATTTCAAAAGATTGCTGTTTTGGTCTCCATATTTTCCCAAGGTGGAAGCAGTTCAATTCAAATCCTAATTCTCTTGCTGATGTTTTGAAGGCTGACCATCTTCCTCACTCCGACCTCCTCAGAACCGGAGAGGCTGAAGACTGTGGAGAACTTGAGACAACTGCGCCAGTTCCTGGAAGAAGAAGAAGAAAAGTGTCTGCTGAATCATGTGGAAGAGGTGGAGAAGGAGATTGCAGGGAGAAGGGATGAGCAGCTGGACAGACTCTGCAGGAAACTCTCCTCTCTTGAGAGGATCATCCAGGTGATGGAGGAAAAGGGTCAGCAGCCAGCAAGTGAACTGCTGCAGGTAAGACGGCTCCAGGAAAAGGCTGCCTCCCATCCTTTCTGTGGCCCTTTCATGTACGCAAGGAGTGTAGGGGCTCAGTTGACGGAGCCTCAAGTCAGCTTTGTAATGGACAGGAACACCCCAGAGACCTGGGATGCTGAACTCACCTGAAGGCCGACTAGAGATTCTTCAGTCTTCTTGAGGGAAGGGGAGGGGATTTTCTGCTCCTTGCTGATGATTTGCCTCCAAATGCCTTCCCGCTGGGCAATGCTGCCTTCCTGCCCTGCCCTGGGCTTCGCCAAGGATGCAGTCAGGCCTCCTTCTGACATGAGCCAGTCTCTTGACCAGGCTTCTCTTCCCGTTCCCTCCACAACTTCTGGGTGGATCCCCTTCCCCATAGATCCTGATGGGCCCAAAATGGTGCTCGGTCACAGTGACCAAAGAGAAAGACAGAGGGACTCATCCAGACTGCGCCACCTTCTCCACTCACAATCCCATATGGCCAGACGTACAAGTGCTTCTGACCTTTAAGGAGGCTGAGAAGGCTGACATACTGGCAAAGGCAGGAGAAGCCCTATTACGGAATGATTGCCAGATGTCCCCGTCTCCCGGGGACAGTCCCCGGATTTACAAATCTGTCCCCAACAAAATCCGTCCCCGGAATGTCCCCGGATTTCATATAAGGCCCCCAGATTTATATTTTAAGTGTTGTAGATTTATTAGTAGGGAAGGAATGTTGCGTGATTGGTTCAACGGCACAAGACACATCATATGGGGACTTCCAGCGAGGCAAAATGGCGGGTGCCAGGGCAATGAGCAGCTCCTGAAGCCAGCCAGAGCCAAGTGCACTACCAGGCTGGATCCGGGCTGCTGAGACTGCCGCTACCGCTGCCACTGCCGAGGGGGAACCAGGGATGCCCGGCGCGTCAACTGGGGGAACCGCTGACACACACCCCCCAGGACCCAAATCGAGGCGGGAGCGAGAGCGCCCGGCCACGTGGCCGACTGCCCAGCGGTGCTCCAGGGCCAGTAAAAACGGCGGAGCCAACCCAGGGAGATGGAGGAAAGGAGAAGGAAGAGAGAGAAAGAGGAAGGAGAAAAAAGAGGGGAGCCCCGACCTTGCGGCCGCTGAGGAAGAGAGGTAGGCGAGCACCAGGAGGGGAAGGACACGGGGCCGAGCCCAGGCCCGACCCGAGCCTACTTCATGGCAGATAGCACTCCAAGAGATCAGGCTGGGGCCCAGAGGAAGGCCACGCGACAGAGGAGACCCAGAAGAGAAGGTATTACTTCTTATTTTTATAAAAAAAATGATTTTAAAAAAATAACATTTTTTTCTCTTTTGAAAAAAAAGTGTCCCCAGATTCTTTGAAAAAAATCTGGTAACCTTACCTTAAATCCTAACCTTCTAATTCCAAGTCTCTTCTTTCTCAGTATCCCCCATTCCGTTAACCGCACCAAGCAACAAGGTGTAAAATGCAAGTTTAAAACACAAGCTTTCCTTTGCATCTCACAGAACTTTAAATGTAATTCGTGGTTTTTTTCACCTGTCTGCCAAACTTAGGTCGTTTTGCCATCCTTTAAATGGGAAATCAGTAGTCAAGCCATACTTTTTGGTAAAACGTTCGTCTGGATCCCGGAAGTCCTACCTGAGAAGAACAATGGGAGTTTCCGCTAGCCACCGCAGCCATCCGCTGTCTGCCCTCATGGAGCGGCCAGAATCCACTGGGCAAATGCTCATCTTGCCAGAATCTGGGTCTTCTGCTGTTGCTCTCTCAGAAACCGTGCCCAGGTGGGATGTTTCGTTTTTCGTAGCTTGATCCTTTTCTTTGTTCGGGTTCCTACGTCACACCAGCAGTTTAAATGGCAACACTCCTTTGCAAGATTGGCCGCCTTTTTAATTGTTATGGAAAATCAATAAAATGTTAAGTTGCCCCTGCCAAAGGGTTGCATGACATCTGGCTGAAGACTTTTTGTGCTAAAAGTTGAAGCTATGCTGGGGTGTGTGTGTGTGTGTGTGTGTGTGTGTGTGTCCGTCCATGTGGCCGCTGTGTATTCAACTTTCCACCCCCTCCAAAGAATCCTAAGAACCTTAGTTTTCCTTTCACAGTGCTACGATTCCCAGCACCCTTAACAAACCATTGTTTCCAGGACTTTTTGGGTGTGGGTGGGAGGATTTGTGCTTTACATATGCGGTGTGCAGGCATCTCCCAGCACATGTGTGGGGGGATTCAAGACTAACTCTTATGCTTTTCTTCCTTAGACCAACTTGACGTTGAACGAGAGGTTCTCTGGGTTGAGGAACACATGCCATTTCACAGCGAAGCAGAACACGGGCCGAATGGTCACTCTGTCATTGCATTTGGTGAAGTCAGACTGGCTTTGCAAAGGAGCTTGCCCCTGAAGCCAGTTGGTTGCCTGCCTCTGGCTGGCTGGCGGCTTGGCACCAGCAAAACACAAAGAGACAGCCCCACGCAACCTCACACCCAAAGATTTCTGCCCATGCTTCAGACATGCAGCCCTAAGAGCAGCTCTGACTCCCACTCTAGGCCCCTCTGCCCCAGTCTTCCTCCTGATGTAGGCCACAGGATCTGGGAAGTCTGATCCAGCTTTGAGGTGTGGTTCCATATGGCCGTTAGTACTGTTGTGCTTTTGCCAGAGAGCCACGTTGTAAGGAAGATCTGCAAGCATGCTTCCTAGGGGGTCCTCTTTAATCCTCAGATGTGCCCACAAAGGCATGATCCTGCACCCTCATGCCACAGCTGCCTCTGGAGTGACCCTCCCTCCGGTAAGAGGCATGCCTCACAGCTGAGTGCCTGGTTGTTTGTGTAGGGCGGAGGCTTGGAAATCTTGTGGGCTCCCAGATATTGCCAGATCTAATGGCCTTCTGCCTCAGCCAGCATGGCCGACGGTCAGGGGTGATGTAATCCAACAACATCTAGAGGGCCACACAATTCCCCATCCCTGGTCTAGTGAATTTGAGGTTCTTGGTTTCTCTCCCTCTGCCCCCTTTTGCCTGGAATCATAGAATCATAGAATCATAGAGTTGGAAGAGACCACAAGGGCCATCAAGTCCAACCCCCTGCCAAGCAGGAAACACCATCAGAGCACTCCTGACATATGGTTGTCAAGCCTCTGCTTAAAGACCTCCAAAGAAGGAGACTCCACCACACTCCTTGGCAGCAAATTCCACTGTCGAACAGCTCTTACTGTCAGGAAGTTCTTCCTAATGTTTAGGTGGAATCTTCTTTCTTGTAGTTTGAATCCATTGCTCCGTGTCTGCTTCTCTGGAGCAGCAGAAAACTGTTACGATATGGATGCAATGCGGCAGCGAGCTGCAGCTGGCTGGAAAGCAAAACATGATGGGAATGTTGGGACTGTACTGTGGGAACAGAGGGACAGTCTAGTCACAGTGCTGAGCACCGGATTTAGCTCAGAGTGTAATTTGACCTGTACAGGAAGTACAGGAGGTGGAGTTTGTCTCTCTGCTATTGGAGTTTGAAGAGAGCAGACGTGTTTCTCTGTAACGCTGCAAAGACAGAAATAAAGGCATGTAAATACATTTCTGTCTATCTCTCTCCCCTGCCTGGGGGCAGGGAAGAGTGGTGTGTTCTTCTCACGCTTGAGGAGGATCGCCGATCGTGACCCTGCCTGGATCCTGCTCGGGAATGCAGACAGGGAGGTCAACAGGAGATCAAGCCGGGTGCCTGGAGAGTGGCCAGTTTCTCCTGAGAGGCAAGATTTACTAACAAAAACAACCTTTCTCCCTCCTCTATGTGACATCCTTTTATATATTTGAACATGGCTATCATATCACCCCTTAACCTCCTCTTCTCCAGGCTAAACATGCCCAGCTCCCTTAGCCGTTTCTCATAAGGCATCGTTTCCAGGCCTTTGACCATTTTGGTTGCCCTCCTTTGGACACATTCCAGTTTGTCAGTGTCCTTCTTGAACTGTGGTGCCCAGAACTGGACACAGTACTCCAGGTGAGGTCTGACCAGAGCAGAATACAGTGGCACTATTACTTCCCTTGATCTAGATGCTATACTCCTATTGATGCAGCCCATAATAATAATTATTATTATTATTATTTATTATTTGTACCCCGCCCATCTGGCTGGGTTTCCCCAGCCACTCTTTGCGGCTTCCATAGAAACCAAAATACAGTAAAATATCACAGATTAAAAACTTCCCTGAACAGGGCTGCCTTAAGATGTCTTCTAAATGTCAGGTAGTTATTTATCGCTTTGACATCTGATGGGAGGGCGTTCCACAGGGAGGGCGCCACTACCGAGAGGGCCCTCTGCCTGGTTCCCTGTAGCTTTGCTTCTCGCAATGAGGGAACCGCCAGAAGGCCCTCAGCGCTGGACCTCAGCGTCCGGGCAGAACGATGGGGGTGGAGACGCTCCTTCAGGTATACTGGGCCGAGGCCGTTTAGGGCTTTAAAGGTCAACGCCAGCACTTTGAATTGTGCTCGGAAACGTACTGGGAGCCAATGTAGGTCTTTCAAGACCGGTGTTATGTGGTCTCGGCGGCCGCCCCCAGTCACCAGTCTAGCTGCCGCATTCTGGACTAGTTGTAGTTTCCGAGTCACCTTCAAAGGTAGCCCCACGTAGAGCGCATTGCAGTAGTCCAAGCGGGAGATAACCAGAGCATGCACCACTCTGGCGAGACAGTCCACGGGCAGGTAGGTTCTCAGCCTGCGTACCAGGTGGAGTTGGTAGACAGCTGCCCTGGATACAGAATTGACCTTCGCCTCCATGGACAGCTGTGAGTCCAAAATGACTCCCAGGCTGAGCACCTGGTCCTTCAGGGGCACAGTTACCCTATTCAGGACCAGGGAGTCCTCCACACCAGCCCGCCCCCTGTCTCCCCAAAACAGTACTTCTGTCTTGTCAGGATTCAACTTCAATCCTTTAGCCGCCATCCATCCTCCAACCGCCTGCAGGCACTCACACAGGACCTTCACCGCCTTCACTGGTTCTCATTTGAAAGAGAGGTAGAGCTGGGTATCATCTGCATATTGATGGACACCCAGTCCAAACCCCCTGATGATCTCTCCCAGCGGCTTCATATAGATGTTAAATAGCATGGGGGAGAGGACGGAACCCTGAGGCACCCCACAAGTGAGGGCCCAAGGGTCTGAACACTCATCCCCCATCACCACTTTCTGAACACGGCCCAGGAGTAAGGAGCGAAACCACTGTATAACAGTGCCCCCAGCTCCCAGCCCCTCTAGACGGTCCAGAAGGATGTTATGGTCGATTGTATCAAAGGCCTCTGAGAGATCCAGCAGAACCAGGAAACAACTCTCACCTTTGTCCCTAGCTCGCCGGAGATCATCAACCAGCGCGACCAAGGCAGTTTCAGTCCCATGGTGAGGCCTGAATCCCGATTGGAAGGGATCCAAATGGTCCGCATCCTCCAGGCGTGCCTGGAGTTGTTCAGCAACCACGCGCTCAATCACCTTGCCCAAGAATGGAAGATTTGAGACTGGGTGATAGTTGGCCATACTGGCCGGGTCTAAAGATGTTTTTTTAAGAAGCGGTTTAATGACCGCCTCTTTCAGCGGATCTGGGAATGTTCCCTCACAGAGGGAAGCATTCACCACCCCGCAGAGCCCATCGCCCAGCCCTTCCCGGCTTGCTTTTATTAGCCAGGATGGGCAAGGATCAAGGAGACAGGTGGTTGGTTTCACGCGTCCAAGCAGCCTGTCCACATCCTCGGGGGTAAAGGATAGAAATTGATTCCATGCAACTTGACCAGACAGAGCTCTGGCACTCTCCCACCCCGGCCCTGCTCCCACGGTGGTGTCTAGCTCCTTCTGAATATGAGTGATTTTATCTGCAAAAAACTTAGCAAAATCATTGCAGGAGACCTTGGGGTCTTTACAAGGCCCCGGTGGTAAAGGTGGTTCCGTTAAATTGTGAACCACCTGAAAGAGTCTCCTGCTACTATTTTCTGCAGATGCAATAGAGGCGGCGAAGAAAGTCTTCTTCGCCGTCGCTATCGCCACTTGGTAGGCTCGACGTTGAGCTCTAACCTGTGTCCGGTCAGATTCGGAGTGAGTTTTCTGCCACCGACGCTCTAGCCGTCTCAGCGATTGTTTCATCGCCCTCAGCTCCGAAGAAAACCACGGGGCTGTCCGGGCTCCATGCAATCGGAGAGGGCGCTTCGGAGCCAGACAGTTGATAGCCCTGGTTAACTCCGCATTCCAGCGGGCCACCAGGGAATCAGCTGAAAGGCCATCAACATGGGCTAAAGCATCCCCTACCACTCTCTGGAAACCATTTGGATCCATTAAGTGGCGGGGGCGGACCATCTGAATTGGTCCCACCTCCCTGCAGAGGGGAAGGGTCGCGGAGAAGTCCAGTTGCACCAGGAAGTGATCTGACCATGGCACTTCTTTTGTTTCACTTTTACTTAGTGTCAGATCACCCACGTCACTAGAGGTGAACACCAGGTCTAAGGCATGTCCATGACTATGAGTTGGGCCAAACTTATTCAGGGACAGCCCCATGGAGGCCATGCTTTCCACGAAGTCCCGAGCAGCCCCTTGTAAGGTCGTGTCGGCATGGATGTTAAAATCCCCTAGGACAACCAAACTAGGTGTCTCCAGGAGAACATCCGCCACGACCTGAAGCAACTCGGACAGGGAATCCTTGGTGCAGCATTGCATTGGCTTTTTTAGCTGCCGCGTCACACTGTTGGCTCATGTCAAGTTTGTGGTCAACCAAGACTCCTAGATCCTTTTCACATGTACTGCTCTCAAGCCAGGTGTCACCCATCTTGTATTTGTGCCTCTCATTTTTTTTGCCCAAGTGCAATAATTTACATTTCTCCCTGTTAAAATTCATCTTGTTTGTTTTTGCCCAGTTCTCTAATCTGTCAAGGTCGTTTTGAAGTGTGATCCTGTCCTCTGGGGTGGAAAAGCACTTTGGCAGATTCCTTTGGAGGATTTGGGTGTGACAAGCTGTAGCAGCGCACTGAATAAAACAACTCTGAGAAGCTGAAACACCAGGCTGTTTTCTTTTCTAATAAAAATATTCACTGTGCAGTTCACAGGCACAAAACACAATGTTGATATTGTCCAGGAAATGGGTTTTCAGTTGGAGGGCATGGGTTGTGTGAGAGCATGTTGTGCGGGATAACCAGTCTCATATAACCAACATGCTTCAATCTAATTAGTGCATGAAGGGGTTAACACCATAGAGTAAGCCGTCCTGCCATCTTAGCCATGTCTCTTCCCCTTACCTTGGGAGTGAGTTCTGATCTATTCTGGTATTCACTTCTTCAGCGTTTAATGTACTGTAGGTTTTTCCTGATTTTATGGTTTTATCTTTCTGTAAACGGCTTTGATGTTTCTTACCATCTGGTAGTGTATAAGTTTTATGAAATAAATAAATAATTTCGAATAAATAAATAGGAAGCTGTAAAACCACAACCTCCGAAATGAAAGCTACTGTGCCTCCAGACGGATGTTTTTGCCTGGAGGGGGGCCGTATTCAGCAATGTGCTATCGATGCAATAATAGTGCAGCTTTCTAATGGACTGTCCACGCAACCATCATTCTGCTTTCTCAGTTGCTCTGCAATGCTTCGCCAGGGTTACCACATCATGGCCCCCTGGGGGTGCGCTCCTGTGTTGTAGCTCAGCAAAAGCAGGGCAAAATTCCTCTAGTATGGCTCACAGTGAGGGCTGCTGAGAGTTGGGAGAGATCTCGGAGGCCAAAGAGTTTGCTTTTCTGCTCAGTACAGGGGATCTTGCCAGCTCTTCACCCCTGACTGGCCGAAGATGCCCATCTCTCATCCATGCAGCTCCACAGCGTGCCTGGATGATGACTCAGATGGAGCTGGACACACCATTCCTGAAGGATGCAATAATATTGCAATTGTGGTGGACCAACTACATGTCATTTTGTTCTGTGATGCGTCCCCTGTGCAACTATATTATTATCAGCCAGAGGGGCCCTCTTGAGCTATGAAGTGCAACTTAAGTGGGACAAATTCCCCCCCCCCCCAATTACATTTAGATGGATTTAGGGGAGTGCAACTGGTTTGGTCACCCTGGCGTGAAGTCTTGCGGGCCCCACATGGGACACCACAACTATGATGTTGAATAGACTTTAAGAGGCGTGGGGGCACTGAATTTTGGCATCGTACAGGGCTCCCCTGGAATTTGAGATGCCATGGTTCACCACTGAAGAACGTTTGTGGTATGAAAAAGGTACCTGGTTTCAGCTGGAAGTTAGGGGGCACTGGTTGGAAGTGTCGGAGTATGTCTGTCCCGAAAGCTTTGCAGGCACAAACAGTACTGAATACAGTCGTACATATAACTGCCCTCCTACTGTCATGAATAGATACAATCATGAATTGACAAAAACGGGCATCTGGAAGGAACCACTATGCCAACAGGATGTGGGACTGAATGGGCCTTGGCCTGACCCAGCAAGGCTCTTCAAATGTGCTTATGTTCCCCTGACTTTGGGGACGCCTTGCAGGAGTCTCACCCGTCTCATGGCTATTCTTCTAGTGTGGACCAGTTCGACAAGCTCTCCCCCGAAAGCAGCTGCACCATCCAGAACATGCTGGCGCTGTACCTGAAGAAGAAAGCGAACACAGACCAGGAGGCAAGGACGTCTAGGGGAAGCGAGGCCTTCATGCGGGAAGCCTTGACTCCTCACGTGCTCCCTGGGATCAGCTTCGACCCCACCACCCAGTCTTCTGCTGGTGTCACTCTTCCCCCTGGCCCAGAACAGGAGGCTCCTTCCCAACACGCAGAATGGCTTGCACGTGATCGATGGGCCTGTGCTCACTGTGACATAGGCAGGGCCGGATTTATGTATAGGCTAAGTAGGCTGAAGCCTAGGGCCTCTAGATCTAGGGGGCCTCGCCAGCCTGCCCGCTCCCCAGCGCCGCAGACAGTCTTCCCTCTCCCCAAATTGCAAACCCAAGACTTCATGCAGGGCATTTCTCCCCCATTTCAATGACATTTTGCTTCAAAAGGAAAGGTGGACTTGAAGAAGGCAAGCAAAATGCGAGGGAGATAGTGAAAGATACAGGAAATTGAATGCAGATTTCCAAAAAATAGCAGGGAGAGACAAGAGGGCCTTCTTAAACGAGCAATGCAAAGAAATAGAGGAAAACAACAGAATGGGAAGAACCAGAGATCTGTTCAAGAAAACTGGAGCTATGAAAGGAACATTTCATACAAAGAGTACCATAATAAAGGACAAAGGTGGAAAGGACCTAACAGAAGCAGAAGATGTCAAGAAGAGGTGGCAAGAATACACAGAGGAATTATACCAGAAAGATATGGATGTCTCATACACCCCAGGTAGTGTGGTTGCTGACCTTGAGCCTGACATCCTGGAGAGCAAAGTCAAATGGGCCTTAGAAAGCACTGCTAATAACAAGGCCAGTGGAAGTGATGATATTCCAGCTGAACTATTAAATTTTGTTAAAGATGATGCTGTTAAAGTGCTCCACGCAATATGCCAGCAAGTTTGGAAAACTCAGCCGTGGCCAGAGGATTGGAGAAGATCAGTCTACCTCCTTTAGAGGAAAAGGCCTTGAGGGGAGGACCTGTTGCCTCCACAATCCTTCGTAAACATGCATAAGCTGAGAGGCAATTGTCCGACAAATGTGGTGCTGTGCGGAGGCAGGAACATTTTTCTGCAGTTAAGTATTATCTAAGTTCCTTTCCCGAAACTTCCCCAAATGGTTCTGAAGCCTCTCTAACCTCAGAAATCTTTTCCTCTTTCCGGAATTCTGGGATTCGAGGATAACTTCATGGAGAAGGAAAGAAACCTGCAGAATCAGCAAATGAGTGCCCGCCGGGAGCCTCCACCCCCACCGCTGCCACCAAGCAGGCTGTAAGTTGCCTTAGAGGTGTACTGTGCCCTCCCGCCTCCTTGCTTTTAAGGGCTACTTGAGTTCTGTTCTCATCTCCCTGAGGCGTATCCGTGACAAGGAGAGCATGAGCAAGAAGCAACCCCAATGACGCACACTATGCGCAAGCTCTTTGTGCCTTCCACACATACGCAGTCCGGACAGAGAGAGGGACTCATCAAGCACGTCCTCGCCAAGAGAGAGAAGGAATATGTCAACACCCAGAATTTCAGGTCAGATCATGCAAAAGTGCAAAGACCAGTGGAACCTGTATCAAAGTTGGGGCTGGAGAAAGCGACATCTACATGACAGCTTTATTGTTGGGTGCCAGGCAAAGTCTGTCCTGTTCACTCAGGCCACATGGGTGGGTAATTGAAAGTATTAGTTGTGATGGGCAATTTTCCTTGGTGCCACATACTGAACCGTGGCTTCATATGATGAGCAGAACGGCAGCCTCTCCTCCAGGTTTGCACACCTCTCCCCCACCCCAAGCCTATTGGGAAGCTTCCACTTGGATTTTAAATTAACCACAGTTTGGTGTGTCCAGATCCTATGGTGGTTCATTTTACCAGCTTTGTAAACCCACGATTGGAAGTTGGCTTGTTTCAATGAGCCATGGTTCAAATGAAGCGGTTTGTGCAGCTTCAGACATTGTGACAAGATGCAGTTAATCCAAAACTGAAGCAAAACCTTTGGAACTCCTCCTAAAAGCTTTGCTGGAGGACAGGGAGGTGTGACCCCCCCCCAACACTTGGTGTGGGTCATCCTTATAATGCTAAGCTTACTACTTCAAACAAAGTTTTTACTTTGGTTATTTCCTCGTACTGTTAGTAGTAAGGTAAAGGTAAAGGGACCCCTGACCATTAGGTCCAGTCATGGCCGACTCTGGGGTTGCGGTGCTCATCTCACATTATTGGCCGAGGGAGCTGGCGTGCAGCTTGCGGGTCATGTGGCCAGATTGACTAAGCCGCTTCTGGCAAACCAGAGCAGCGCACGGAAACGCCGTTTACCTTCCCGCCGGAGCGGCACCTATTGATCTATCTGCACTTGGATGTGCTTTCAAACTGCTAGGTTGGCAGGAGCAGGGACCGAGCAACGGGAGCTCACCCCATCGTGAGGATCTGATCTGCAAGTCCTAGGCTCTGTGGTTTAACCCACAGCGCCACCCGTGTCCCACTGTTAGTAGTACCCAGTGGCCATTTGTTTTTCATGTCTGCTTTTATGATATGTTTATCAGTATGTGGTTAGCAGCTTCAGATGCTACTGTTTTACAGAGGCTGTTTAGCTTGCTCTTTTTACCCCTATACTAGACAGGCTGTATTTCTGTGCTGTTTTCAGAGTCAGGAATGCCCATTCTTTCATGGCCAGCATGGAAACACAGAAGGCTAGCCATTTAGGAGGTTTGCAAAGAGGACAAGGGTGTTACGGGGTAATCTTCTAGCAAACAAGCTTGGCACAGCAGATCTGAGAGGTGGTTTTCTGCTCCCGGAAAGCCAGCCTGGAAACCAGGTTGCCAGGTGAAGGAAGAATGGAGAGATCAACCAACTCACTTGCCTTCAAAGAATTTCTGGTTGCCTGTGGCTACTGAGATAGTGCTTAGATATCAGGCTGGCTGACACATCTTAAAAAATACAAGGAAAAAGCTTTTTTCCTTTCATTAGCAAAGCTCCTTTGGGGCCCCGAATAGCTAAGCTGAGGAAGAAGTGGCTGGTATTACTTGTTTGTTCTTGGTCCTGATCTTGCCTGCCCTTGCACACTCCTGTTGTCTTTGCATATTTAACCAGCACGTCTGTTCCGATTGGAGTCCTATTCCTGCAGTTCCACATCCTTCTCTTTGGCACTTGGGCATTCGGTTCCAGGAGCTGGACCTGAGCACAGAGGCTTTCTTCTACTTGGACTCGACAAAGGAGCAAGAGTGGCTGACAGCTGTGGAAAAGGCTTTGCGTTCCAAATCCAAGTACAAGAAAGTAAGTCCAACCCCACCCATTTCTTCAGCAGCCAGACAACTGTCAGGAGCTGGAGTGAGGAGGAGGAGGAGGTCAGCAAGAAAAAACACCTGGTGTCAGTGGTGTTTTATTCAAAAGAAGCCAACATTCTTTATTCAAAGAAACCCAAACCGTGCAGGCCTCATGATCACAGAAACCTTTCCTAACAGGTCTTGCCCCAGTGAGGTAGTTGTGAAGGCTGAAGGTTGCTACCCTCCCACCACTCTCTGAAGTCTCCTCCTCCCCCTGGTCCTTCCCAAGCAACCTGAGACTCTGACACCTTGCCTGTCTTTGCTCCATCCTCTTAATTTCTCTGTGTTCTGGGAGACCAGCAGGGAGGGGAGCTGATCTCAGCAGGATGGGGAGACCCCCTGGCTTCTTCAGCAGCCTGCCTGATCTCTGCCTCTTGACCCCCGCCTCCAGCCTTCACTTCTGCCTCGGATTCTGGGCTGCTGTTTGCCACAGAATCTTCCTGCCCTCCTGCCTCTTCAGTTTCCAACACCTCCTCTTGCTCACAGTCTGCTCCCTCTTCTCCCTCTGATGACCCCCCACCAGTTCCCTGGCTCTGAGCCTTCTTCCCTTGGGGGATCCCCAGTTGGTGCCACCTGCCACTCCAATCTGCATCCAGCCGGCCCAGGACAGCAAGCAATGAACAGAGCTGGTAGACATCCCAGTACCTTGCATCTTCTAGGTGCAGCTGGTCCGTCTAGTCGGAATGATGTTGCTCATCTTTGTCCGGAAGGACCAGCTCAGCCGCATCAAGGAAGTGATGAGGCGGACAGTGGGCACAGGCATCATGGGGAAGATGGGGAGTAGACCCTACGTCTATCTTTCTGTCTGTCTATCTGTTTTTCTAATCTCTGCCAACCAGTTTCTCCCTCTTTCCTGCTTGCTCACTAACAGGCATCTTTGCTCCGCCCCTGCAGGGTAACAAGGGGTGTGTGGCCGTGAGGTTTGTCTGCAACAATACCAGCTTCTGCATGGTCAATTCCCACCTTGCTGCCCACGTGGAAGACTTTGAGCGCCAAAACCAGGATTACAAGGATGTAACTTGTGGGTCTCTGCTATCTGGAGAAGCAAACTGAGTCATGTTTCTGTAACTTTCCTGCCTGTGTGTAGCTCAGGGTAGGCAGCATTTGTTGTTGTTTAGTCGTTTAGTCGTGTCCGCCTCTTCGTGACCCCCTGGACCCAACATCAGAGTCTTTTCCAGGAAGTCTTCTCTTCTCCTGAGGTGGCCAAAGTATTGGAGCCTCAGCTTCACGATCTGTCCTTCCAGTGAGCACTCAGGGCTGATTTCCTTCAGAATGGAGAGGTTTGATCTTCTTGCAGTCTATGGGACTCTCAAGAGTCTCCTCCGGCAACAGAATTCAAAAGCATCAATTCTTCGGTGATCAGCCTTCTTTATGGCAGGCAGCATAGTGCTCTCCAAATGTTGATGGGCCAAAATTCCCATAATTGCTAAGAATTGGCCTTGCTGACTGGGGCTCATGAGAGTTCCACTTCAGCAACACCAGGAGGGTGCAGTGTCGGCGATCCCTGTTGCTGCAGCTGCAACACTAAGGTTTCTACTAGAGCAGCCAGTAGAGAGCAACATAAACCGAGTGGCAGAGATGTACTAGATTAGATTATAGCAAATGTGGGCATCTTCTCCAGTGATTGGGGTGGGAGTTGCAGTTTGTTAAGGGCAGTAACGCGAAAGCAGAGTGGCCATTTTGCATGGAGAAGGTTCCAGGCTCAGTCACCAGTGTGTGCAGATCGGGCTGGGCATGATCTCTGCCTGAAAGCTGCTGCTGCCAGTCCACCTGAAGGACCAGGTGCGCAGCCTGGGAGTCATTTTGGACTCACAGCTGTCCATGGAGGCACAGGTCAAATCTGTATCCAGGGCAGCTGTTTACCAGCTCCATCTGGTACGTAGGCTGAGACCCTATCTGCCTGCAGACTGTCTCGCCAGAGTGGTGCATGCTCTGGTTATCTCCCACTTGGACTATTGCAATGCGCTCTAAGGGGGGCTACCTTTGAAGGTGACCCGGAAACTACAACTAATCCAGAATGCGGCAGCTAGACTGGTGACTGGGAGCGGCCGCCGAGACCATATAACACCAGTCTTGAAAGACCTACATTGGCTCCCAGTATGTTTCCGAGCACAATTCAAAGTGTTGGTGCTGACCTTTAAAGCCCTAAACGGCCTCGGTCCAGTATATCTGAAGGAGCATCTCCACCCCCATCCTTCTGCCTGGACACTGAGGTCCAGCTCCGAGGGCCTTCTGGCGGTTCCCTCACTGCGAGAGGCCAAGTTACAGGGAACCAGGCAGAGGGCCTTCTCGGTAGTGGCGCCCGCCCTGTGGAACGCCCTCCCATCAGATGTCAAAGCGATAAACATCTATCTGACATTCAGAAGACATCTGAAGGCAGCCCTGTTCAGGGAAGTTTTTAATATGTGACATTTTAGTGTACTTTTCATCTTTGTTGGAAGCCGCCCAGAGTGGCTGGGGAAACCCAGCCAGATGGGCGGGGTACGCCGGCTCCCTTGGCCAATAAAGCGAGATGAGCGCCGCAACCCCAGAGTCAGTCACAACTGGACCTAATGGTCAGGGGTCCCTTTGTTGTTGTTGTTTAGTCGTTTAGTTGTGTCCGCCTCTTTGTGACCCCATGGACCAGAGCACGCCAGGCACTCCTGTCTTCCACTGCCTCCTGCAGTTTGGTCAGACTCATGTTTGTAGCTTTGAGAACACTGTCCAACCAGGGGTCCCTTTACCTTTACCTTTACCTTTACCTTTACCTTTACCTTTACCTTTACCTTTACCTTTACCTTTACCTTTACCTTTACCTTTACCTTTACCTTTACCTTTACCTTTACCTTTACCTTTAACCTACTAGTACTTCACCTTGGTCTTCCAGCACAATAGTGGCTGTTAATAGACACCATTTTCTTTTTTTATATATATAAATAATTTTTATTAATTTTCCAGTATACATTTATAATATCCAATCTAAATTTATCACATATTTTCTCTTTTGGACTTCCTTCAGCCTCTCTAACAATCATCCATTATTCAATTTTTTAATTACACATTTCCTAATTTTTATATTGCATTTTATATACCTTCACCCTCTTATTTTTCTTCAACACAATATTCCTCAAACATTCACAGAGCTTCTTGAAATCCCACTAGCGTTGTTTGCTCATCACATATACATTTCAAATAATCTGAACATTTTCCCCAATCTTCGATGAACTTTTGGTCACGTAAATATCTGATCTTCCCCGTTAGTTTATCTAGTTCTGCATAGTCCATCAGTTTCATTCTCCATTCTTCTAACGTCGGTAGTTGTTCCTGTTTCCATTTTTGGGCGAGTAGTATTCTCGCTGCAGTTACTGCGTATTGGAAAAGTTTACAGTCCTCATTATCTCGTTTCCTACTATTCCTAAAAGAAAGGCCTCTGGTTTCTTAACAAATGTATATTTCAACATCTTTTTCAACTCATTATATATCAATTCCCAGAAACCCTTCACCTTCTTACAATCCCACCACATATGGTAAAATGTTCCCTCTTTTTCTTTACATTTCCAACACTTATTACGTTTTATACATTTTTGCCAATTTTACGGGTGTAATATACCATCTATAAACCCTTTTCATAACATTTTCCTTTAACGCAGTGCATGCCGTAAATTTTATATTTTCATTCCATAATTTTATCCAGTCATTGAACTGTATATTATGACCCAAATCTCTGGCCCAGTGTATCATAACCGATTTAACTTCCTCATCTTTTGTGTACCATTCCAGCAACATTTTATACATTTAAGATAAATTTTTGTACTCATTATTTATTATTTCCTTTTGAAATTTTGATTCTTTTTCATCAAAACCTCTTTCTTTAAAATCCTTTTTAAACATTTCTGTCAGGGAACTGCCATCAGTGTCCAAGGGAGAGAGCAAGCTCCAAAGGGATCCCAGAGAGCGTCCCGGGAGTGGGAGAGGCAGCCCATCTTCTGGGGAAGGGAATCAGCGTAGCTCCAGTGGAGAAGGGGGGCAGATGGGGGAATCGGCGAGGCGGTCCCATGACTTCTTGCCGGGGACCAGCGGGGAGAGGAAGAGTCCTCCGCTGCCTACGCCCTCCTTGCGCAGAAGGCTTCCGTGCAGGGAGAGTAGGAGGAGACTGGGCGTCAAAGAGCTTCTTTGCTGGAAGAAGTTTAAGAAATGCCCACTGACGGATTCTGCCAGCGATTGAGACAGCCACGGGTGAGTGGCTGCTTGGACAGGAAAGGTTCACTCAGGCAACACAGCCAGGTGTTGGGACAAGCTTACGCACGAGCAACCCCTAGAGCCATTACAATTTCATTAACCTGATAATAATGCAACCAATCATATGCATGCTCCTTCACTTCTTCATAAGGTTTCATTTTCCATTTTCCTCCTTCTTTTACTATCAATTCTTTATATGTAATCCAGTTCCCCCTCATATTGACTTTCTTAAGACTCATAACTTCTAACGGAGATAGCCAGTGGGGAATTCTTGGTTCTAATATACTTTTATACCTCTCCCATATTTCTATGAGAGCTCTTCTAAAGATGTGGTTTTCGAAACCTTTATGGATTTTTTTCTTCTCACACCATAAATATGCGTGCCAGCCAAATCTGTTATCAAAACCTTCTAAATCTAGCAAATCAGTATTTTTTAACTTTATCCATTCCTTCAACCAACAGAGACATGAAGCTTCATAATATAATTTCAAGTCTGGCAGGGTGAAGCCTCCTCTTTCTTTCGCATCCGTTAATAACGTAAACTGAATTCTAGGCTTCTTACCCTGCCAGATATATCTTGAAATTGCTCTTTGCCATTCTTTAAAGATCACTGTCCCCTTGATTATTGGAATTGTCTGAAACAAAAACAACATCTTTGGCAGCACACTCATCTTAATCGTTGAAATTCTCCCCCATAAAGATAACTTCATTCGACCCCACACCTCTAGATCTTTCTTTATTCCCTTCCACATTGGCTCATAGTTATTCTGAAAAAAATCAATATTCTTGAGGGTTAACCAGATTCCCAAATATTTAACTTTTTTCACCACTTCTATCCCTATTTGTTGTTGCATTGTTTCTATCATACCTTGTTCCATGTTTTTTGTAAGCATTTTGGTTTTTTTCTTGTTTAATATAAACCCTGCCACTTGACCAAATAGTTCAACTTCTTCCAAAACTACTTTTGCACTTTCCAGCGGTTCGTCCACTGTTATTACCAGATCATCGGCAAAGGCATTTACTTTATACTGATTCTGGCCTACTGACACACCTTTTATTGCTTCATTTCTCCTTATTGAATTTAAGAACATTTCCAGAACCATTATGAATAACAATGGTGAGAGAGGGCATCCTTGTCTCGTACCTTTTGATATCTTTAAATCTTCTGTAGTCATGTTGTTTACAATAAGCTTCGCTCTTTGTTCAGTATATATCGCTTTTATTCCATTAAAGAATTATTTCCCCACTTCCATATATTCTAAATTTTTTAACATAAAGTCCCAAGAAATATTATCAAAGGCCTTTTCTGCATCCACAAATATTAACGCAGCTTGTTTCTCATTCCTGGCTGTCAGATATTCTAACAAATTAATTATATTCCTTATATTATCTTTCATCTGTCTGCCAGGAAGGAAACCCGCCTGGTCTTTATGGATAATTTCTTGTAGTATCTTTTTCAACCTCTTCGCTAAGATACTTGCAAAAAATTTGTAGTCTGTTGTCAGGGGTTCAGGAGCAGAGGCAAGGGCAAGGGAGGAAACAGAGAGCGAGGGGGGGGAGGCAGAAGAAAAGATGAGTGATGATGACGACCCGAGATCTCCGAGTCTTTCCAGTGAATCAGAAGATTCACAGGAAGGAGCACCAGTGGCCAGGGCAAGGGGGGAGCCTAGGGGGACACCCCAGGAAGAAAGGGCCAGAGGGGACTCAGAGGGGAGCAGTTGGAAATCGGGACCAGCGTCACCGCCAGAGAGCAGGGGAGAGGAAGGGCGCCAGGTATCAAGCGCTGGCAGCTCACAACAGGAGGGAGGGCACGAGTCAGGAGTGGCCACACCTCCATCGGGGAGCGAAGAAACGGTCAGACGGAAAGTGGAAGGTTGGGCGCGCGCGCCAAGTTCAAATGCACAGGAAGGTGGCGCAGTAAGCAGCCCGGAAAGGGAGCCAGGTCCTAAAGCCCGGCGCAAGGAGACAGGAGGGTCAGGGGGGTCAGCGTCAGAAGAATCCCGGAAGGAAGAGACCCCGGGGGGCAGAGGGACCCAGAGAAGAATGGTCAGGCGGAAAAGGTGGAGTAAGGCTAGGTTAGTAAGCTGGTGCACAGGGGGCGGAGACTCAGACGGAGCTTCGCCGGTCTAACCCTTAAGACGTAGAGTTGCGCGCAGCAGCTAGAGAATGGAAACTGTAACTCAATAAAAGACTTTTACAAGTGACCGCTGGCTAGCGTGATCCTCTGTGAGCTAGGATCTGGAAGCAGCTCTGACAGTAAGCTCCGTCTCCCGTTGTGGGCATCTACAGCCTCGCGGACAGAGGAGAAGGAGGGTGCCTACGACTCAGCTCACGAACGGCAGACAATATGACGGCCGAACAGCAGATAGGAGAACTCAGAGAAGCAGTGACACGTCTGAATGCCGAAATACTTGCATCCAGGAAGAGAGAGGAGGACGCAGCTGCCGCCTACAGGGATCTCCAGGTCAGGTTGGAAGTGCTTACGAAGCAAGGGCAACTGACACCCAAACCGGAGGGGATTGGGTTGGGGAGAAGAACAGGCGGTCTAGTCTCTCACTTCGATGGGAATTTACAATTGTACCCCAACTTTAGAGCAGATGTACAGTGTGCACTGCAACTGCTGGACAAAGACTTTAGAGATGAGCAAGAGAAGGTGGGATTTATCATGTCCCATTTGCATGGAGATGCTAAAGCATGGCTGCGCAATTTGTGGAGAGATAAGGATCCAGCGCTCCAAACCGCGGATGCCTTTATTAAAGCGATGGATGGCTGCTTTTTATCTAGCATAGACGTGGATCTTGCCCGGAAGGAGGTGCATGGGCTGAAGCAAGGGAGGGCCAGCGTAAGACAGTACCATGCCCGCTTTTTTGCATTAGTCAGTGCCTTGGAATGGGACAGAGATTCAGCTCCAGTCAGAGATCTATTTTGGGAAGGCTTGAACAGTGCGGTTCAAGACGAAATTGCAAGGGGGGAGAGACCCCGGACCACGCAGGAGGTCGTTCAGAGGGCGCTGGCGGTGGGAGTGCGGCTGGAGGAACGTCCATGGAGCAGGGACGAAGGACGTGGAGGGCGCGAACCAGTGAGAGGGTTCTCCTTTGTTCCCAGGGAAGCTGCGCGTGCGCAATCCACGCCTCCGCCAGGAGGGGGAGCGGAACCGATGGAGGTTGGAGGTGCAAGGGCTCAGTCAACAAACAGAGCCCCAGCACCGGGAGCAGTGAAAGCGAAGCCTCCTAGAGGGAACCGGAAGTGTTACATCTGCGAAGATCCCCAGCACCTGGCGAAAGAGTGTCCCCAGAGGATCCACAAGCACACTGCAGCCTCAGCAATGGTAACAGCAGCAACTCAGCAAGGGGAACCACAGCAGGGAAACGACGGGGTCTGGCTGGAGAGAGAGGCACTGGGGCCCAGCCAGACGTGTCAGTGAAGCAGTCCCCAGAGATTTTGCAGCCCACAGACCCCCTCCCACCCAAACCAGTGGTGAGGCTCACCGCATCGCTCCAGCTACCCAATGGACTCACCATGGACGTGCCAATCACCATTGACTCAGGAAGCAATGCGGACTTTATAGGGCAGGCCTTTGTCGATAAACACGCTATACAGCTGCTGCCTGCCACGCTGCCCCTGCAGGTCGTCACGGTGGATGGCAGGGAGCTGCTAGGGGGGCAGGTGGTGAAGCAAACGCCACCAATGGTGATGCGATTTGGAAATCACAGGGAAATCATCAGTTTTAATGTCACCAGACTGTCGGACACGCCTATTGTCTTGGGCATGAGTTGGCTGGACAGACACAGTCCGACGTTGGCTTGGTACCAGCGGCAGCTAGCCTTTGGCTCATCATACTGCGCTGAACACTGCATTCTACCCCGGCAGGAGGGAGAGGAGGAGGAAGAGCAGTTGCAGCTGGGGACGCTGCAAGCAATCCCCCACAAGTATGCAGGATTTTTGGAGGTCTTCTGCGAGAAGGAAGCGGTTAGGCTACCCCCCCACAGATCATATGACTGCAAGATTGACCTACTGCCAGGGGCGGCGCTGCCCAAAGGGAAGCTGTATTCCATGTCTGAGGACGAACTACAGGAACTCAAGGAGTTCATAGATCATAATTTGGAGCGCGGCTTCATCCGAGAGTCCAAGGCGGTGGGAGGCAGTCCTGTATTCTTTGTTAAGAAGAAGGACACGCCCCAAAAAAGACTTGTAGTGGACTACCGGATCTTGAACAGTGTGACCAAGCCATCGGACTTCCCCATGCCCAGGATCGACGACCTCCTCGCGACGGTACGCAAGGGCCGCGTGTTCACCAAGTTGGACCTGCGTGGGGCGTACAACCTCATTCGCATGCGGGAGGGTGATGAGTGGAAGACAGCCATGTTCACGCCCCTGGGCACCTACGAATACAGAGTTATGCCTTTTGGATTGCAAAATAGCTCTCACTGTTTTCAAGCTTTCATGCATCACGTGCTGGCGGGGCTCCTCTACAAGACGTGCGTCTGCTTCTTGGATGACATCCTGATATTTTCTGAATTGCAGCAGGATCACGACAGACACGTCAAGGAGGTGCTGAGCAGACTACAGCAGCATAGGCTTTACGCCAAGCTGGAAAAGTGTCAGTTCGACGTGACGGAGGTGGATTTCCTGGGCTACAGGTTGTCAGACAAGGGGCTCGCCATGGACAGCGCCAAGGTTCGTGCCGTGTTGGACTGGAAGAGCCCGCGCAACCGGAAGGAGGTCCAGCGGTTTGTTGGCTTTGCGAACTTCTATCGCAAGTTTATCAAGGGGTTTGCGATGCAGACAGCGGCCATCACAGACACGCTCAGCTCCAAGAAAAAGAAGTTCATCTGGACGGAGCAGGCAGAGCAGTCTTTTCAGGCACTCAAGCGTCTCTTCGCGTCGGAAGAGCAGCTGTTGCATGTCGACCCCAGCAGGCCTATGAGGGTGGAGACGGACGCTTCGGACAGAGCCGTGGGAGCAGTCCTGTTGCAGCAAGACTCGAAGGGGGCCTGGAGGCCGGGAGCGTTTTACTCCAGGAAGCTCAGCAAGTCTGAACAGAACTACACCATCTGGGACAGGGAGTTGCTTGCCATTCATGCTGCTTTCAAGGCGTGGAGGCACTTCCTGATCGGCGCCAAGCACACGGTGCAGGTCTGCACGGACCACAAGAATCTGGAGCACTGGCGCACGGCGCAGTTCCTGAACCAGAGGCAGATACGTTGGGCCGAATTCTTTGCGAACTTCGACTTCCGAATAGAGTATGTCCCGGGGGACACCAACATCATGGCGGATGCCCTATCCCGTAAACCACAGTACCTGGAGGAGGCGACGCCAGCGGCTGCCATGCACATCTTCGCACCGACGGTGTGGGCGTGCGCTTCGGCGACAGTTGACCTGGAGGCGGTGAGGAGAGCGCTGCAGGATGACACCTTCGCGCGAGCCAAGATGGCAGAGGCGCAAAGGGGCACGGCGGCGACCGGAGAGTTCCAAGTTCGTGATGGATTACTCCTCCGGAAAGGGGCCATCTACGTGCCGGGGGACTTTCTTCGCGCCAAGGTACTGCAGCAGCTGCACGACGCACCCACTGCCGGGCACTTTGGCAAGGAGAAGACGATGGAATTAGTCGCCAGGGACTTCTGGTGGCCCAGAATGAGAGGGGAGGTCGCGGACTACGTGGCGAGGTGCGACACCTGCCAGAGGGCCAAGCCAGTACACCGACCGCCGGCGGGACTGCTGGAACCGCTGCAAACCCCGTGCGAACCGTGGGAGAGAGTGGCCCTGGACATTGTCACGGATCTGCCCAGCTCGAGGGGCAAGACGGCAGTGCTGGTGGTGGTGGACTTGTTCTCCAAGATGGCGCATTTCACCCCGTGTGCGAAGGTGGCCACGGCGGAACAAACCGCCAAACTGTTCATAGATCACGTGTTCAGGGTTCACGGTCTGCCGCGGTCTATACTGTCCGACCGGGGGCGGCAGTTCATCTCGAACTTCTGGCAGAAGCTGATGAGCTTCCTGAACGTCAAGATCAACCTGGCTTCGGCTAGACACCCGCAGACCAACGGGCAAGCGGAGCGGGTCAATGCCATCATGCAGCAGTACCTGAGATGTTATGCGAATCAACAGCCTGCAACGTGGGTGGATTACCTGCCTCTCGCCGAGTTCGCCTACAACAACACGAAGCACGTGTCCACGGGGGTCACGCCGTTCTTCGCCAACAACGGGAGGCACCCCAGAACCTTCCCGGGACTGGAAAGAATGGGGGAGGGGGAGCCGCAGACAGCAGATGCGTTCGCGTCGGAGTTGCAGGAAGTCCACGATCAGCTTCGGCGGCACCTGGAGCTGGCTAAACACGCATACAAGGTACAAGCGGACAAACACAGGAGGGTTGGCGAAGAGATCCAAGCGGGAGACTGGGTCTGGTTAGCAGCCCACGCAGTGCCGGCCAGGTCGTTAGCGAAGAAGAAACTAGGGCATAAACAACTGGGGCCCTACCAAGTCGAAGAGCAGGTCAACCCGGTGGCTTTCAGGCTGGCGCTTCCGGAGGGCTCCAGGATGCATCCGGTGTTCCACAGATCGGTGCTCACTCCCTACAAAGCTCCTCACAGGTTTCAGGAACCAGGAACAGCACCGAGTCCGCTCCGAGAGAGAACCGAGCAAGGGGGAGTGGCACAGGAGGAGCACATCAACGAAGTCACAGAGATTTTGGACTCCAGATGGGGGGAAGAGGGGGTAGAATACCTTCTCGCCAAGGAGGGCACCCCGGCCAGTGCCAACAGCTGGGTGCCGGGCTACGCTTTAGAGGAACCTCTGCTCAAAGAAGAGTTTCATGCCCTCTTCCCACATAGGCCCATGCCAGCAGACTTTTTCGACGACTGGCTCTTCACGCCCACGCTTTCAGCCAGCACGTTCCAGGGGTTCGACTCGGACGAGGAACCGACACGAGACGCCCGTTCCCCGGAGGGGTCACCCTCGGGATCTGCCTCAGAACCCTCGTATTGGTGGGACGATAGACCAGAGGAGCAGTGGCGCAGAAAGTGGATGGAGGGTCCAGGACGAGCAACGTCCCCAGAAGGAAACGAGGGAGAGACGGACATGGACGTTTTCGGGGACGACCCGGGTTTCGAGCACGGCGGCACAGAGATGGAAGCAGAGGTGACCGTCGTCGACGAGAGCAGGGAGGAAGAACCGGAAGTCTTCAGTTGGAGGCCAGCCACGGGAAGCGAACTGTATCCGACATTCGTCCCCCCGACACGGCAGCACCCAGCTCCCGCACCGGAAGGAGGGGAGGGGGGAAGGGGGGAAGGGGGGGCTTCGAGGGGGGATGGATGTCAGGGGTTCAGGAGCAGAGGCAAGGGCAAGGGAGGAAACAGAGAGCGAGGGGGAGGAGGCAGATGAAAAGATGAGTGATGACGACGACCCGAGATCTCCGAGTCTTTCCAGTGAATCAGAAGATTCACAGGAAGGAGCACCAGTGGCCAGGGCAAGGGGGGAGCCTAGGGGGACACCCCAGGAAGAAAGGGCCAGAGGGGACTCAGAGGGGAGCAGTTGGAAATCGGGACCAGCGTCACCGCCAGAGAGCAGGGGAGAGGAAGGGCGCCAGGTATCAAGCGCTGGCAGCTCACAACAGGAGGGAGGGCACGAGTCAGGAGTGGCCACACCTCCATCGGGGAGCGAAGAAACGGTTAAGCGGAAAGTGGAAGGTTGGGCGCGCGCGCCAAGTTCAAATGCACAGGAAGGTGGCGCAGTAAGCAGCCCGGAAAGGGAGCCAGGTCCTAAAGCCTAAAGCAAGGAGACAGGAGGGTCCGGGGGGTCAGCGTCAGAAGAATCCCGGAAGGAAGAGACCCCGGGGGCAGAGGGACCCAGAGAAGAATGGTCAGGCGGAAAAGGTGGAGTAAGGCTAGGTTAGTAAGCTGGTGCACAGGGGGCGGAGACTCAGACGGAGCTTCGCCGGTCTAACCCTTAAGACGTAGAGTTGCGCGCAGCAGCTTGAGAATGGAAACTGTAACTCAATAAAAGACTTTTACAAGTGACCGCTGGCTAGCGTGATCCTCTGTGAGCTAGGATCTGGAAGCAGCTCTGACATCTGTATTTAGCAATGAGATAGGCCTGTAGTTTTTAACTTGAGTCAAATCAGAGTCTTGTTTTGGAATTAGTGTAATAAAAGCCTCTTTCCACGTCTCTGGCATTTCTCTGTCCTGAAGAATATTGTTCATGACTTCTCTCAGCGGTGTAGACAGGATGTTTCTCATTTCTTTATAATAGCTTGCTGTAAATCCATCTGGTCCTGGAGCTTTCCCTTTTTTCAACTCTTTTATGGCTTCTTTAATCTCTTCCATTTCAATAGGGGCGTTCAGCCTTTCTTTCTTTTCTGTCGGGATCTTCTGCACCTTTTTCCCTTTTAAAAATCTTTCTATTTTTCTCATGTTATTTTTCTCTTTATTATTATATAAATGTCTGTAAAAATCCAAGAATCCTTTTCTGATACCCTTTGGATTAACTATCTCTTCTCCTTCTATGATGATTTTATTTATTGTGTTCTGTTCCTTTCTTTTCTTAATTTGCCATGCCAGCCATTTGCCTGATTTGTTTGCAAATTCAAAGTTCCTTTGTCACAATTTTTTATATTCCACTCCACTTCTTTATTTATTATCATAGCAAATTGTGTTTGCAGAGCTTTTATATTCTGTTTTATTTTCAAATTGTCTGGTTTCTCAATTAACTTTTGTTCATTGTCCATTATTTGTCTTAAAATTGCTTTCTTGCCTTTCTCTCTGCTTTTATTTTTTATTGAATTCTGTTGGATAAAAAATCCTCTCATCACCGCCTTGCTGGCATCCCACACCACATTCATTTTTGTACCCTTATTACAATTATTCACAAAATACTCCGCCAGCTTCTTTTGTGCACCCTCTAATTTTTTTTGATCATCTAGAAGGTAGTCATTAATTCTCCATCTGAATGTTCTTTCTTCGTAACCTCTTATTTCACATTTGATTGGATTATGGTCTGAGATCACTCTTGGTTGAATTTCAACTTGCATGATTCTTGGAGTTAATTCGTTAGATACCCATATTTGATCAATTCGCGACATTGACTGATTCGATTCTGAATGAAACGTAAACTGTTTGTCAAGTGGATGTCTCAGTCTCCAAATATCTATTAAGTTACAATTCTTAATCATCAAGAAAAATGTCTTTGGTAGTTTTCCCTCTTTGCTCATTCCTGATGCTCTCAGTCTATCCATTTCCATGGACACTACTCCATTCATATCTCCCATTATTATAATCTTTTGGTCCATATAATCAAACAGTTTTTCTTCCAAATCTTTATAAAAATCAGTCTTGTTTCCGTTTGTTGCATAGATCCCGACTATTATTATTTTTTCACCTTGCCACTTGATCTGAATTGCGATTATTCTTCCTTCTTCATCTTTGAAAATTTGCTGAGCTTCAATTTTATTTCTTATATACAATACCACCCCTCTCTTTTTGTTTTTGTCTGACGATATAAATTCATTTCCTAGTCTTTTGTTAATCAAAACTCTTCTATGTCTTCTTGCCACATGTGTCTCTTGTAAACATATTATATCCAAATTTTCCTTTTTAAAATATTGTTCAATTTTATTTTGTTTTTTCCTATCGTTCCTCCCATTAATATTCCAATTCCATAATTTTAACACCATCTTGATATCCTAATTATTTTTTTTTTAAAAAAATATAACCTTTCTTCTTCTTCTTCTTCTTCTTCTTCTTCTTCTTCTTCTTCTTCTTCTTCTTCTTCTTCTTCTTCTTCTTCTTCTTCCATCTTCTTCTTCTCCCTCTCCTAATCCACTTTCCCCCGTAACTCCTGCTCCCACTGCTGCACCTCTTGTTTCTTCCTCTTCTGATCTTAATTCCTTGTATCGTCTCAGAAACTTGCTTGCTTCCTCTGGGCTTGTATGTTTGTGTTTCTTACTTTTGTAGAAAAAAGAGATCCCCTCTGGAAATTCCCACTTGAATTCTATTTTGTTCTTCTTTAAAATTTACACCAATAGTGACAGAAGAGTTTAAGATTGAGAAAAGGACACGACAAGGTTGCCCAATTTCTCCATTGCTTTTTATATCGGTCCTCGAGGTTTTGTTAAATATGATTAGAAAGGACCAAGAGGTTAAAGGTATACAAGTGGGAGCTAAACAGTACAAATTGAAAGCATTTGCTGATGACTTAGTATTGACTTTACAGGAACCAGAATCTAGCACTAAAAGGGTATTGGAACAGATTCAAGAATACGGACAGGTAGCAGGTTTTAAGTTGAACAAGACGAAAACTAAGGTCTTAGAGAAAAACTTAACTATGAATGAGAGAGAGAAGTTTCAGGAGGAGACAGGATTAACATTGGTTAAGAAAGTGAAATATTTAGGGGTTAACATGACTGCTAAAAATGTGAATTTATTTAAGGATAATAATGAAAAATGTTGGACTGAAGTGAAAAAGGACTTAGAAATATGGACAAATTTGAAGTTATCATTGTGTAGTGGTTGGGAGTTACTTGTGCGTAATCCTGCTCCATTTGAGCGTCGGATTGCCTGGTTAAACCCTCCGGACTGCGCAGCCCATCTTAGCGTGGCTGCCCTTAGTCACTCGTAGAATCTGTCTGTGGGCGTTTCTTAAAGCGTTGCCAACATAAGAGTTGTTTGACGCCCAATCGTTTCCGCCTCTCACTGCGCGGGAGTCTCCTGCGCAGGGTGGGCGTGGACAGCGGGGTGCTTGGACTCTCCTCGCTAACTTCCAACGAAGAGTCTTGGAGCCCCTGCACCTCCCTGTCCCGTTGCTCTTCCTGATCCCTGGTGTTACACTCATTCTCTTCCCCTTCTTCCCGGCTGAGTCTCCCTCTAGCGCTTGGACCTTCCCCTGCAGAATCTGAGACCCTTTCCTTCTCCCGTGCCTCTGATGGCAGTTCCCTGACATCCACCTCCCTCCCAGGGGCCCCTTCACTCCTCCTCCGACCCTGGGGCTCTATTGCAGCCTCTTCTCGGGTCGGCGAGCCAAGGAAACCCCTGAAAGAGCTGTCCTCCTCATCTGTGGGTGTGAACACCTCTTCCCACCCACCAAGGTTCCCACCCAAGGAATGACTCTCCCAATCCGATTCTTCTTCGGATTCTGAAAACCCTTCGAAACTCTCTTCCTCCTCTGTGGTGCCGAACTGTTCTTCCCAGAATCGCTCTAAGGGCTTGGGCTTATCTGGGAACCGTCGGTGGAACACTTCCACCATGTGCTCATCGCCCACTGCCTCTGCTGGCACCCACATGTTTTCCGACCAGGGCTCTCCTTCCCACGCCACCAAGTACTGCACCTGCCGCCCTCGCCACCTTGAGTCCACTATCTCTGCTGCCAAGCTCTGGTGTTCCCTCTCTTCTACCTGTGGTTGTGGCAAGACTTCTACCTCCCGCCCCTCGAATTCCCGCCCCTCTCTGTGTGGTGAGAGTAAGGACCTGTGGGGACTTCCGGAGGCGGCGCGAAACAGCAATGGCGGTCCTCCTCAGTCTCTGAAGAGGGGCTCCGCGGAAAAGGGTCGTGCGCTGCGGCACAGCAACGGCCCATCCAGAAAAACCACGGGTAGAGTGAGCCCGTGGCCGTGGGACTCGGCGGGCACCAGGAGCGACCCCAGAAACGGTGAAGGGACTCCGTAAGGAGCCCCGGAACGTGGAAGGGGAAGCGGTGCTGTGAGTTCATCGCTCTTTCCGTGGAAGCGAAGCCGCGCGGCTGCTGCTGATGAGCGCTGTCCTTTCTTTCTGAAACATCAGGCTCCAAAACTTCATACTCGTGAGTAAGGATTATAAGATTTTTTTCGGGACTAAAACATTTAAATTCGGCTGAAAACGGGAGACGAGAAACAGGAAGTCCGTCTTCCGATTCTGCTTAAAGATCAAAGCAAAGACTCTGACAAGCGAGAAGCGCTTTGAAAGGGAGTTTAAAAAGAAGTTGTTTTTCTCGTGCAAAGCTCGAACTTGTTATTTAGAAGGGAAAAGGATCAGTTTGGCACAAATTGACTGGATTTGAACTGGAATCTCTCCTCTATTTAGTGGATTATAAAAGTCTAAAATCCAAATCGCTGGGCTGTCAGGATACAAAAGAACTGTCAAATTGCGGAAACTGTATTAGGTGGAACTGTTACTGTTGAGCCTTGGTGGATACAAATAAGAAACTGTTACTTGCATCAATATTGAAACCTTGTTTTATCTGGGGAATCTCTGCAACTTTAAAGGGACAATGAAGGTTCCTCTGTAACTTGCTTTTTTGGATTGCTGGATTAATGGTGGAAAAAGCTTCTTCCTTCTTCTGAACTACAGGGGAGCTCCCCCTAGTGGATTTGGGACCAATAAGTCTCTGGGAACTCTATATTATTTGGATTATCTATTGGGTGGTTGTTTATATTTTGGACTGTTTTTCCCATGGGATTTACAATTTGACCTTGACGCATAGACAGCTGTGGAATGAGTGGCACAGGGAAAACAAGGGCGGCCAAGACAAAAGCAAAACAAACTGTACAGCAACTTCTGCAAACAACGTTAACTGTTCAGCCACGTAGATCATCTGTCCCCACTGTTTTAGCACTGCAAGAAAGAGAAACTGTTCAGCCAGCCCAAGAGTCAGCTTCAGAGGATATGGCTTCAGGAGGGACTGACCCAATTTCTAAACAAATTTTGGAACAGCTGGCAGCCTTAAATACAAAATTTGATCAAGTTACAACTACTATTAATAAACTGACTGAGCAGGTCTCCCAAAATACACAAGTAATTGGGAATCTTCAAACAACAATTACAGAAAATCGCAAATTGGCTGAGGAAGCGAATCAAAAAGCAGAAGAAGCCAACAAGAAGGCTGAGGAAGTAAAAAGGGAAGTAAGGCCACTGTGCAGGCAAATCAATGAACAGCAGGCCTATCTGTCTATGGTGGAATTGAAAAATCGGGAAAATAATCTTAGATTAAGAGCAATTCCAGAACTTGAACAAGAAGATTTGATTGGTTATTTGACATCAGAACTATCAAAGTTCTGGGGCATAGAAGAAGATAAGGACTTTAAAATCATCACTGCTTTTAGACTGGGAAGAGTGGTGAGGAAGGACAGATCTAGAGATTGCCTGATCATTTTGAGATCTAGGCAAGAAAGAGTCAAAATCCTAGGCCTACATTTTAAAAAATCACTGGTGATTCAAGATAAAAAAGCAGAAATTTAGACATACCAAAACAACTTTTGGATTTAAGAGCTACTTATACAGATCTAGCAAGATTATTGAGAAACAACTCTATTTCCTATAGGTGGGAATTCCCCCAAGGACTATCTTTTAATCTCAAAGGAAAGAAGATTAAAATTAGAACAGCAGAGGACCAACAAAAGTTCTTAAACGACCACGGGGAGGACCTTCAAAAGGGAATAGCAGGAGCTTGGCCACCACCTCCGCCTGAATCAACACCTGGGCCATCTCCGGGTTTGGACGAAAAGGAAGACACACCTCTATAGGACTCTAAGATTGATCCAGGATGTCTCTGCAGCTTTTTAGTTGGAATATAAATGGCGGGAATTCCCCCGAAAAAAGAAGAAGGATATTTCATATATTGAAAAAAGAACAATTGGACATTATCTGCTTGCAGGAAACACATGTGACTAGGCTCCACAGGAAAGTGTTAATTAACAAAAGACTAGGCCAAGAATTTATCTCATCAGACAAAGTCAAGAAAAGAGGCGTAGTGATCTACGCAAAGGAGAACATGTCACCGAAATTCTTATTTAAAGATGAGCAAGGAAGAATTTTGGCAATTGAGATACAAACACAAGGAGAAAAATTTTTAATAGTTGGAATTTATGCACCAAATGAGGGGAAATAAGGAATTTTACAGGAAGCTGCATGAGACAATGCTGGATTATCTGGACTATACCAACATCATCATGATGGGAGATATGAATGGGGTGGTCTCTATCTATATGGATAAGTCACAGAACCAAAATCTAACCAAAGATGGCAGACTACCTAAGACTTTTTTTGAACTAACTGACACTATGGACTTGATTGACATTTGGAGGACAAAGAACCCCTTAGGTAAAGAAGGAACATTCTTTTCTGAGGCCCACCTGTCATGGACAAGAATCGACCAAATATGGACAACTAGAGGGCTGGCTCCTAAGACTAGAAAAGTGGAAATCTGCCCTAAAACCTGCTCCGACCATAACGCTTTGAAAGTGGAATTGAGACTTACTCCAATCGGTTCCTTCAGATGGAAAATGAATGACACCCTACTAAGAGATCAGGAGATTGTAAAGAAGGCCCAAAAAACTTTAAAAGACTATTTTGAAATTAACTTGAATACTTCGGTGGAAGTATTCTGGGACGCAAGCAAAGCAGTAATGAGAGGGTTTCTGATACAACAGAACACGATCAAGAAAAAACTCTGGAATGGAAAAAAGGATAAGATATTAGAGAAGATAAGAGACGGAGAGAAAAGACTGAGACTAAAACCAAAATCTAAAGAAGTTCTGAGAGAAATTAAGTTCCATCAAGCACAGTACGCGAAATTGATAAATCAAGAACTGGAATGGAAAATTAAACAAATGAAACAAAGATCATTTGAATCGGCGAACAAATGTGGAAAACTGCTAGCATGGCAGTTGAAAAAAAGACAAAAATTGAATTTTGTTACCAATCTGGAGGTTGAAGGGAGAAATATCCAGAAACCAGAAGAAATTAGAAAGTGCTTCCAGAGATACTTCAAAAAACTTTATATGCAAGGGCCTCAGGAAGTGACTGAGATAGACCAATTTTTAAAAGTTAACGGATTACCAAAACTATCTCAGGAGAAGAGAACAATCTTGAATTATCGCATAACACAGCAGCAAATTGAGGGTGCCATCCAGAATATGCAACTTGGCAAATCTCCAGGCCCAGATGGGCTTACCTCCAAGTACTATAAGACATTAAAAGACTATTTGACACAACCACTAATGGAGGTTTGTAACCAGATTATGGAGGGGAGGAGGGCACCGGAAACGTGAAAAGAAGCCTTCATCACATTGATACCTAAACTGGAAACTGAAAAGACTCAACTTAAGAACTACCGTCCCATCTCACTCCTAAATGTGGATTACAAAATTTTTGCAGATATTTTGGCAAGCAGATTTAAAAAAGTGCTAAATGAAGTAATTCACAAGGACCAGGCAGGCTTTCTCCCAGGCAGACATTTGTTTGATAACACTAGGAACATTATTGACATTTTGGAACTTTTGCAAACTAACATTAATACTAAAGCAGTGTTAATTTTCATTGACGCGGAGAAGGCCTTTGACAATATTTCTTGGAAGTTTATGAAGAAAAATTTGGAAGGGATGGGAGTGGGACGGGGGTTTGAAAATGGTATAGAAGCAATTTATTCAGAGCAAAAAGCTAAATTGATAGTGAACAATGTGGTGACAGAAGAGTTTAAAATCGAAAAAGGAACATGACAGGGGTGCCCCCTATCCCCTCTTTTATTTATTTCAGTCCTGGAGGTGCTTTTGAACATGATTAGGGAGGACCGGTTGGTACAAGGAATACAGGTCGGAGTGAAACAATATAAATTGAAAGCTTTTGCAGATGACTTGGTTTTAACATTACAGGAGCCAGAATCTAGTACAAAAAGAGTTTTAGAACTGATTCATGAGTTTGGTCGGGTGGCGGGATTTAAGTTGAACAAACAAAAAACCAAGGTTTTGGGGAAAAACTTGACACCTTCAGAAACAGATGGGTTTCAGAAAGAGACAGACCTAAGTGTGGTTAAAAAAGTGAAATACCTAGGGGTTCATTTGTCTGCTAAAAATTTGAATTTATTTAAAGACAATTATGAAAAATGTTGGTCGGAAATCAAAAAAGATTTGGAAATTTGGTCAAGACTGAAACTTTCCTTGTTGGGTCGAATTGCAGCTATAAAAATGAATGTATTGCCGAAAATGTTATTTCTGTTCCAAACCCTACAGATTGTGGACAGAGTGGAATGTTTCGGAAAGTGGCAGAAGGACATATCTAAGTTTGTTTGGCAGGGCAAAAAGCCCCGAATAAAGTTTAAAATACTAACTGATTCGAAAGAAAGAGGGGGGTTTGCCCTGCCAGAGTTGAGACTATATTACGAAGCTGCGGCCTTCTGCTGGATGAAGGATTGGTTACTTCTCGAGAACACTGATGTCCTAGATCTGGAAGGGTTTGACAATGCTTTTGGTTGGCATGCATATTTGTGGTACGACAAGGTGAAAATCCATAAAATGTTCAAAAGCCATATTGTCAGAAGAGCAATATTTATGGTCTGGGCAAAATATAAAGACTTACTAGAAGGTAAGACCCCGAGGTGGCTATCACCAGCAGAGGCCAAGGCCTGGAAAAAACCCAATATGGAGGTTGGTTGGCCGAAATATGGGGAAATCATAGAAAAAATTGGAGAAAACTGGAGATTGCAGAGCTATGAAAAACTAAAGACTAAGGTGCAAGATTGGTTTCATTATGCTCAAATACAAGAGGTTTTCAAGTTGGATAAAAAAATAGGTTTCCAGGTGGAAAAATCGAAACTAGAGACAGAATTGTTAGAACCAAAGACTAAGGTACTTTCGAGAATGTATAACTTGCTGCTTAAACGGAACACTCAGGATGAGATAGTCAAATCAGCAATGATAAAATGGGCTCAGGACATTGGGTACAACATTATGTTTGAAGACTGGGAAAGGTTATGGACCACTGGTATGAAATTCACGGCATGTAATGCCCTGAAAGAGAATATTATGAAAATGATATACAGGTGGTACATGACCCCAGTCAAGCTTGCTAAGATATATCATTTGTCTGACAATAAATGTTGGAAATGTAAGGAGGCTGAAGGGACATTTTTTCACCTCTGGTGGACTTGCCCAAAAGTGAAGGTCTTCTGGGAAATGATTTATAATGAGTTAAAAAAGGTGTTTAAGTACACCTTTCGCAAGAAACCAGAGGGCTTTCTCCTGGGCATTGTCGGCCAGAAGGTGTCAAAGAAGGACAGAACTTTTTATATGTATGCAACAACAGCAGCAAGAATACTTATTGCAAAACATTGGAAGACACAAGATTTGCCCACACTGGAAGAGTGGCAGACGCAATTGATGGACTACATGGAATTGGCCGAAATGACTGGCAGAATCCGAGATTTGGGAGAAGAAACAATGGAAGAGGATTGGAAAAAAATCAAAGACTATTTACAAAAATACTATAAGCTATATGAATGTTAAGAGTTTGCATGATTTGGAAAATTTAGCTTCAGCAATAAGATTCGGTGATATGGGAAATTAAGTTATAATTATGAAAGGACTAATGTTTAAAGTAACATCATATTTATTTCAAGGCAAAGCAATCAGATAATAAGTATCTTAAACATAAAATATAACTATTTGAAAGTACAAAGGAATGCATGAAACAAGGTAACAATTTGCTGATATCTTTATTGTAAAGAATGCAGGGTGAGGGAGATGTGGGGAAGTCCAGTTGGTTATGAGAAAACATTTTGGAAAGATGGTTTTTTTTTTGTTTTTCCTTCTTTTTTCTATTCTTTTTCTTTCACTGTTATTTCCTTATGCTGACTTTACACTTGTATCTGAAAAAGCAATAAAAATATTAAAAAAGAGAGAGAGAGAGAGTAAGGACCTGTGGAACACGGGATGTATTTTCATGTTGTCGGGCAACCTGAGCTTGAACGCCACTGGGTTTATCTGTTGTATGACTTCAAACGGGCCCAGTCTTCTGGCCTGCAACTTCTTGCACCCTCCCTTAAAGGGTAACCCTTGAGTGGACAACCACACGCGATCCCCCACCCTAATGGTTTCCCCTTCCCTCCGGTGTTTATCTGCTTGCTTCTTGTAACTGGCTTTGGCCCTTTCTAGGTTCGTCTTGAGCTGTTGATGTAACGCTTCCATTTCTTCCACAAACTGTTCAGCTGCAGGCACACTCCAGCTCTGTTCCTCATTACCCGGGAATGCCCTGGGATGACACCGATAATTGGCCAAGAAGGGGCTCATACCGGTGGACACATGTTCAGCATTATTACGCAAATTCTGCAAGCGCTAGTTTCTCTACCCAATCATTCTGCCTTTTGCTAACATAGCAGCGTAAGTATTGCTGGAGAACACTGTTTGCCCTTTCCGCCTGCCCATTGGTTTCTGGGTGTCTCGCTGTCGAGAAGCTGACCTCGACTTGCAATAGGCTCATGAGCTTCCTCCAGAACCGGGAAGTAAATTGTTTTCCGCGGTCAGACAAAACCCTCAAGGGGGCGCCATGCAGCCTGAAAATGTGTTCTACAAACAACCTTGCCGTTTCTTCTGCCGTCACTGCATGGGAGCAGGCGATAAAATGGCACATTTTGGTTAGCAAGTCGACTACTACCATCACTGCTGTTTTTCCCCTCGATTTGGGCAAATCCGTCATGAAATCAATTGACACCACCTCCCAGGGTTTGTTTGGCGTGGGTAAGGGTTCCAGCAAACCTGCTGGCATCGTGCGTTCCCCTTTGGCCCTCTGGCAGCGGTCACACCCTCTTACATATTCCCGTACATCCTCCCTCACCCGTGGCCACCAAAATTGTCGGGTCACCAGCATCATGGTTTTGTGTTGCCCAAAGTGCCCCGCTGTGGGGGTGTCATGTAGTTGTTTGAGTACCCTTCTTCTTAGAGCCTCCCCCGGTACGTACATCGCCCCCCTGTAGTACAACACCCCTTCCTTCTCTTCGAAACCCTCTGGTGCTCCCCTCCCCTCTTGGAGTTCCCTGATTTTTGTTCGGGCAAATTCATCGTCCCTTGTGAGTCCTGCCAGTTCTCTCGTGCCCACTAGAGTTCCCCCACACACCCATCAGTCCTCAGGTATGACGTGTTGGGTCTCCGGCGGCCCCTCTCCTTCGAAGTACTCTAGTTTCCGCGAGGGAGCGTCTGCTCTCACGTTTTGCTCTCCTGGCACATACTGGATTTCGAAGGAAAACTTGGAAAACTCCTGCGCCCAGCGGATCTGTCTCTGGTTGAGCACCCGTGCTGTCCGCCAATATTCCAAGTTCTTGTGATCTGTGCAGACCTGGATCTTATGCTGCGCCCCTATTAGCAAATGGTGCCACCGACGAAAGGCGGCGTAAATTGCTAGCAGTTCTCTGTCGTACACGGTGTAGTTTTGTTCCGACTTGCTCAGCTTCCTCGAGAAAAAGGCGCACGGTGTCCATTCTTGCTTGTTCAGTCCTGGCTGCAACAGAACCGCCCCGATGGCTCTGTCTGACGCGTCCGTCTCCACCCTCATTGGTTTCTCCAAATCCACATGTAGTAATTGTTCCTCCGACGCGAATGCCTTCTTCAAATTTTCAAAGGATTGCTGGGTGTCACGGGAATTGGGGTTGCTTGTGTGTAAACCTCTAGCTGTTCCAAACTGCTTAGGGGTTGGTTGTGTCTTTCCCTGACTGAGCAGCCTGGGTGCTGCTGCTGCTCAGTCGCTCGACGAGTCTGTGAGTGGGCGTCTCCTAAATTTCCTCCAGCATAAAAGCTCCTTGACGGACAACCTTCGCCTCGCCTCTCTGCGCATAACCCTTCTGCGCAGAGTGGGCGTGCCCAGTGGTGCCCCTCCACTCTCTTCACTGCCTTCAGTGCCAGAGTCTCGGAGCCTATCCTCCGAGATGCTTTCTCCCTCTTCCTTCTTCCTGGTGCCACCTGGACATTCTTCCCCAGATGCCGTTCTCTCTCTACCCTTACTCATTCCTTCTTCTGCAGAATCGGGAAGCACCGCCTCTCCCCTCTGCTCCGATGTCAGTTCCCTGACATCCACCTCCTTCCCAGGGCCCTCCCCTCCCCCCGTCCTTCCCTCTGACGGTGACGCAGGAAACCCTCGGAAAGAACTCGCCTCTCCATCTGACGATTCAAACACCCCTCTCCATTTGCTGCTGTCTCTTTCCTCTTCCCAATCTGCCCAGTCGGATTCTTCTTCGGGCCAACCCCCTCCCTCCTCTTCGGAGGCGGGAAAACCCGCAAACTCTTCCTCCTCATCGGTGGTGCCAAATTGCTCCCTCCAGAATCTCTCTGGTGGTTTGGGCTTTCTCGGGTACCTGCTATGAAACTCCTCCTGCAGGTACTCATCCCTCATTTCTTCTGCTGGGACCCATGCGTTTTCCTCAGCTGGCTCCCCCTCCCATGCTACCAAATACTCCCCCCTCCCCCCTTTCCACCTGGAATCGAGAATCTCAGCTGCATGTCCACTGAGTTCCCTTTCCTCCATCTGTGGATGCAAGGGTGTTTCATTTTGCTGACCCAGACCTTCCCTCCCTTCCCTGAACGGTGAAAGTAAGGACCTGTGAAACACAGGGTGCAGTTTCATGTGAGATGGCAATTTGAGCCTAAAGGCCACCGGATTAACTTGCTGGGCTACTTCGAAAGGTCCCAGCCTCTTTGGCCGTAGCTTCTTGCACCCTCCTTTGAACGGTAACCCTTTGGTGGACAACCACACCTGGTCCCCCACTCTTATGTTTTCTCCCTCCCTGCGGTGCCGGTCTGCCTGCCTCTTGTACACTTCTTTGGCTCTCTCCAGGTTTAACTTAAGCTGTTGGTGCAAAGCCTGCATCTCTTCCACAAACTTTTCCGCTGCGGGAACACTCCAACTTCCCTCCCCTTCCCCTGGAAAAGCCCTGGGGTGACACCCGTAATTTGCCATAAACGGGCTCATCCCTGTGGACACATGTTCTGCGTTATTGTATGCAAACTCAGCCAACGCTAATTTGTCCACCCAATCCTTCTCCCTCTCGTTGATGTAGCAGCATAGATATTGTTGCAGCACGCTGTTGGCTCTCTCTGCCTGTCCGTTGGTCTCCGGATGCCTGGCCGTTGAGAACACCACCTCCACGTCCAGCAGACTCATAAGCTTTCTCTAGAATCGGGACGTGAATTGCGGGCCTCTGTCGGATAAAATCCTCAAGGGTGCGCCATGCAACCTGAAAACATGCTCTACAAACAACTTGGTCGTTTCTTCTGCAGTCACCGCATGCGAGCACGCAATAAAATGGCACATTTTTGTCATCAAATCAACTACCACCATTACTGCCGTTTTCCCCCTGGCTTTGGGTAAATCAGTCATAAAGTCAATGGCTACCACCTCCCATGGTCTCTCTGGTGTGGGTAAGGGTTCTAGTAACCCCGCAGGTGCCGACCTCTCCCCCTTCGCTCTCTGGCAAACCTGGCACCCTCGTACATACTGCTTCACATCCTCTCTCACCCGTGGCCACCAAAACTGCCTGGTGACTAGTAGCATAGTTTTATGTTGTCCAAAATGTCCTGCCGTGGGGTTGTCATGCATCTGTTTGAGTATTTTGCTTCTCAATTCCCCCTCAGGTATGTACAATGCCCCCCTATAGTACAATGCTCCGTCCTTAACTTCAACCCCCCCCCCCTGAGTTTCCCCAGAGATACCAATTTCTCGCATCTTGGTTTGTGCATATTGATCATCCCTTGTCAACCCGGCTAGCTCTTGCCTCCCTACGAACACTCCCCCACACACCCATTTGTCCTCGGAAATGACATGACGTGCTTCTGGCCCTCCCTCCCCTTCCTCGTATTCGGGCTTGCGGGAGAGGGCGTCTGCTCTGACATTTTCCTTCCCGGGCACGTACCTAATTTCAAAATTAAACTTGGAAAACTCTTGAGCCCACCGCACCGTCGTTGGTTGAGCACTCTTGCCGTTCTCCAATATTCCAGGTTCTTGTGGTCAGTACACACCTGGACCTTGTGCTGTGCGCCTATGAGAAAATGTTGCCACCGTCGAAAAGCCTCGTGAATTCCCAGCAGTTCTCGATCGTACACTGTGTAGTTTTGCTCTGACTTGTTAAGCTTCCTGGAAAAGAAGGCACACGGTTTCCACTCCCCATTTGCCTGCTGGAGCAATATCCCCCCTACAGCTCTGTCTGATGCGTCCGTCTCTAGCCTTATCGGCTTCCGCAGATCCACGTGCAGGAGCTGCTCTTCTGACACGAACGCCTTCTTAAGTTTTTCAAAGGAACCTTGGGCCTCCTCCGTCCATACAAACTTCTTCTTGCTGCTGAGACAATCCATTATGGGTGCTGTTAGATGGGCGAAGTTCTTGATAAACTTCCTGTAGAAATTTGCAAACCCCAAGAACCTCTGCACGTCCTTCCGGTTCTTGGGAGGCTGCCATTCTAGCACGGCCTGCACCTTGCCGGGGTCCATTGCCAGACCCTTGGCTGACAACCTGTAGCCCAGGAACTCCACCTCTCGTGCATGGAATTGGCATTTCTCCAGTTTGACCCACAGCTGATGCTCCTGCAGCCTTTTCAGCACTTCTCTGACATCTTTCACATGCTGCTCCTCATTCTCTGAGTAGATGAGTACGTCGTCCAGGAAAGCCACACAATTCTTGTACAGCAAGGACCCCAGCACGTGGTGCATGAAAGCTTGAAATGTGCTGGATCCCGATTGTAATCCAAAGGGCATAACTAAGTACTCAAAGGCTCCCAGAGGGGTGAACATGGTGGTTTTCCATTCATCCCCCTCCCTCATCCTTATCAAGTTGTACGCCCCCCAAAGGTCTAGCTTAGTAAAAATCTTCCCCTTCCTCAACCTGGCCAAAATGTCATCAATCCTGGGCATAGGGAAGGTCACAGGTTCCGACACCCGGTTCACGGACCTGAAATCTACGACCAAGCGTAGTTCTTTGGAGTCTCTCTTGTCCACAAAGAACACTGGACTGCCCCCCACCGCCCTTGATTCACGTATAAAGCCCCTCTTCAGATTCTTGTCAATGAACTTCCGCAACTCCTGCATCTCCCTGTCTGACATGGCATACAGCTTACCCACTGGTAACTGAGCCCCTGGGAGTAGGTTGATTTGACAGTCAAAGGGCCGGTGAAGGGGTAGTCTATCTGCCTCTCTCTCGCTGAAGACTTCTTCCAGGTCTGCATACTGAGGTGGTACTCTCCCCTTTTCTCCCACCACCATCCCTGCCACCCTGGCTACTGCCATCCTCGAGGTTTCCCCTCCGTGGCAATGCTCTACGCAGTGAGCTGACCCAAAGGTGACTGTCCGCTGGTGCCACCCTACTACTGGATCGTGCAGTGCCAGCCAACTCATTCCCAGTATGATGGGTGGTCCTCCTAGGGTGGCTACGTGAAAGGCAATGGTCTCAGTGTGTCTGGAAACTGTCATTTTCATGGGAGGGGTCTGGTGGGTTACTTCCCCTCCCAAAAGTTCTCTCCCATCTATCGTGGTTACTTGCAGGGGATGTTCTAAAGGCACCACCTGGAGCTGGTGTTCTAGCGCAAAATCCTTGCTAAAGAAGTTGCAAGAGCTGCCTGAATCCAGCAGCGCCTTCACTTTGATGGGGTGTCCGTTTGGGAGTTCTAGCACCACCTCTATAGCGATGGCTGCTCGGGGGGGTGGGTCTGGTTTGGGCACTTCTACTGGTTGCTCGCCTGGCTGCTGTGCCCTCCTTCCTGCAGCCAAGCCTTGCCGTTTCCCGGCTCTTCCTTCTTTTCCTCCTCACTCCCCACTGCCCCCACCATTCCTTGCCACGCCTTCTTCTGCGGGCATGCTCTGGCAAAATGTCCCGGCTGCTGGCATAGGAAACACCTCTTACTGGTTTTCCCCTCCTTCTTCCACACCTCGCTGGAGTTTGAAAATCCGCGCGCGCTCACCCCTCCAATCTCCATTGGCTCCTCGGGCGGCACTGCCGACGCTGGCATGTCTGGAATCCGGTTGTCATGCCAACGCTCTGCTCTTCCTTCCCGCCTTTCCAGAGCATGCGTCTCTTGTCTAACTCCCACAGCGAGCGCCAACTTGGTCAGCTGGTCCATCGATTGCGGGCGGGGTGAGCGGGAAAGTTCGTCTCTCACCCAAGGGGATAAGCCCTCCTCAAACAACATTTGTACTGGTTCCGAACTCAGATCCCACCCAAGTTTATGGATCAGCACAGCAAATCTCGACCAGTACTCTCTCACTGACTGGTTTCCTTGTTTGCACCCCATCAGTTCTTTGCGCGTCACACTCAGTTCCACATCGCTCGAGAACGTGGTCCATCGCGGAAAAGAACTTTCTCAGGTCCTTCAAGGCAGCGTTCTCCGCTGCCATTAAGGGTCGAACCCAATCTCTGGCGCGCCCCTCCAGGTGCCCCACCACGAAAGCAACTCTTCCCCCATCGTCGGCAAAGTCATCGTACTGCAGCTCCAATGCATACTGCACTTCTGTCTTAAAAGCGTTATAATCTCTGGGGTTGCCCCCAAACTTCTGCACAAGTCCCGGTACCTTTCTTGCGATGGGGGTAATCTTCCCCTGGGCGTCATGTGTCCTCCTTTCATCCAGCCGCGCCGCTAGTAGAGCCAGTTGCTGCTCCAGGTCTCGGTTTCTCTCCTCAAGACTCTGTCCACCTCTGGCTCCCTCTCCTGCGCCTGCTCCTTCTGTTTGACTCATGACTGTTCCCCAGTGCTCTTGCACACAAGCAACGTAAGGGACTCACGGATTGCTGTCATGGGAATTGGGGTTGCTTGTGTGTAAACCTCTAGCTGTTCCAAACTGCTTAGGGGTTGGTTGTGTCTTTCCCTGACTGAGCAGCCTGGGTGCTGCTGCTGCTCAGTCGCTCAACGAATCCGTGAGTGGGCGTCTCCTAAATTTCCTCCAGCATAAAAGCTCCTTGACGGACAACCTTCGCCTTGCCTCTCTGCGCGTAACCCTTCTGCGCAGAGTGGGCGTGCCCAGTGGTGCCCCTCCACTCTCTTCACTGCCTTCAGTGCCAGAGTCTCGGAGCCTATCCTCCGAGATGCTTTCTCCCTCTTCCTTCTTCCTGGTGTCACCTGGACATTCTTCCCCAGATGCCGTTCTCTCTCTACCCTTACTCGTTCCTTCTTCTGCAGAATCGGGAAGCACCGCCTCTCCCCTCTGCTCCGATGTCAGTTCCCTGACACTGGGCTTCCTCCGTCCACACAAACTTTCTTTTACTACTGAGACAGTCCATGATTGGGGCAGTCAAGTGCACAAAGTTCTTGATGAACGTCCTGTAGAAATTGCCAAAACCTAGGAACCTCTGCACATCCTTTCGTGTCTTTGGGGTCTTTCACTCTAATACTGCTTGCACCTTGCTTGGGTCCATCGCTAAGCCTTTGTCAGATAACTTGTACCCCAGGAACTCCACCTCTCGGGCATGAAACTGACATTTCTCTAGCTTGACCCACAACTGGTGTTTCTGCAAACGTTGTAGCACTTCCCTGACATCTCTCACATGTTGTTCCTCATTTTCTGAATAAATCAAGACGTCGTCCAAGAAAGCTACACAGTTCTTGTAAAGCAGAGACCCCAACACGTGGTGCATGAAAGCTTGAAAACAGGCGGAGCCTGACTGTAATCCGAAAGGCATAACGAGATATTCAAAAGCCCCCAGGGGTGTGAACATGGTGGTCTTCCATTCATCCCCCTCTCTCATCCGGATTAAGTTGTAAGCCCCCCTCAGATCTAGCTTGGTGAAAATCTTTCCCTTCCTGACTCTCGTCAGAATGTCATCAATTCTGGGCATCGGGAAAGTCACAGGTTCTGACACCAAATTTACCCCCCTAAAGTCCACGACCAGTCTCGGTTTATCAGTGTCCTTTTTGTCCACAAAAAATACTGGACTGCCCCCCACTGCCTTGGACTCTCTTATAAACCCTCTCTTTAGGTTCTTGTCGATAAAGTCCCGTAACTCCTTCATCTCTCTGTCTGACATGGCATACAGCTTACCCACCGGCAGCTGCGCCCCAGGGAGCAAATTGATCTTGCAATCGAACGGCCTGTGGGGTGGCAGTCTATCTGCCTCCTTTTCACTAAAAACCTCCTTCAGATCACCATATTGCGGTGGCACCTTCCCTTTACCCTCCACTGCAGTGCTTGCCACTCTGGCTACGCTCATCCTTGGCGTTTCCCCTCCTAGGCAGTGCTGCAGGCAGTAGTCAGACCCAAAGGTGATGGTCCTCTGATGCCACGCCACCACCGGATCATGTTGCGCTAACCAGCTCATCCCTAATATTATTGGGGGACCCGCTAATGAGGCAACGTGGAAGGCGATTGTCTCTGAGTGCCTAGACACTCTCATTCTCATTGGTGGGGTCTGGTGGGTAACTTCCCCCCCAATCAGCTCCCTCCCATCAATGGTGGTGACTTGCAGAGGTGCATCCAAAGGTAGCAGGTGAAGCTGATGCTCTAAGGCAAAGTCCCTGCTAAAAGAATTGCATGAGCTTCCTGAGTCCAGCATACCTTGAACCTTCACTGGGTGCCCATTTGGGAGCTCAAGCACCACCTCAATGGCAATTGCTGCTCTTGGAGAATCTGGTTTGGGCACATTCATTGGTTGTTGGCTCGGCTGCTGTGCCCGCTGATTGGCAGCCAAGCGTTTCCGTTTCCCTGCTCCGGAGTCTGGGGTTCCTCCTCCTCACCCCCCACGGCCCCCACCATTGCTTGCCAGGCCTTTCTTTGTGGGCAGACTCTGGCAAAGTGTCCTGGCCTTTGGCAAAGGAAACATTTCTTGGTTGTTTTTACATCCTTTCCCTCCTTTTTGCGACTCCCGCTGGCATTTGAAACTACCTGGGCGCGCGCACCGCCTATTTCCATTGGCTCCGCCGGCGGGGAAGGCTGCCTAGGTATTCTAGGAATGCGGTAGTCATGACAATGCTGCTCTCTCCCTTCCCGCCTCTCCTGAGCCCGCGCTTCCTGTCTTACTCCAATCGCAAGGGCTGCCTTGGTCAGCTGGTCCATAGACTGTGGGCGGGGTGCGCGCGAAAGCTCATCCTTGACCGTTGGTGACAGCCCCTCCTCAAATAGCATTTGTATGGGTTCCGCGTCCAGCTGCCACCCCAGACGATGAACAATCATGGCAAAACGTGACCAATAGTCTCTAACTGACCCTTCTCCCTGCTTACAGCTTAGCAGTTCCCGTTTGGTCACACTCTGCTGCACATCGCTACTGAACATAGCATCCATCGCCTGAAAGAATTTCGATAGATCCTCCATGGCGTCATTCTGCGTCGCCATAAGCGGTCGAATCCACTCTCTCGCCCCGTCCTCCAAGTGCCCCACAATATAAGCAACTTTGGCTGCGTCATTTTCAAAATCATTTTTCTGCAGCTTCAAGGCATATTCTATTTCTGTTCTAAACGCCCCATACTCTTGAGGCTTTCCCCCAAACTTGTGCACCAGTCCCGGTACCTTCCTCGCTATGGGGGTGGGTTTCCCCTGGGCATCCAGCGACCGTCGCTCCTCCAGCCTCGCCGTCAGGATGGCTATGTGCTCTTCCAAATCGCAGTTTCTCTCCTCCAGCGATTGGCCTCCAGCCGCCCCTCCTGTGGCTCCAGCTCCTCCGGTCTTTCAGGGACAGACAGATTGCTGTAGTGGTTGGGAGTTACTCGTGCGTAATCCTGCTCTGTTTGAGCGTCGGATTGCCTGGTTAAACCCTCCGGACTGCGCAGCCCATCTTAGCGTGGCTGCCCTTAGTCACTCGTAGAATCTGTCTGTGGGCGTTTCTTAAAGCGTTGCCAACATAAGAGTTGTTTGACGCCCAATCGTTTCCGCCTCTCACTGCGCGGGAGTCTCCTGCGCAGGTTGGTCGTGGGCAGCGGGGTGCTTGGGCTCTCCTCGCTAACTTCCAACGAAGAGTCTTGGAGCCCCTGCACCTCCCTGTCCCGTTGCTCTTCCTGATCCCTGGTGTTACATAAAGGGAAGTCTTCTTTCTGCACATAACTGTTAGTTCTCTTTCTGCACAAAACTGCTCCATTATGGGGAAGCCTTGCTCCTCTTTTCTCTTGCTTTCTGAGAAGTCTTGCTTGTAGGCTTTTCTCTGCTTCTGCACAAACTGTACAAAACTGTTCCAAACACCAGGACATTCTTTTCCTTGTTCAGTCATCCTAAGCGCATGGAAAACAACATGACCTGCTCTCCATGCCTAGCTGACCACATCTACAGAACTTGATTGTTATATTGTTTCGTGCCATATTAATCTCTAGTTACAATTTAATTAGGAGGCTTCATGCCTGTCTAGTTCCAGCTTCGATTCCCAGCCTTTACTCCATCGATGATAAATGATCACATGTAATCCCCACCTCTCACATGTAATTCCCGCCTTAGTACTTATGTTAACCAATCAGCAACAAGTTTCTTTGTGTATCAACCAATCAGCCACAGGCCCACCTGTGGCAATGTTTGTAATATTCAATAAAAGAGGCTCTCAGGGTCTGCCCAGAGAGACGCCTCATGTTACACCTGCCTCTCTCGTCTCCCGTGATTTTTCATTCCTACATCTGGTGACCCCGACGTGCCAGATCCCTTGCGCAGCCGAGCAGCCAGCCAGCCTCATACTTCACTCGACTGGAGAAGTCTTAGCCGGCTACACCGTGAGTATGGGGGGGGGGGCTTACAAAGTCCCAGAAAGTGCATGCTACTGAACTGCTTCATTTAGTCAGACAAAGAGGTGCAGGTGCTCATGTTTCTTTAAAGGAAATTGAAAGATTGTTATGTGAGATTGCATTTCAATGTCCCTGGTACCCTGAGGCAGGCTCCTTGGGGGTAGAGGCTTGGCAAAAGATTGGAAAAAACTTTTTTTGCAGAACCCAGGGCTCCTATTCATTGTCTGCTTACTTGGCAGAAATGTGCTGATGCCGTGGCAAACTTAGGGCCCCTGGCCTCTCAGGCGTCTCCCACGGCTCCTGCACTTCTAACTATTGCAGACAATCCCCCTCCTTACCCCAAGCTTTTGCCTCCTGCACAATCCTGCCAATCCCTCCCTCCTTCCCCTGCTTCCACCCAATCCATTCCCCCTTCCCTCCCTCCTACGTCTCCTTTGCCTGTGTCTGCATCTCCAGGAGCTGTGTCTCAGCCAACATCCACTCCCCCCCTCTTTCTTCCCTCCCTCCTTCCACCCCTCCCTCGCCTGCTTCAGCTCCTGCATGTTTCACAGGAGCTGTCCGTGCTGCACTTTCTCAAGCTAAGCAGAAAGGTCTCCTTTCCTTAGAGGAAGAATCTGCGTGGGCTGGTGAAATGCCATCAGCTTTCCCTGTCTCCAGCTCAACCCCATCAGCTTTCCCTATTTCCTACACTAACCCAGGCACAGCGCAACAACAGGTGCTATACGAAACCCTTTCTTATTCTGTAATGCGAGAATTAAGAAGGGCCATTGTGGATTCCGGTTTAAAATCCACTTATGTGACAGGAATGCTGGAGGGAATAGCAACTGCTTCAACTGCAATCGCCCAGGTCATTTTGCTAAACAATGCAGAGCCCCTGGCAGGGGTGCAAACAGGAATGGTGATGCCAATAAGGCTAAGCCTTCCAAGAAATGCCCAAAGTGCGGTAAAGGCTATCATTGGGCAAATCAGTGCAGGAGTTCAGGAAACTCCTTAGGGGCCCCACTCCCGGGCCAGGACAAATAGGGAGCCCTCCACCGTTAGTCTCCACTATTAAAACCATCTCAAAGGATACACGCTCTGATTTTACCATCGACTTAATTAATCAAAAAACCAAAGACACTGTTTTTACCTGGTGAAATTGTGCTTATGACCACCCAATTGGCAGGCCCACTACCTCCTAAAGTCGCAGGCTTAATTTTACCCAAATTTTCTGCGGCCAAAGAAGGAATCCAGGTTATTCCAGGAGTTCTGGATCCTTTATCCCACTCTTGATATCGCCGCTCTGTGAAATTGACTAACGATTGTGATGCTTTTGTCTCCTTTTTCAGTAGGTCTGAATATATCTCTTTAGCTGTTTTTCTCTTAGGAGCCCCTGGATTGGCTGTACGGAATCGTATGAACGTTAATTCTTTAGCTTGCTCTGCAGAAAAAGCCCTGAATTTTACTTCGGAAGCTCTTCACCTTTTGAATAAAGAACAGAGTGGACTACATAATGGACTTTTACAAAATTGCGCTATAGATTATTTGCTGATGCTTCATCATTATGGATGTGAATCATTATGGATTGCAAAATCTTACACATCACATTAAACAGGACGTTGGTTTTTCTGGCCTCTGGGATTCTTTCACCCAGTGGCTTACTGCTTGGCTACCTAATCTTACTTGGCTTCGTAATCTCTTTCAATATGCCCTTGTCATTATATGCATCTTAATTTTGTTATGTTGCTTCCTTCAATGCACTCCTGGCCTCATAAGTCTTTTCTCCCGGCTTCTCTCTCCCCCTCAACCACCTAATAAACTCCTTGCTGCCTACTTTGCGAAATGGCAACACCAACAGTAAACCTATGGTGAGATGTGGACGGATTTATTTTGGGCATACGCTGGCAGACCACGTATCCCGAAATATTCTTGTCCCATCGATCCTGGACGGACTTATTTTGGGCATGCGTTGGCAAACCACGTATCCCGAAATATTTTTGTCCCATCGACCCTGGCGAACTTATTTTGGGCATTTGCTGGCACACCACTAATCCCGAAATATTTTTGCCTTATTTACCCAAAACGCCTTGCTAACAAGAAAAGAAAGGGGGAGATAAAGGGAAGTCTTCTTTCTGCACATAACTGTTAGTTCTCTTTCTGCACAAAACTGCTCCATTATGGGGAAGCCTTGCTCCTCTTTTCTCTTGCTTTCTGAGAAGTCTTGCTTGTAGGCTTTTCTCTGCTTCTGCACAAACTGTACAAAACTGTTCCAAACACCAGGACATTCTTTTCCTTGTTCAGTCATCCTAAGCGCATGGAAAACAACATGACCTGCTCTCCATGCCTAGCTGACCACATCTACAGAACTTGATTGTTATATTGTTTCGTGCCATATTAATCTCTAGTTACAATTTAATTAGGAGGCTTCATGCCTGTCTAGTTCCAGCTTTGATTCCCAGCCTTTACTCCATCGATGATAAATGATCACATGTAATCCCCACCTCTCACATGTAATTCCCGCCTTAGTACTTATGTTAACCAATCAGCAACAAGTTTCTTTGTGTATCAACCAATCAGCCACAGGCCCACCTGTGGCAATGTTTGTAATATTCAATAAAAGAGGCTCTCAGGGTCTGCCCAGAGAGACGCCTCATGTTACACCTGCCTCTGTCGTCTCCCGTGATTTTTCATTCCTACAGTTACACTCATTCTCTTCCCCTTCTTCCCGGCTGAGTCTCCCTCTAGCACTTGGACCTTCCCCTGCAGAATCTGAGACCCTTTCCTTCTCCCGTGCCTCTGATGGCAGTTCCCTGACACATTGTTAGGCCGAATTGCTGTGATAAAAATGAATGTATTGCCAAGGATGTTGTTTTTGTTTCAAACATTGCAAATTTGGGATAAGATGGATTGTTTCAAGAAGTGGCAGAAAGATATTTCCAGATTTGTTTGGCAGGGCAAGAAGCCTCGAATAGAATTTAAGATATTAACTGATGCCAAAGAAAGAGGTGGATTTGCCCTGCCAGACCTTAAACTTTATTATGAATCAGCTGCTTTTTGCTGGCTGAGAGAATGGCTGCTTCTTGAAAACACGGACGTGTTGGATTTAGAAGGTTTCAATAATGCATTTGGCTGGCATGCATATTTGTGGTATGATAAGGTAAAAGCACATAAAGCGTTTAAAAATCATATTGTTAGAAAAGCATTGTTTAATGTTTGGATAAGATATAAGGATTTGTTAGAAAAGAAAACCCCAAGATGGTTGTCACCAATGGAAGCGAAGGCACAGAAAAAACTCAATATGGAGGCCAAATGGCCGAAATATTGGGAAATTCTGGAACAAGATGGAGACAGAATAAAATTGCAGAGCTTTGAAAAATTGAAAAACAAAGTGCGAGATTGGCTCCATTATTATCAAATAATGGAGGCATACAATTTGGACAAAAAAGTTGGTTTCCAGGTGGAAAAATCAAAATTGGAAACAGAATTGTTAGATCCAAAAATTAAGAATTTGTCAAGAATGTATAACTTGCTGTTGAAATGGAACACTCAGGATGTAATGGTGAAATCAGCTATGATTAAATGGGCACAAGATGTTGGACATAACATAATGATGGCTGACTGGGAACAGTTATGGACCACAGGTATGAAATTCACAGCATGTAATGCCCTAAGAGAAAATTTAATGAAAATGATTTATAGGTGGTACATGACACTAGTCAAGCTGGCAAAAATTTACCATTTGCCCGACAATAAATGTTGGAAATGTAATGAGACTGAAGGTACATTCTTTCACCTTTGGTGGACATGCCCAAGGATTAAGACATTCTGCGAGATGATTTATAATGAAATGAAAAATATATTCAAATATACCTTTCTGAAGAAACCAGAGGCCTTTCTCCTGGGCATGGTCGGCCAAATGGTGCTAAAGAAGGATAGAACCTTTTTATGTATGCAACAACAGCAGCAAGAATACTGATTGCGAAGTATTGGAAGACACAAGATTTACCCACCCGGGAAGAATGGCAGATGAAGTTGATGGACCACATGGAATTGGCGGAAATGACTGGCAGAATCCGAGACCAGGGAGAAGAGTCGGTGGAAGAAGACTGGAAAAAGTTTAAAGACTACTTACAGAAATACTGTAAAATTAATGAATGTTAGAAAAATGTTGGAATGGAGTTATATGGCTTTAGTAGAAATGTTATAAGGAACTAAGTATAAATAGATTAATAGAGTATTAAAGGAAAAAATAAGGTTAGAATGTGTTAAGATAATTATAGGATAGAAAACAGAGGAAGATGGAAAGGAATTGCTGAAAAAATTAACAGAAGTGGAACACAAAAAGGGAGGTGTGAGGAGGTCGTTGAAATAAGTGAATGAAAGATAAGATATCGAAATTGTTTGATGTCAATTTGATGTTGTTTGATGTGTTTTTTGTTCTGTTTTGTTAGTCTAATGTGTTAGTGTTTTGTAGTGTTTTTGTATTGTATTGTATTGTTCTTTTTTTGTATTGTTTAAACTGTTGGAAAAGTAATAAATATTATTTTTTTAAAAAAATAAAAAATTGCACCAATGGTTTATATGGATCTCTCCGTTTCAACAGCCTGATCGGTATATCTTTAAAAATAATTATATAATTCCCATTGATATTCAATCTTTTTTCTTTTTTTTCTTTTTAAAATAATTTTTATTAATTTTCCAAACATATAATAAAACAAAACAGAACAAAACATACAAACAAATAAACATGTATAATTTCTTAAACATATTTTCATACACCTTGTTTCCCGGACTTCCCCATACCTCCCTTTTTCTACATCCTTATGTTTAACCTTTATCAGCAACCCTCCATTCAATTCATTCCCTCATTTTCTTTATACATTCCTTAAAGTTATGATTTACAGCTGCAATTCTCTATTTCTTATCACCGTAACATCTCAGCAGTCCTCAATCTTACAACAGTCTTTAAGATATTTTTTGAATTTCTTCCAATCTTCTTCCACTGTCTTACTCCCCTGGTCGTGGATTCTGCCGGTCATCTCTGCCATTCCCATATACTCGATCACCTTCGCTTGCCATTCTTCCAGAGTGGGTAGCTGCTGCGTCTTCCAATACTTTGCCGGAAGAATTCTTGCCGCTGTAGTAGCATACATAAAGAAAGTTCTGTCCTTCTTTGGCACCAATTGGCCCACCATGCCCAGGAGAAAGGCCTCTGGTTTTTTCAGAAATGTCCATTTAAGGACCTTTTTAATTTCATTATAGATCATTTCCCAGTAGGCCTTTACCCTCGGGCAGGTCCACCAAAGGTGATAGAAGGTTCCTTCAGTCTCATTACATTTCCAACATTTATTATTGGGCAGATGATAAATTTTTGCAAGTTTAACTGGGGTCATGTACCACCTATAGATCATTTTCATTATATTCTCTCTCAAAGCGTTACAGGCCGTAAACTTAATGCCTGTATTCCATAACTGTTCCCAGTCATCAAACATAATGTCATGACCCATGTCTTGTGCCCATTTGATCATTGCTGATTTTACTGTTTCATCTTGTGTATTCCATTTCAGCAGCAAATTATACATTCTTGACAAGTTCTTAGTATTGGGTTCTAACAATTCTGTTTCTAGTTTTGACCTCTCCATCTGGAAACCTATTTTCCTGTCCTGTTTAAATACCTCGTTTATCTGATGGTAATGCAACCAATCTCGTACTTTAGACTTTAATTTGTCATAACTCTGTAGTTTAATTCTTTCACCATCTTGTTCTAAAATTTCACAATATTTTGGCCATTTGGACTCCATATTAAGTTTTTTTGTCTCTTTAGCCTCCATTGATGATAACCACCTGGGAGTTTTACTTTCCAGTAAATCCTTATATCTTATCCAAACATTATACAATGCTTTCCTGACAATATGGTTTTTAAAGCCTTTATGCATTTTTACCTTGTCATACCATATATATGCATGCCAACCAAATCTATTGTCATACCCTTCCAGATCCAAAATGTCTGTATTTTCAAGAAGCAGCCATTGTTTCAGCCAGCAAAACGCTGCCGATTCATAATAAAGTCTCAGGTCCGGCAGGGCAAATCCCCCTCTTTCTTTTGCATCAGTTAAGATCTTAAAGTTTATTCTGGGCTTTTTGCCCTGCCAAACAAATTTTGATATGTCTTTTTGCCACCTCTTGAAACAGTCCATCTTGTCCAAGATCTGGAGTGTCTGGAATAAAAACAACATTCTAGGCAATACATTCATCTTAATGACAGCAATTCGGCCTAACAAGGAAAGTTTCAACCTTGACCATATTTCTAGATCTTTCTTCACCTCTGTCCAGCATTTTTCGTAATTGTCTTTAAATAAATTTGCATTTTTAGAAGTCAAGTTCACGCCCAGGTATTTCACCTTTTTTGTTATTACTAAACCTGTTTCACTCTGAAAATTCTCTTTTTCTGCCATTGTTAGATTTTTCTCCAACACTTTGGTTTTTTGCATGTTCAGTTTAAATCCTGCTACCTGACCGAATTTCTCAATTAGTTCTAAAACTCTTTTGGTACTAGTCTCTGGCTGTTGCAAAGTCAATACTAGGTCATCTGCAAATGCCCTTAGTTTATAGTTTTTGGCTCCGAGCTCAACACCTTTAACCAATTGGTCCCCTCTAATCATGTTTAACAAAACCTCCAGGACTGTTATAAAAAGTAAGGGTGATATTGGGCATCCCTGTCGTGTACCTTTTTCTATAGATATCTCTTCCGTAACCACATTGTTCACAATCAGCTTCGCTTTTTGCTTAAAGTATATAGCACCTATACCGTTTTCGAATCCTTGGCCTACCCCCATCCCTTGAAGATTCTTCTTCATGAAGGTCCAACAAATGTTATCAAAGGCTTTCTCCGCGTCCACAAAGATTATCACCGCCTTTCTGTTAATATTCACCTCCAACAACTCCAAGATGTCTATAATGTTCCTCACATTGTCTGACATATGTCTCCCTGGGAGAAAGCCTGTTTGGTCCTTATGAATCTCCTGCACCAAAACTCTCTTCAGTCTTTTTGCTAAAATGTCTGCAAAGATTTTGTAGTCCACGTTGAGTAATGATATAGGGCGGTAGTTTTTAACCTGATTCTTTTCAGTCTCTGTTTTCGGTATAAGTGAAATGAAAGCTTCTTTCCACGATTCGGGTGCCTTTTTCCCTTCCAAAATTTCATTACAGACCTCCTTCAATGGTTGTATTATCCATTCCTTCAATGCCTTGTAGTATCTAGCAGTCAAGCCGTCTGGTCCTGGAGATTTTCCCAGTTTCATCCTCTGAATGGCATCCTCTATTTCTTGTCCTGTTATTTTCTCATTCAAAATCCTTTTACTTTGATCTGAGATCTTTGGTAATCCGTACTTTTTAATAAATTCTTCTATTTCCTGCTCGTTAACTGGCCCTTGTGCATATAGTTTCCTAAAGAAACTTTGGAAACAATTATTTATCTCATTTGGTTTGTGGATAATTTTTCCCTCCATTTCCAGACTTGTCACAGTATTCAATTTTTGTCTCTTTTTCAGTTGCCATGACAGAAGTTTCCCACATTTGTCTGCCGATTCAAATGTCCTTTGTCTCATTTGCTTTATCTTCCATTCTATCTCTTGGTTCATCAGTTCCATATATTGCGTCTGGTAATACTTTATTTCTCTCAAAATCTCATGCGACTTTCGTTTAGACCTCAATTTCTTTTCAGCTTCTTTTATCTTTTCCAGAAGTTTTTCTTTCCGCTCATTCTGTTTTTTCCTCTTTATGGAATTTTGTTGTATTAGGAAACCTCGCATCACGGCCTTACTAGCATCCCAAATTATTCTTTTTTCCACATCAGTTCTCAAATTTATCTCGAAGTAATCTTTCAATGCTTTTTGGGCTTTTTTGTAGATCTCTTCATCTCTAAATAGGGTGTCATTCATCTTCCATCTAAAGGTTCCAGTTGTTGTTAGTTTCATCTCCATCTTCACTGCGTTATGGTCGGAGCAAGTCTTTGGGCAGATTTCTACTTTTTTTATCTTCGGTGCCATACAACTAGTTACCCAAATTTGATCAATCCTTGTCCAAGTCATTTTGGCTTCAGAGAAGAAGGTTCCCTCCCTCTCCAGAGGGTTCTTTACTCTCCAAATGTCAATCAAGTCCAGTGTTTCAGTCATCTCAAAAAAAGTCTTTGGAAGTCTTCCATCCTTAGAGATTATTTGTCTCTGCGCCTTATCCATGTTGGTGGAGACAACGCCATTCATATCTCCCATCATTATAATTTTGTAATCCAGATAGTCCATTAAAGTCTCATGCAACTTCTTAAAGAATTCCGCCTTCCCCTCATTTGGTGCATATATTCCCAGTATCATAATTTTTTCTCCTTGAATTTGTATTTCTATTGCCAAGTATCTTCCTTGTTCATCTTTAAATATCATTTTAGGAGCCAATTTTTCTTTTGCATAAATCACAACGCCTCTTTTTTTAACTTTATCTGATGAAATAAATTCTTGTCCAAGCCTCTTGTTAACAAGTAATTTCCTGTGTATCCTGGTCACATGCGTTTCTTGTAAACATATTAAGTCCAATTGCTCTCTCTTCAAAATATGAAAGACTTGGCGTCTCTTCCTGGGGAGGTTCAGACCATTACAATTCCAGCTGAGAAGTTGCAGAGACATTCTGATACTATGTGCCTACTCCTTCAACTGCTCCAAGTTTTTGTTCCTCCTCCGATGGTGGTAAAAGTCCAAATGAGAGATTTGCAATATCTGTCGGTTCTTTCTCTACTGTTGTATCTATTGTTCCTTTTTGTAGATCCTCCTGGTATCTTTCCAAAAAGAGTTCTTTGTCTTGAACTGTTTTTATTTTGATCTTCCTTCCTGTGTAGTTGAAAGACAATCCTTGTGGGAATTCCCACCTGAAAGGTATATTGTTCTTCTTCAGAAGGTAAACCAAATCTTTGTAAAAGGCCCTCACCTCCAAGATGTACTTAGGGATGTCTTTAAAGATCTGGACTTGACAATTTTGGATTTCAAGAGCCTTTTGGTAGTGTAGATTTAGTATTTTGTCTCTTTCTTCCTTAGATCTCAGTGTGATCAAGCAATCCCTGGGCTTCTTACCTTGCCTTCTGCCCAGCCGGAAGGCCGTTGTTATTTCCAGTTCTTCCTCCTGTAACTCGTCCTGCCAAAATTCCAAAATATTTTCTGTGAGGAATTCTGCAAGGTTGTCTTTCTCACCCTCTGGAACTAGTCTTAATTTCAGGTTTTTCTCCTTTCTCTGAAGTTCCCACAAAGACAAAGTTGCATCATGTTCATTCACCTTTTTTGTAATTGGTGCAAGCTCCCTTTTAGTCTCATCTGCTGTATCTTTTGCACTTTGCGCAATCTTTCTTGTTTCAGAATTTTCTTGAATTAATTTATTTATAGAATCTGTATTAGAAGCTACACTTGCCGTGTTCAAGTCCAATCTTGCTGTCAGGTCATTCAGTTTTTTTGTATTCTCCGCTGACTGCTTCGTCAATGCTTCCAAAGACTGGTTTATTTTGAGCAGTGCCTGTGTCATTGACTCCATAGATGCAGTTGGAACTTTTTCCTGTCCAGCTGGTGTTGTGCCTTGCATCGAACCCCTTTTCTTTTGAGCTTGCTGAGTTTGTTTTGCTTTGGATCTAGTTGTTATCTCTTCTGGTTGGCCACTCATATCCTCAAGGTCAGGTCTCACAGGAAAGACTTGCAAGTGGAAAATTCCACTCTTTCGCTCTCACTGTAACAAATTTTCTTTAAATCCTCTAGAGGGAGCATTTAGTTGTATCCAGTTTGAAAAGTCAGAGACACATGAAACAAAAAACAAAGAATCCAAAAACAAAGAGCCCAAAAGTCCACCATTAAAGTTCTTATTACAGTTTCAATATCCTCAGATGTTCACAAAATAACTCCATTAAAGTCTTATAACTTTGTTTCAGTCAAAACCCCAACTTTGTATCCAGTTTAAATTGACAGTTCACTTTCCCGGTGCCTTGCTCCAGCAGCCCATCTCAGGGTTTTTGACAGTGGAAGATCTTTTTCCTCCGCTTCCTTCAAGCAGGTTTACAAATTTTCAATTTTGCTTCTCCCCTTCTCCTGCTTACTGGGGGGAAGTTTAAGTCCGATGTCAGGTTTTGGCAGCCTAAAAGTTAGCCTTCATTTAAATGCAGCTTTGCTCTTTCGTTGCTTTATTTAATCATGCAGTCCGGGGAGGCAGACTTCTTTACTTTATGCCTTTCCCGTTTTCAGCCAAATTTCTCAAATTCAATTTAAATGTCCCGTTCCCTTCTGTCGATCTTACTCACGGGTTTTATAGTCAAATTCCAGTTTCAGGAAGGAATCGGCACTCTCTGTTCAATGGCGAGGCAAGGACCGCCATTAAACACTGGCGCCGACCGGAAGTTGATATTCAATCTTTTTTCTCTGTTCTTCTGCAAGATCATATTTCTCATTTCTCTGTCCTTGAATATAATTAGACAGTCTCCTGGGAATTTCCTTGTCTTGGTTGTTCTTATCTTCATTCTAAATGCAGTTTGCACTGTCATAGCTACCTCCTCTGGTTGAAGTTCTAACCATTGTGCTATTTCTGCAATCAGTCTCTCTTTAATATTTTCACCCTGTATCTCTGGTACGGCTCTCAACCTCAAATTGGTCTCCCGCTGCCTCAATTCATTCATAGCAATCGCATCTGTCAGGGCCTCAGGAACAGAGGCACAGGGGAGAGAGGAAATGGAGAGCGAAGGGGAAGAATCGGAGGGCAGCGTAGGGGGGTATAGCAGTGACCCGAGAGATTCCATGAGCTTCTCCAGCGAATCAGAAGATTCCCAGAAGGAGGCGCCGATGGTCAGGGCAAGGGGGGCCAGCGGGGACTCCCAAAGCAGCAGCTGGAGATCAGGGCCAGCTTCCCCACCAGAGCGTAGTGGGGGGGAGAGAGTCCCAGGTGTCAGGGGCAGCGTCTCCTCCAGCAGGGAGAGAAGATGAGTCGAGACTGGCCACGCCTCTATCGGACAGTGGGGGAACGGAGGGGAGGTCAAGTCCAGCTAGCCTCCCCGAAGGGGGAAGCAGTGACAGGAGCAGTGTAACGGTCAGGAGGAAGGTTGCCGGCTGGGCGCGCACGCCAAGTTCAAATGTACAGGCGCGCGGGACAGCAGAAAGCCCGGATTGGGAACCAGGTTCTAAAGCCTGCCGGAGGCAGGGGGAAGACTCAGGGGACTCAGCGTCAGAAGAGTCTAGGAAGGGCGAGACCCCAGCTGACAGGCGGACCCAGAGGAGGAAAGAGCAGAGGAAGAGGTGGAGCAAGGCTAGAGTCTTAAACTGGTGTCTGGGGGGAGGAGACTCAGACGGAGCTTCAGCGGTCTAGAGTTTCAGACGTAGAGCTGCACGCTGCGGCTGTGTAAACGAAAATGAACTTCAATAAAGACCTTTGTATATAACAACGAACTGGCGTTGGTCCTTTGTGAGCTGGGACCTAGGGCAGCTCTGACAGTAAGCTCCGTCTCAAAAAGATTTTTTTTGCGAGCTCACGAAGATCGGCAAAGATGACTACAGAGGAGAAGGTGACAGAACTGCAAGAAGCAGTCTCGAAGCTTTGTGCAGAAGTAGCAGCATCCAGAAAGAGAGAAGAAGAAGCAGCAGCGCTCTGCCGGGATCTGCAAACCAGGTGGGAACGTTTGGGCACAGAGGGGCTGCCAGGACCCAAGCCGGAGGGAGTTGGCCTCGGGAAGAGGGGGGGCAGCATCGTAGCCCACTTCGACGGGAGCCTGCAGCAGTATCCTAACTTCAGAGCAGACATAGTTTTCGCGCTCAATTTCCTTCGGAAAGACTTTAGAGATGAGGAGGAGAAAGTAGGGTTCATAATAACTCATCTGCATGGGGAAGCTAAAGCGTGGCTGTGCAATTTATGGCGCGAAAATGATCCCGCCCTTCAAGACTCAAAAGCATTTATCAAGGCCATGGACGATTGTTTTCAATCCACGGTGGATGTGGATGTGGCCAGGAGGGAGATGCACGGGCTGAAGCAGGGCAAGGCCACGGTGAGACAATATCACACCCGCTTTTTTGCGTTAGTAAATGCGCTGGGCTGGGAGAAGGACTCCACTGCCGTAAGGGATCTGTTCTGGGAGGGACTGAATGGAGCCGTGAAAGATGAACTGGCGAGGGGGGAGAGACCTAACAGCACCACAGAAGTCGTCCAGAGGGCGCTGGCGATAGGGGTGTGCCTGGAAGAATGCCCGTGGAGCAGGGATGAGGGACGTATGGCACGCACACCAGCCAGAACAACTCCCTTCCTACCCAGAGAGACAGGGCGTGCGCAATCCACGCCTCCACTGGGGGGGGGGGAGAAGAGCCGATGGAGATAGGTGGTGCCAGGGCTCAGACAACGACCAGAGCCCAAACACCAGGAGCAGTCAAGGCGAAGGCTCCTAGAGGGAGCAGGAAGTGTTATATCTGCGACAGGCACAGCCCGGCATTAGCATGGTACCAGCGGCAATTGACCTTCTGCTCCTCCTACTGCGCAGAACACTGCATCCGGACCAGCCAGGAAGAGGAGGGGCAAGAGGATGAACCACAGCTACACCTAGGCATGGTGCAAGCGGTACCCAACAAGTACAAGGCGTTTTTGGAGGTCTTCTGCGAGAAGGAAGCGGACAAGCTGCCTCCCCACAGGCCCTACGACTGCACGATTGACCTCCTGCCGGGGGCGACGCTGCCGACTGGAAAACTGTATTCCATGTCTGAAGACGAGCTGCAAGAACTCAGAGAGTTCATAGATCACAACTTGAAGCGGGGATTCATCCAAGAATCCAAAGCAGTGGGGGGCAGTCCCGTGTTTTTCGTGAAGAAGAAAGACACGCCCCAACGCAGATTGGTAGTTGATTACAGGATCATTAATTCCAGGACAAAGCCCACAGCATTCCCCATGCCCAAGATCGACGACCTGCTCGCGACGGTGAGGAAGGGGCGAATCTTCACCAAGTTGGACCTACGAGGGGCGTACAACCTCATACGCATGCGGGAGGGCGATGAGTGGAAGACGGCCATGTTTACGCCTCTAGGCACCTATGAATATCGAGTTATGCCGTTTGGTCTGCAAAATGCCTCCCATTGTTTCCAAGCATTCATGCACCACGTGTTAGCAGGCCTCCTCTACAAGAAGTGCGTATGCTTCCTAGACGACATCCTGATCTTTTCGGAATCGCAGGAGGCTCACGAGGGAGACATCAAGGAGGTCCTGCAGAGACTACGGGAGCACAGACTTTACGCCAAACTGGAGAAGTGCCAGTTCGACGTGACGGAGGTGGATTTCCTGGGCTACAAGCTGTCCGACAAGGGACTCGCCATGGACAGCACCAAGGTCCGCTCGGTGTTGGACTGGAAGAGCCCGCGCAATCGGAAGGAGGTCCAGAAGTTCGTCGGCTTCGCCAACTTTTATCGCAAGTTCATCAAGGGGTTCGCGAAGGAGACGGCGGCCATCACGGACACCCTCAGCTCCAAGAAGAAGAAGTTCACCTGGACGGACCAGGCGGAGCAGTCTTTTCGGAGACTCAAGCGTCTCTTCGCGTCCGAAGAACAGCTGCTACACGTAAACCCCGGCAAACCAATGAGGGTCGAAACGGAGGCCTCGGACAGAGCGGTGGGGGCGGTCCTGTTGCAGCAAGATCCGCAAGGGAACTGGAGGCCCTGCGCATTCTACTCCAGGAAACTCAGCAAGTCGGAACAGAACTACACCATCTGGGACAGGGAGTTGCTGGCCATTCATGCAGCCTTCAAGGCGTGGCGGCACTTCCTCATCGGAACCACACACACTGTGCAGGTCCGCACGGACCATAAGAACCTGGAGTACTGGCGCACGGCGAGGTTCCTGAACCAGAGACACATCCGCTGGGCAGAGTTCTTTGCGGATTTCGACTTCTGGATAGAATACATCCCGGGAGACAACAACGTCATGGCGGATGCACTCTCCAGGAAACCGCAGTATCTCGAGGAAGCGGCACCGGTGGCGGCCAAACACATTTTCGCACCGAAAGCGTGGGCATGCGCTTCAGCCACCGTGGACCTGGACGCGGTGCGTCGCGCGCTGCAGACGGATTCGTTCGCACAATCCAAGATGGAGGAGGTACGAAGAGGCACAGCGAAGGAAGACGAGTTCCAGATATGCGACGGACTGCTCACCCGCAAAGGGGCTCTCTACGTGCCGGGAGACGACCTCCGCGCGAAAGTCCTGCAGCAGTTACATGACGCGCCCAGCGCTGGGCACTTCGGCAAGGACAAGACGGCGGAATTAGTAGCCAGGGACTTTTGGTGGCCCCAGATGCGGGGAGAAGTCGCGGATTACGTCGCCAGGTGTGACACTTGCCAAAGGGCCAAACCCGTGCACAGGAAGCCGGCGGGACTGCTGGAACCGCTACAGACGGCGCTCGAACCGTGGGAGAAAGTGGCCCTGGGCTTTGTCACAGATCTGCCCAGCTCGCGAGGCAAAACAGCGGTACTCGTGGTCGTAGACCTGTTCACCAAGATGGCGCACTTCATTCCTTGCGCGAAGGTGGCCACAGCGGAACAGACCGCCAAGCTGTTCATAGACCACGTGTTCAAAGTTCACGGCTTGCCACGGTCCATTCTGTCCGACCGGGGTCGCCAATTCATCTCGAGCTTCTGGCAGAAGCTGCTGGGCATCCTGAACGTCAAGATCAACTTAGCGTCGGCACGACACCCGCAGACCAACGGACAAGCGGAGAGGGTCAACGCCATCATGCAGCAGTACCGGCGATGCTACGCGAATCAACAGCCCTCGACCTGGGTGGACTACCTACCGCTGGCCGAGTTTGCCTACAACAACACGAAGCACGGGTCCACAGGGGTGACACCGTTCTTCGCCAACAATGGGCGGCATCCCAGAACCTTCCCGGGGTTTGAGACAAAGGGGGAGGGGGAGCCACGGGGAGCAGAGCACTTGGCAGCAGAGTTACAGGAAGTCCACGAGCAACTCTGAAGGCACTTGGAACTAGCTAAACACGCCTACAAAATGCAGGCAGACAGGCACAGGAGAGTCGGGGAAGACATCCAGGTAGGGGACTGGGTCTGGTTAGCGGCCCAGGCAGTGCCGGCCAGATTGTTAGCTAAGAAGAAGCTCGGACACAAGCAGCTAGGGCCTTACCAAGTTGAGGCACAAATCAATCCAGTGGCCTTCCGGTTGACGCTTCCGGAGGGCTCCAGAATGCACCCGGTCTTTCATAGGTCAGTGCTCACACCCTATAAGGAACCCCACAGGTTTCAGGCGCCAGGGACCGCACCAGATCCACTCAGAAGATCGCCAACAGGGGGGGGGAGTCACCGAGGGCGGTGCCACTCAACGAGGTCACGGAGATTTTGGACTCGAGATGGGGGGAAGAGGGAGTAGAATATCTCCTCGCCAGGGAAGGTACCCCGGCCAGCGCCAACAGTTGGGTACCAGACTATGCTCTTGAAGAGCACTACCTCAAAGACGAGTTCCATGCACTCTTCCCACACAGACCTATGCCGGCAGATTTTTTCGACGACTGGCTTTTCACACCCACACTTTCAGCCAGCACGTTCCAGGGGTTCTCATCAGCTGAGGAAACGGCGCCAGAAACAAGCTCCCCAGAGGGATCACTCTCGGGGTTTGGCACAGACCGCTCTTATTGGTGGGACAATCAACCGGAGGTGGGGTGGAGCAGGGAACTACTAAGGGGACCCCTACACGCAGCATCACCCGAAGTAACAGGGGGAGGGGAGGACATGGACGTGTTGGGGGAGGACCCTGGGTTCGAGCACGAATGCAGAGAGATGGAAGCAGAGGAGATCGACGTCGACAAGCCCATTACGGACTGGCCGGATCCAGCTGGCCGGCTGCACGACGGGGGGAAAGAACGGTATCCCGCACTCATCCCCCACAGCACTGGAGCACCCGGAGCCCGCACCCGAAGAGGGGGAGGGGGGAAGGGGGGTGTCAGGGCTGCCGCCCAGTCCCAGCTCACATAGGACCAAGTCAGCCAGCGTTCAGTTTCAAAGAGTCTTTATTGGATTACAGGTTCCATTTCCAAACTGCAACGTGCAGCCCTACTTCTTCTAGGTCAGAACGACGAAGACCCGTCTGAGTCTCCGCCTCTAGCGCACCAGCTTAATACCCTAGCCTTGCTCCACCTCCTGCGCCTTTCCTTCCGTCTCTGGGTCCTCCTGCCCCCCTGGGTCTCTCTTTTCCTACTCTCTTCTGACGCGGACCCCCCTGACCCTTCCGCCTCCTTGCGGCGGGCTTTGGGACTCGGTTCACTCTCTGGGCTGCTGGCTGCGCCAGCTTCCGTTACATTTGAACTTGGCGCGCGCGCCCAACTCTCCACTTTCCTCTTGATCGTTTCCTCGCTCCCCGAGGTGGGCGTGACTACTCCTGACTCATGCCCTCCCTCCTTCTGAAAGTCTCCGGAGCCCGATATCTGGTCCCCTTTCTCCCCGCTGCTCCCGGCTGGGAACGTGGGTCCCGATCTCCAACTGCTGCTTTCTGATCCCTCTCTGGACCCTTCTTCCTGGGGTGTTCCCCTGCTCTCCCCCCTTGCTCTGGCTGCTGGCGCTCCCTTCTGGGAATCCTCGGACTCGCTAGACAGGCTCGGTGATCTCGGGTCGTCATCCCCACTCATCCTTCCTTCGTATTCCTCCCCCTCGCTCTCTGTCTCCTCCCTTCTCTGCGTCTCTGCTCCTGAACCCCTGACATCCATCCCCCCCTCGAAGCCTCCCCTTCCCCCCTCCCCGCTTTCAAGGGTGGTTGGTGGGTGCTCCGTCATCACGGGAGTGAATGTCGGATACAGTTCGCTCCCCGTTGCCGGCCGCCAACTGAAGACCTCCGAGTCTTCCTCCCCGCGTTCGTCAACGGTGGTCTCCTCCGCCTCCATCTCGGTGCCGCCGTGCTCGAAACCAAGGTCCTCCCCGCAAACGTCCATGTCCGTCTCTGCGTCTGTCGCTGGACCTGGTGTCTCCTGCCACTTCCGGCGCCACTGCTCCTCTGGCCGATCGTCCCACCAATACGAGTTGTCGGACGCCGAACCCTCCGGTGACCCCTCTGGGGAACGTGTGCGCGGTGCGGGTTCCCCTTCCGAGTCGAAGCCATGGAACGTGCTGGAGGAAAGCGTGGGCGTGAACAACCAGTCGTCGAAGAAGCCCGCTGGCATAGGTCTGTGTGGGAAAAGGGCATGAAACTCATCCTTGAGCAGGGGTTCCTCCAAGGCGTAGTCCGGCACCCAGCTATTAGTACTGGCCCGGGTGCCCTCCCTTGCTAGTAGATATTCTACTCCGTCTTCCCCCCATCTGGAGTCCAAAATCTCCGTGACTTCGTTGATGGGGTCCTGCTGTGGCAATCTTCCCACCTCCGTCCGCTCCGGAGACTGACTCGGTGCCGTTCCTGGTTCCTGGAACCTGTGCGGTGCCCTGTAGGGAGTGAGCACCGACCTGTGGAACACCGGATGCATCCTGGAACCCTCTGGTAGCACCAGCCGGAAAGCCACCGGGTTGATCTGCGCTTCGACTCGGTATGGACCGAGTTGCTTGTGCCCTAGCTTCCTCTTGGCTAACGATCGGGTCGGCACCGCGTGGGCTGCCAACCAGACCCAGTCTCCCACTCGGATCTCCTCGCCAACTCGCCTGTGCTTGTCAGCTTGGACCTTGTATGCGTGCTTCGCCAGCTCCAGCTGCCGTCTGAGTTGATCGTGGACCTCTTGCAACTCAGATGCGAAAGCGTCCGCCGTCTGTGGTTCCCCTTCCCCCACTCTGTCCAGTCCCGGGAAGGTTCTGGGATTCCTCCCATTGTTGGCGAAGAACGGCGTCACCCCTGTGGATACGTGTTTCGTGTTGTTGTAGGCGAATTCGGCGAGCGGCAGGTAATCCACCCACGTCGCCGGCTGTTGATTGGCATAGCATCTCAGGTACTGCTGCATGATGGCATTGACCCTCTCCGCTTGCCCGTTGGTCTGCGGGTGCCTTGCCGATGTCAGGTTGATCTTGACGTTCAGGAAGCCCATCAGCTTTTGCCAGAAATTCGAGATGAACTGGCGTCCGCGGTCGGACAGTATAGACCGTGGCAGCCCGTGCACTTTGAACACGTGATCTATGAACAATTTGGCTGTTTGTTCTGCCGTGGCCACCTTCGCACACGGTATGAAATGTGCCATCTTGGTGAACAAGTCCACCACCACTAGTACAGCTGTCTTGCCTCTCGAGCTGGGTAGATCCGTGACAAAGTCCAGGGCCACCCTCTCCCATGGTTCAAACGGCGTTTGCAGCGGTTCCAGCAGTCCCGCCGGTGGTTTGTGCACCGGCTTGGCCCTCTGGCAGGTGTCGCACCTCGCGACGTAGTCCGCGACTTCCCCCCTCAGTCTGGGCCACCAAAAGTCTCTTGCGACCAATTCCACCGTTTTTTCTGTGCCAAAGTGCCCGGCCGTGGGTGCGTCGTGCAGCTGCTGCAGTACCCGGGCGCGAAGTTCGTCTCCCGGCACGTAGACGGCCCCTTTACGTAAGAGCAAGCCGTCTCGTATCTGGAACTCGTCGCCCTTCGCCGTGCCCTTGTGCACCTCTGCCATCTTCGCCTGCGCGAAGGAGTCGTCCTGCAACGCCCTTCGCACCGCATCCAGGTCTACTGTGGCTGAAGCGCACGCCCACGCTGTTGGCGCGAAGATGTGCATGGCCGCCGCTGGCGTCGCCTCTTCGAGGTACTGCGGTTTTCGGGACAGGGCATCCGCCATGATGTTGGTGTCGCCCGGGACGTACTCAATTCGGAAATTGAAGTCAGCAAAGAACTCCGCCCAACGGATCTGCCTCTGGTTCAGGAACCGAGCCGTGCGCCAGTGCTCCAGATTCTTGTGGTCCGTGCAGACCTGCACCGTGTGCTTGGCGCCGATCAGGAAGTGCCTCCACGCCTTGAAAGCTGCATGAATGGCAAGCAGCTCCCTATCCCAGATGGTGTAGTTCTGCTCCGACTTGCTGAGCTTTCTGGAGTAGAACGCCCCCGGCCTCCAGACCCCCTGCGGGTCCTTCTGCAGCAGTACCGCTCCCACTGCTCTATCGGACGCGTCTGTCTCCACCCTCAGCGGTCTGCTGGGGTCGATATGCAGCAGTTGCTCTTCCGACGCGAAGAGACGCTTGAGTGTCTGAAAGGACCGCTCCGCCTGCTCCGTCCAGATGAATTTCCTTTTCTTGGAGCTTAGCGTGTCCGTAATAGCTGCCGTCTGCATCGCGAACCCCTTCATGAACTTGCGATAGAAATTGGCGAATCCGACAAACCTCTGGACCTCTTTCCGGTTGCGCGGGCTCTTCCAATCCAACACCGCACGAACCTTGGCGCTGTCCATGGCTAGCCCCTTGTCCGACAGCTTGTAACCCAAGAAATCCACCTCCGTCGTGTCGAACTGGCACTTCTCCAGTTTGGCGTACAGTCTATGCTGCTGCAGCCTCTTCAGCACCTCCCGAACGTCCTGGTCGTGTGCTTGCTGCGAGTCAGAGAATATCAGGATGTCATCCAGAAAGCAGACGCACTTCTTGTAGAGGAGTCCCGCCAACACGTGATGCATAAAAGCTTGAAAAACGTGGGAGCCATTTTGCAATCCAAAAGGCATAACTCTATATTCGTAGGTGCCCAGAGGCGTGAACATGGCTGTCTTCCACTCATCGCCCTCCCTCATACGGATGAGATTGTACGCTCCTCGCAGGTCCAACTTGGTGAACACGCGTCCCTTGCGCACCGTCGCCAGCAGGTCGTCAATCCTGGGCATAGGGAAATCGGAGGGCTTGGTCATTCTGTTTAAGAGGCGGTAATCCACGACCAATCTTTTTTGGGGCGTGTCCTTTTTCTTCACGAAGAAAACAGGACTGCCCCCTACTGCGCTGGACTCCCGGATGAAACCGCGCTGCAAATTGTGATCGATGAACTGTTTGAGTTCCTGTAGTTCGTCCTCAGACATGGAATATAGCTTCCCCTTCGGCAGCGTCGCCCCTGGCAGGAGGTCAATCTTGCAGTCATATTGCCTGTGCGGTGGTAGCTTGTCTGCCTCTTTCTCGCAGAAGACCTCCAGAAAGTCCGCGTATTTGTGGGGAACTGCTTGCAACGTTCCCAACTGCAGTTGTGAGTCCTCCTCCTCCCCCTCCTGCCTGGGCAGGATGCAGTGTTCTGCGCAGTAAGAGGAGCCGAAGATCAGCTGTCTCTGGTACCAAGCCAGCGTTGGACTGTGCCTGTCCAGCCAACTCATGCCCAACACAATGGGCGTGTCCGACAGTCGGGTGACATTAAAACTGATGACTTCCCTGTGGTTACCAAGTTGCATCACCATTGGTGGCGTCTGCTTCACCACCTGCCCCCCTAGCAACTCTCTGCCATCCACTGTGACGACTTGCAGGGGCAGAGTGGCAGGCAGCAGCTTTATAGCGTGCTGCTCCACAAAATCCTGTGCTATAAAGTCTGCGTTGCTTCCAGAATCCACAGAAAGCGGCACTTCGATGGTGACTCCATTGGGTAGCTGGAGAGACGCTGTGAGTTGCACTACTGGTTTGGGTGGGAGGGGGTCCGTGGGTTGCAATATCGCTGGGGACTGCTTCACTGATGCGTCTGGCTGGGCCCCAGTGCCTCTGTCTCCAGCCAGACATCGTCGTTTCCCTGCTGGTCTTCGCTGCATTGTGTGGCCACTTTCACCGTTGCGGAGGCTGCAGTGTGCTTGGAGCTCCTCTGGGGACACTCTTTCGCCAAGTGTTGAGGGCTCTCGCATATGTAACACTTCCTGGTCCCTCTAGGAGGTTTAGTCTTGACTGCTGTCGGTGCAGAGGCTCTGCTAGCTGACTGAGCCCTGGCGCCTCCCACTTCCATAGGTTCCACTCCCCCTCCTGGCGGAGGTGTGGATTGCGCACGCGCTGCTTCCCTTGGAACGAAAGAGAAACTTCTCGCTGCTTCGCGCCCTCCACGTCCTTCATCTCTGCACCATGGACGTTCTTCCAGCCTCACCCCCACAGTCAGCGCCCTTTGGACCACCTCCTGCGTGCTTCGGGGCCTCTCCCCCCTCGCAATTTCATCCTTCACAGCAGAGCTGAGACCCTCCCAGAACAGGTCCCTGACTGGGGGCGAGTCCCGGTCCCATTCCAATGCACTGACCAGCGCAAAAAAGCGGGCGTGGTACTGTCGGACGCTCGCCCTCTCTTGTTTCAGTCCATGAATCTCCCGTCGGGCAAGATCCACATCAATGGTAGACAAAAAACATGCATCCATCGCTTTGATAAAGGCATCTGCACTCTGAAGCGCCGGATCTTTATCCCTCCACAAATTGCGCAGCCACGCCTTCGCATCCCCATGCAAATGGGACAGTATAAACCCCACTTTCTCTTGCTCATCTCTAAAGTCTTTTGCCAGCAGTTGCAGTGCGCACATCACATCTGCTCGAAAGTTGGGGTACTGTTGTAAATTCCCATCGAAGTGAGCCACCAGCCCTCCTGCTCTCCGTGCCAACCCAACCCCCTCCGGTCTGGGTCCTGGCTGCCCATGCTTAACCCATGCTTCAAACCTGGCGTGGAGATCTCGGTAGGCGGCTGCCACATCCTCCTCCCTTTTCTTGGATGCCAGTACCTCCGCATTCAATTGGGTAACTGCCTGTTGCAGCGCTGAAACTTTCTCTGCTTCCGTCATCTTTGCCAACCGTCGTGAGCTTGCTCCCACACACCGATCCCCTCCTCCAGCTGCTTCTGTCTCCGCTGCGAGGTATCAGGTGTCAGAAGCTTACTGAGACGGGTCTTACTGTCAGGGCTGCCGCCCAGTCCCAGCTCACATAGGACCAAGTCAGCCAGCGTTCAGTTTCAAAGAGTCTTTATTGGATTACAGGTTCCATTTCCAAACTGCAACGTGCAGCCCTACTTCTTCTAGGTCAGAACGACGAAGACCCGTCTGAGTCTCCGCCTCTAGCGCACCAGCTTAATACCCTAGCCTTGCTCCACCTCCTGCGCCTTTCCTTCCGTCTCTGGGTCCTCCTGCCCCCCTGGGTCTCTCTTTTCCTACTCTCTTCTGACGCGGACCCCCCTGACCCTTCCGCCTCCTTGCGGCGGGCTTTGGGACTCGGTTCACTCTCTGGGCTGCTGGCTGCGCCAGCTTCCGTTACATTTGAACTTGGCGCGCGCGCCCAACTCTCCACTTTCCTCTTGATCGTTTCCTCGCTCCCCGAGGTGGGCGTGACTACTCCTGACTCATGCCCTCCCTCCTTCTGAAAGTCTCCGGAGCCCGATATCTGGTCCCCTTTCTCCCCGCTGCTCCCGGCTGGGAACGTGGGTCCCGATCTCCAACTGCTGCTTTCTGATCCCTCTCTGGACCCTTCTTCCTGGGGTGTTCCCCTGCTCTCCCCCCTTGCTCTGGCTGCTGGCGCTCCCTTCTGGGAATCCTCGGACTCGCTAGACAGGCTCGGTGATCTCGGGTCGTCATCCCCACTCATCCTTCCTTCGTATTCCTCCCCCTCGCTCTCTGTCTCCTCCCTTCTCTGCGTCTCTGCTCCTGAACCCCTGACAGGGGGGCTTCGAGGGGGGGATGGATGTCAGGGCCTCAGGAACAGAGGCACAGGGGAGAGAGGAAATGGAGAGCGAAGGGGAAGAATCGGAGGGCAGCGTAGGGGGGTATAGCAGTGACCCGAGAGATTCCATGAGCTTCTCCAGCGAATCAGAAGATTCCCAGAAGGAGGCGCCGATGGTCAGGGCAAGGGGGGCCAGCGGGGACTCCCAAAGCAGCAGCTGGAGATCAGGGCCAGCTTCCCCACCAGAGCGTAGTGGGGGGGGGGGAAGAGTCCCAGGTGTCAGGGGCAGCGTCTCCTCCAGCAGGGAGAGAAGATGAGTCGAGACTGACCACGCCTCTATCGGAGAGTGGGGGAACGGAGGGGAGGTCAAGTCCAGCTAGCCTCCCCGAAGGGGGAAGCAGTGACAGGAGCAGTGTAACGGTCAGGAGGAAGGTTGCCGGCTGGGCGCGCGCGCCAAGTTCAAATGTACAGGCGCGCGGGACAGCAGAAAGCCCGGATTGGGAACCAGGTCCTAAAGCCCGCCGGAGGCAGGGGGAAGACTCAGGGGACTCAGCGTCAGAAGAGTCTAGGAAGGGCGAGACCCCAACTGACAGGCGGTCCCAGAGGAGGAAAGAGCAGAGGAAGAGGTGGAGCAAGGCTAGAGTCTTAAACTGGTGTCTGGGGGGAGGAGATTCAGACGGAGCTTCAGCGGTCTAGAGTTTCAGACGTAGAGCTGCACGCTGCGGCTGTGTAAACGAGAATGAACTTCAATAAAGACCTTTGTATATAACAACGAACTGGCGTTGGTCCTTTGTGAGCTGGGACCTAGGGCAGCTCTGACAGCATCCAAGACTTCTTCTTGTGTTTTATTAATCTCCGACATTTCTACCTTTATTTTCTCCTCCTCTCTCCTCACTTCCCTCATTTCCTGTTTTGTCCTCTTCATCCCCTCTTCCAATGTTTGTGTTCTCTTAGTCACATATTTCAATTGTCCCTTTAATTCATTTACTGTTTCATCAATTTTTTTATCCATTTTTCCAATCCTTTTATCCATTTGTTCTAATTTGGCCTCTAATTTTTTTTCACTCTGCTTTATATCACTTATATCATTTTTGATTTCTCCAAACATTTTCAATATTTCTCCCTTAAAGTCTGACTCTTGTTTTAATAATAATAATAATAATAATAATAATAATAATAATAATAATTTATTATTTATACCCCAACCATCTGGCTGAGTTTCCCCAGCCACTCTGGGCGGCTCCCAATCAGTGTTAAAAACAATACAGAGTTACATATTAAAAACTTCCCTGAACAGGGCTGCCTTAAGATGAGCTTCTCCTATCTGCCAGTGTCCCCCCTTCACTTGTTTTTTTCTGTTGGTGTGACATATTTTTTAATCTCTTCACACTCCTACCAAAATTAATTAATGCACCAAAATTAGCACAACCAATAAGGCCCTATACAATATTTAGCAAAACCCAATAACATATAAAAGTTAACACCGAACACCTCCAACCAATATATCAAGCCAGGTATTTCCTACATTACAAAATAAATAGCCAGAATAAAGATAAAATATAACCCAATGGAGATACTCTTATTATCTTAGAAAATCCCCAAAGAGAGAATATAATCGTGATTGTACTTTTGGCCTTTTTGTTAGGAGAATTCGCTAATTCACAGTCCTCAATTTCCACTAAATTTTGCCAAAGTTTTAAAACTTTTCAGTAATAAAGAGACAAAGGCGAAAATCTTCTTGCCACCACTTAGGCTAAATCCAATCCGTCATTTCGAAGATAAAATACAACAGGGGAAGAAAAGGACCAAACCATAAAAAAGAGTAAAAAATGATATATTTTCTCAGTTTTGTTATTGCCAGTTGTTTTAGATTTTAATTATACTCCAATTATAATCCAATGTAGTCTTCAAACTTTCCAATCTCAGATTAATCCAATGAAGGAAGTAAAAAAGAAGTAGCAGAAATCCATAAAATAAGTCCCACAAAAAAAGGAAAAAGGGAGACAAAAACAAAAAATAAAAATAAAAATTATATCCAAAGCAGGATTCTCCTGAGGGACGATCTCAGTCAGTTTCCAGCCTTATCCATTCATTAAAACCACACTAAAAAGCTTCTGAGATGGTCTTATACTCCAACGGCAAAGGAAGGGGGGGGAGTGGGAGTGGGGGGGGGCAGTATTTTTTTAGAAGTTAATTTTGAAGCTCACCATCAACCCTTAAAACCTGTGGCATTGTTCAATTTCAAAAGTCAGATTATTACAGTGCATAAAACTTCCCCTTTTATCTGTTAAAATACTCACTTCTCCAAAAACGTTGCTGGTATTTTTCCAAAGTATAACAATGTAACAATGGCGACGGCAGTCCATACATCCAGTTGCGCAGTTCTTTATTAAAAGTGAAACTAAGCATTCTGTCAGGGAACTGCCATCGGAGCTAGAGGCGGAGGGAAGGCTCCAAAGGGATGCAGGAGAGGGTCCCAGTAGGGAGAGAGGCAGCCCATCTGCTGGGGAAGGAAATCAGCGTAACACCAGTGGAGAAGGGGGGCAGGTGGGGGAATCGGAGAGGAGGCTCCAAGACTCCTCGTCGGAGACCAGCGGAGAGAGTACAGGTACTCCGCTGCCCACACCCTCCCTGCGCAGAAGACTTCCGCGCAGGGAGAGTAGGAGGAGACTTGGCGTCAAACAACTTTTATGCTGGAAAAGGTTTAAGAAACGCCCACTGACAGATTCTGCCAGCGACTGAGACAGTCACGATGCTGGAGGCTGCTCAGTCAGAAAGGGTTAACCAGGTAACCTAGCCAGGAGTGGCGGCAACTTAAGCACGATCAACCCCTAAACCCATTACAGCAATCCGTCAGTCCTTGACGTTGCGTGTGCGTAGCTCCAGAGAGGCAGCACCATGAGCCAGACCAGAGAAGCCGGAGAGACGGAGCAAGCAGCTGCAGTGCAAGGTCTGGTAGAGAGAAACCGAGACTTGGAACAGCATGTAGCTCTCCTGACGGCGCGGCTGGACGAAAGGCGAGCTCAGGATGCTCAGGTCAGACCCACCCCCATCGCAAGGAAGGTACCGGGGCTGGTACACAAGTTTGGGGGGAAACCCCAGGACTACAATGCGTTCCGAACGGAAATAGAGTACGCTTTGGAACTGCAGCGTAATGACTTTGCAAACGAGGAGCAACGGGTGGCCTATGTTGTGGGGCATCTGGAGGATGGGGCAAGGGAATGGATTAGGTCCCTTATGGTGATGCACAATCATGCCTTGAAGGACCTTAAGAAATTCTTTCAGGCGATGGATGCGATGTATTCCAGTGAAGTCCAGCAAAGTGTGACTCGTCGAGAACTGATGGGGTGTAAGCAGGGGAGCCAGTCAGTTAGAGACTACTGGTCGCGCTTTGCAATGTTGATTCACCGTCTCGGGTGGGATCTGGACTCTGAACCTATTCAAATGTTATTTGAGGAGGGGTTGTCAACAACGGTGAAGGACGAGCTGTCCTGCGTGCCCCACGTGCAGTCGATGGATCAGCTGACCAAGGCTGTGCTTGCAATTGGAGTGAGGCAGGAAGCGCGGGCTCAGGAGAAACGCGAAGTGAGAGGGGAACGTTGCCATGACTACCGCATTCCTGAAATACCAAGACAGCTTTCCCAGTAGGCTGAGCCAATGGAAATAGGTGGCGCACGCGCGCGCAAGGTTTCAAACTCCAGTGAAGGTTGCAAGAGGGAGGGGAAGGAGTGGAAAACCACCAAGAAGTGTTCCCTCTGCCAACGGCTGGGACATTTTGCAAGGGTCTGCCCTCAAAGAAAGGCCTGGCAAGGGATGGTGGGGGCTGCTGGCTGTGAGGAGAAGGGGGACGAAGGGCAGGCGCAGGGAAACGACAGTGCCTGGCTGCCAACCAAAGGGGCCAGCAGCCAGGCCAGCAACCAATAGAAGTGCCCCAGCCTGAACCCCCCAGGGCAGCGATAGCCACAGCAGTGGTGCTAGAACTCCCGAATGGGCACCCAGTCAAGGTTGAGGGGTTGCTGGATTCGGGCAGCTCCTGCAATTTCTTTAGCAGGGACTTCGCTTTGGAGCACCAAATACACTTGCTACCCCTGGATTTTCCCTTGCAAGTGACCACCATCGATGGAAGGAACTTCTGGGAGGGGAAGTGACACACCAGACCCCACCAATGAGAATGAGGGTGTCCAGGCACTCGGAGACCATTGCCTTTCACGTGGCCAAACTGGCAGGACCCCCAATAATACTGGGAATGAGCTGGCTGGCACTGCATGATCCAGTAGTGTCATGGCATCAGCGGTCAGTCACCTTTGTGTCAGCTCACTGTTTGGAACACTGTCTGGGGGAGGAAACCCCCAGAATGACAGTGGCTAGGGTGGCTGGGCTGGCGGTGGAAACAAAGGGAGAGGTGCCACCACCATACGCTGACCTAAAGGAAGTCTTCAACGAGAAGGAGGCAGACAGACTACAGACTACCCCCCCCCCCATAGGCCCTTTGACTGCCAAATCAACTTAATCCCAGGGGCTCAGCTGCCGGTGGGTAAGCTGTATGCCATGTCGGACAGGGAGATGCAGGAGTTACGGCAGTTTATTGACAAGAACCTGAAGAGAATCAAAGGCAGTGGGGGACAGTCCGGTGTTCTTTGTGGACAAAAGAGGGACTAACCAGCCCAGGCTGGTCGTGGACTATCGGGCCTTAAATTTGGTATCTGAACCCGTGACCTTCCCAATGCCCAGGATTGACGACATTTTAACACGGGTGAGGCAGGGGAAAATTTTCACCAAGCTGGACCTCAGGGGAGCGTACAATTTGATCAGGGTAAGGGAGGGGGATGAATGGAAGACCACCATGTTCACCCCCCTGGGGGCTTTTGAGTACTTGGTCATGCCATTTGGATTACAATCGGGCTCAGCCTGCTTTCAAGCATTCATGCACCACGTGTTGGGTCCCCTACTGTACAAGAACTGCGTAGCCTTCTTGGACGACGTCTTAATCTATTCAAACAATGAGAAGCAACATGTCAAAGACGTCAGGGAAATGCTAGAGAGGCTGCAGAAGCACCAGTTGTGGGTCAAGCTGGAAAAATGCCAATTTCACTCCAGAGAGGTCGAGTTTCTGGAGTTCAAGTTGTCAGACAAGGGACTAGCTATGAACCCAAGCAAGGTGCAGGCAGTGCTGGAATGGAAAGCCCCCAAAACCCGGAAGGATGTGCAGAGGTTCCTAGGGTTCAGTAACTTCTACAGGAAGTTCATCAAAAACTTCACCCACTTAACGGCGCCCATCACAGATTGTCTCAGTAGCAAAAGGAAGTTCACCTGGACAGAAAGTGCCCAGCAATCCTTTGAAAGACTGAAGAAGGCATTCGCTTCGGAAGAGCAGCTCCTACACGTTGATCTGGAGAAACCCATGAGGCTAGAGACTGATGCGTCCGACAGAGCCATTGGGGTGGTGCTTTTACAGCCAGGGAGGAGCAAGCAGGAATGGAAGCCGTGTGCCTTTTTCTCGAGGAAGTTGAGCAAGTCGGAGCAAAACTACACGGTGTATGACCGCGAACTGCTTGCGATCTATGCGGCGTTTCGTCGATGGAGACATCTGTTAATAGGGGCGCAGCACAAGATCCAGGTTTGTAGTGATCACAAGAACTTGGAATACTGGAGGACCGCGTGAGTACTCAACCAGAGACAGATTAGATGGGCGCAGGAGTTCTCCAAGTTTTCCTTCGAGATCCGATATGTGCCGGGAGAGGAAAACGTAAGAGCAGATGCTCTCTCCCGGAAGCCAGAGTACATGGAAGGGGAGGGATCGCTGGAGATACGACACGTGATCCCCGAGGACCGATGGGTGTGGGGGGGAGCCTTGGTTGGGAAACGAGAACTGGCCGGGCTTACTAGAAACGACATGTTCGCCCTAAGTAAAATCAGGGAACTCCGAGACGGAAGAGAAAACCATGGGGGTTTTGAGGAAAAAGAAGGGGTGCTGTACTATAAGGGGGTGCTGTATGTACCGGGGGAGACCCTGAGGGGGAAGGTACTCAAACAACTCCACGACAACCCCACAGCGGGGCACTTTGGACAGCACAAAACCATGCTGCTCGTCACCAGGCAGTTCTGGTGGCCAAGGGTGAGGGAGGATATACGGGAATATGTACGGGGGTGCGACCGCTGCCAAAGGGCAAAGGGGCAGAGGGCTGCCCCCGCAGGGCTACTGGAACCCTTACCCACGCCGGGAAGACCCTGGGAGGTGGTGTCCATTGATTTTATGGCAGATTTGCCCAAGTCCAGGGGAAAGACAGCAGTCATGGTAGTAGTCGATCTACTGACGAAAATGTGCCATTTCATAGCTTGCTCACACACAGTGACGGCAGAGGAGACAGCCAAGTTGTTTGTGGATCACATCTTCAGGTTGCATGGGGCGCCCTCAAGGATCGTCTCAGATTGCGGAAAACAATTTACTTCACGATTCTGGAGGAAGCTCATGAGCATGCTGCAGGTAGAGGTGGGCTTCTCGATGGCGCGACACCCGGAAACCAACGGGCAAGCAGAAAGAGCGAACAGTATACTCCAGCAATACCTACGCTGCTACGTCAGCAAGAGACAGAACGATTGGGTAGAGAAACTAGCGCTGGCTGAATTTGCGTACAATAATGCTGAACATGTGTCCACGGGCATGAGCCCGTTCATGGCCAATTATGGATGTCACCCAGGGCCTTCCCGGGGAGGGGGGGAGGAAGGGTGGAGTGTACCGGCGGCCAAGCAGTTTGTGGAAGAAATGGAGGCATTGCACCAGCAACTCAAAATGAACTTGGAGCGGGCCAAGGAAGTTTCTAAGATGCAGGCAGACAAGCACCGTCGGGAGGGGGGTGCCATACGGGTGGGAGACCGAGTGTGGTTATCAACCCAAGGGTTGCCCCTAAAGGGAGGGTGCAAGAAGTTGCAGCCAAGGCGGCTGGGACCCTTTGAGGTAACACAGCAGGTGAACCCTGTGGCATTCAAGCTCAAATTGCCAGACAGCATGAAGATACATCCGGTGTTCTATAGGTCCCTACTCTCACCGTACAGGGAGGGGCGGGAATTCCCGGGGCGGGAGGGAGGATTCACCGCCCACCCGCGGGTAGAGGAGAGGGAACTCCACCACCAAGCCACGGAAATACTCGATTCTAGGTGGCGAGGGCGCCAGGTGGAGTACTTAGTGGCTTGGGAAGGAGAACCCGAGTCAGAAAACACTTGGGGCCCCACTGAGGCGGTCAATGATGGGTATCTAGTGGAAGAATTCCACAGCCTGTTCCCAGATAAACCGAAACCACTAGCAAGATTCTGGGAGGAAGAGTTTGGAACCACAGACGAGGAGGAGGAATTTGTGGGTTTCCCTGCCTCCGAAGAGGAAGGAGGGGAAATGTCAGAGGGAGAAGAATCAGACTGGGAGGCCCACCCCGCGGCAAGATATCGGAGCGGGTGGGAAGCGGGTTTTGAATCCTCAGAGGAGAGCGACAGCTCCTTCAGGGGCTTCCCCGCATCGTCGGCCGAGGAAAGGGACGAGGTTGGATCAGAAGGTCGGGCCGGGGGCGGAGGGGGTCCTAGGGGGGAGGTGGATGTCAGGGAACTGCCATCGGAGCTAGAGGCGGAGGGAAGGCTCCAAAGGGATGCAGGAGAGGGTCCCAGTAGGGAGAGAGGCAGCCCATCTGCTGGGGAAGGAAATCAGTGTAACACCAGTGGAGAAGGGGGGCAGGTAGGAGAATTGGGGAGGAGGCTCCAAGACTCTCCGCTGGAGACCAGCGGAAAGAGTACGGGTACTCCGCTGCCCACACCCTCCCTGCGCAGAAGACTTCCGCGCAGGGAGAGTAGGAGGAGACTTGGCGTCAAACAGCTTTTATGCTGGAAAAGGTTCAAGAAATGCCCACTGACGGATTCTGCCAGCGACTGAGACAGTCACGATGCTGGAGGCTGCTCAGTCAGAAAGGGTTAACCAGGTAACCTAGCCAGGAGTGGCGGCAACTTACGCACGATCAACCCCTAAACCCATTACACATTCCTTCTGTTCTTATCTCTTTCTTTCACTCACCAACACACCGAAGATTTGCCAAAAATAACAGTCCAACGCCCCTCTGCTTCCTCTTCTAATAGACTCCATTGTCAGGCAACAGGGGGGTCTTTTGCTTCTCTGCTGATAAGCGATTTCTTTTTGGCTTTAGCTAAACATTCAGCGTACCCAAAAGACAGCTTTTGCTGATTTCACAGAGGGAGAGATCAAGTTCATCCCGACGTACAAATTTGACTCTAAAACAGATTCTGCTTGATAGTTGAGCCTTTGTAAGTAAGTCCTCTCAATCATTCTTCTGCACGGCTTGTTTGTTTTTCCTAGTCTGCCGAGATGCCAGTAGTGTCCTGCCTTTCCATCCTCCTGAGCAGGCTAGTAAAACATATATTTTAAACATGGCTTTGTGCTAAGCAAGCTGTTGGAGGAGGGCTAGAGTTGAGGGCTGGACGGACTTCCTTTCCTCTGCAGCCAGAATGGACACCAAGCCACGGAGGAAGAGAGAGATCCAGCTCTCCTTCACCTGCTCACTTTGCTTGCATGGAATTCTGGGTTGCCAAAGGCTGCTAGGCGAGTTGTGAAATGCAAGGCTGTGGTATGTTGTCTTCCTCAAGCCATCCCTGCTCTGGAAATGTTTTGGCTCCTTTTCAGTGTTGCAGTTCCTTGAAAGGTGCAGCAGGCTGAATGAGAATCCTCTTTGTGTCAAGGAAGTCTGGGAATGAGACTTGGTGCTCTCTCGAGATGAGTCTGCCAGGGCATAAGAGCATGAGAGCAGCCCTGCTGGATCAGGCCATTGGTCCAACTGGCCCAGCATCCTGTTCTCACATTGGCCAATGAGATGCCTCTCGGGGAGCCCACAAACAGGACCTGAGTGCAACAGCACGCTCCCCTCCTCCAAGCCATACTGCTTCTCTTGGTGGAGTATGTTCTGTGGCCATTATGGCTAGTAGCCATTGAGCCTCACCATCCAGGATTTGGCATATTCTTGTGGTTCTTGACAACTGTCAGAAGCCACCTAGGCCTGCTAGTTTCATTGCTCTTGCTGTGGTAATGGGGAAATCAAAAGGACAGGCGGAACATGCAGTGACGAAGCCGGAAAACGGCAGGCTCCTTTGGGCAGCATTTCAGGTGCCAGAAAGGGTCTTTTGGATCACTGAAAAAATAGTGTCTGAACAAGAATAACGGGGCCCCTTGCTTTGGGGAAGGATCATCATTTGGTGGTGTGCCATATGCTTTGTATGCAGAGTCTCAAGTTGAAAGGCAGCTCCACCTGAAAAAGGATTGGGCCACAGAGAGCTGCTGCCAGCCAGAGGAGACTTAATTAATGAATTGTGGGGTTGGAAGGGATCACGAGGGTCATCTAGTCCAACCCCCTGCAATGTAGATCCCCCCTCTAACAAGCAGGATAGAGGGGAGGAAAAAAGGGACAATAAGAACTGCATGACTTATCTAAAAGGGAAAAATCCTCTGCTGCCTTAATACCCTGAAACGGACTGCCAAATAAGACAATAGAGCACTGAACTGTCTTTAAACTCTTGGGAAAGTTACATGGTTGAAGTTTCCTTCGCTACAAAATTTTTAGATCTTGTTGCTACAGTATATTGGAGTATGCTGAAATAGTATCTATTGGAAAAGTGCTGTAACATATATCTACAAGCCTCCTGATATACTTGTCTTTAACTTTTTTGTCTCCGTACTCGGACATTTTGTTTCGCTCCCCCTAGAGGGCTAAAGTAACGGGTGTAACAGTCTAGGACAGTGGAATTTTCCATCAGGGGACTGTTCTTGTGGGAACGACCTTGGGACATGAGTGGCCCAGCAGAAGAGATAACCACCAGAGCCAAAGCTAAGCAACAACAACACCAGCAGCAGCAACAAAAGAAAAGAGGCTCAATTACAGGCGTAACTCCTACAGGAACAACAGGACAAGAAAAAGTGACAGCTGCCTCCATGGAGTCAGTGACACAAGCGTTACTCAAGATAAATCAATCTTTGGAGACTTTGACAAAGCAGAGTACAGAAAATACACAGAAACTAACAGAACTAACAGCAAGATTGGACTTGAACACAGAATCTATAAATAGGCTGGTTCAAGAAAACTCTGCAACACGTAAGATTGCGGAGGAAGCTAGAACTATTGCTGGAGAGACTCAAGAGAACTTAGAACCGATTGCTAAAAAGGTTCATGAACATGATGTAACTCTGGCCTTGTGGGAATTACAGAGAAAGGAAAGAAATCTGAAATTGAGACTGATTCCTGAGAGTGAAGGAGACAACCTGGCGGAGCTTTTAACACAAGAGTTTGCTGATTTCTGGGAAGATTTGGAGGAGGAAGAATTTAAGATAATAACAGCATTTAGACTGGGCAAAAGACTGAACAGAAAGACCCCGAGGGATTGCTTGATCACCCTGAGATCTAAGGAAGAAAGAGATAAAATATTAAAACTACACTACCAAAAGGCCTTGCAAATTGAAAATTCATCCATACAGATTTTCAAAGACATCCCTAAACATATTTCGGAGTTGAGAACATTCTACAAGGATTTGGTTTACCTGCTGAAGAAGAACACCATTCCTTTCAGGTGGGAGTTCCCACAAGGACTGTCTTTTGACTACAAGGGAAAGAAGGTGAAAATAAAGACAATACAAGACAAAGAGAGGTTCCTGGAAAGAAACCAAGAGGACTTACAGAAGGGAACGGTGGATCCAATTGCAGAACAAAGGAGAGCATTAGACATTCTGAACATATCGTTTGGACGTAACCCACCACCATCAGAGGAAGAGCAACAACTTGGAGCGGTTGGAGGAGTAACAGAAAAATAACAAGATGGCCCTGCAATTCCTTAGTTGGAATTGTAATGGGCTCAATATGCCTTTGAAGAGACGACAGGTTTTTCATATTTTGAAAAGAGAACAACTGGATTTGATATGTCTACAAGAAACCCATGTAACCAGAGCACACAGGAAATTACTCACAAATAAAAGATTAGGACAAGAATTTATTTCATCGGACAAAGTTAAGAAAAGAGGAGTTGTGATTTATGTAAAAGAGAAATGGGCTCCAAAAATGATGTTTAAAGATGAACAAGGAAGATATTTGGCAGTTGAAATACAAGTACAAGGAGAAAAATTTTTAATAGTTGGAATTTATGCACCAAATGAAGGTAAGGCGGAATTCTTCAAGAAACTCCACGAAACTCTGATGGACTATTTGGATTATAATATGATAATTATGGGAGATATGAATGGTGTGGTTTCTACAAATATGGATAAACCACAAAGACTGACAATCTCAAAGGAAGGGAGACTCCCGAAGACTTTTTTTGAAATGACTGAAAACATGGACTTAATAGATATATGGAGAACAAGGAACCCTCTTGAGAGAGAAGGAACATTCTTTTCTCAAGCAATGATGACCTGGACCAGAATTGATCAAATCTGGATCACTAGTGGGATGGCTCCAAAGATTAAGAAGATAGAAATCTGCCCAAAAACTTTCTCCGACCATAACGCCGTAAAGATGGAAATGAAACTCACAACAACTGGTCAATTTAGATGGAGGATGAACGACACCCTGTTTAGAGACAAGGAGGTCCACACGAAGGCCCAAAAAACCTTAAAGGACTACTTTGAAATAAATTTAAAGGCCGACGTGGAAAAAAGAGTGATCTGGGACGCAAGTAAAGCTGTGATGCGAGGTTTTTTAATTCAACAAAACTCAATAAAGAAGAGAAAGCAGAATGAGAAGAAGGAAAAGATTTTGGAAAAGATAAAAGAAGGAGAGAAAAAATTAAGATCAAAACCAAAGTCCCAGGAGATTTTGAGAGAGATTAAGTTATACCAGACACAATACATGGAATTGATGAATCAAGAGATTGAGTGGAAGTTAAAGCAAATGAAACAAAAGACATTCGAATCGGCAGATAAATGTGGCAAACTTCTGGCATGGCAATTGAAGAAAAGGCAGAAACTAAATACAGTTACAAGTCTAGAAGTGGAGGGAAAGAACATATCTAAACCTAATGAGATTAGAAACTGTTTCCTGAGCTATTTTAAAAAACTTTATTCTCAAGGACCACAAAATGAAGAGGACATAGATAAATTCCTTAATAAATATGGATTACAAAAAATCTCTCATCAAAGCAAGGTGGATTTAAACCAGAGAATAACAGAACAAGAGATAGAGGGTGCCATTCAGGACATGCAATTGGGCAAATCCCCAGGGCCAGATGGACTGACTTCCAGATATTATAAATCTTTGAAGGAATGGTTGGTTCAACCATTAAAGGAAGTCTGTAATGAGATCTTAGAGGGGAAAAAGGCACCAGAATCGTGGAAAGAGGCATATATTTCACTCATACCAAAGACAGAGACTGAAAAGACTCAACTTAAGAACTACCGCCCAATATCATTACTTAATGTGGATTACAAAATCTTTGCAGACATTCTGGCAAAAAGATTTAAAAGAGTGTTGATGGAGAAGATTCATAAGGACCAAGCAGGCTTTCTCCCAAAAAGGCATTTATCAGACAATGTAAGAAATATAATAGACATTTTAGAATTGCTAGAGGTGGACATAAACACCAAAGCAGTGTTGATTTTTGTGGACGCGGAGAAAGCCTTTGACAATATCTCTTGGAGTTTTATGAAAAAGAATCTTCATGGGATGGGGGTAGGCCAAGGATTTGAGAACGTTATGGGTGCGATATATTCTGAACAAAAAGCTAAGCTGATTGTAAATAATGTGATAACTGAGGAACTTAAGATAGAAAAAGGAACACGACAGGGGTGCCCAATTTCCCCATTGCTCTTTATTTCTGTTCTGGAGGTGTTGCTGAATATGATTAGAAATGACCAGCAGGTTAAAGGTGTACAGGTCGGAGATAAACATTACAAGTTAAGGGCTTTTGCAGACGACTTAGTATTGACCTTACAAGAGCCAAACACTAGTGCGAAAAGGGTGTTGGAGACAATTCAACAATTTGGCCAGGTAGCCGGATTTAAACTGAATAAACAAAAAACTAAAGTCATAGAAAAAAATTTAACAGCTAGGGAGAAGGAGAAATTTCAAGAAGAGACAGGTTTGACAGTGGTTAAGAAGGTGAAATACCTAGGGGTCCACTTGACATCAAAAAATTTGAACTTGTATAAGGACAACTATGAAAAATGTTGGTCAGAAATTAAAAAAAGATCTAGAAATATGGTCAAATTTGAAACTTTCATTGTTAGGCCGAATTGCAGTTATCAAGATGAATGTATTGCCTAGAATGCTATTTTTGTTTCAAACTTTGCAAATCCTTGACAAGATGGATTGTTTCAAGAGGTGGCAGAAAGATATCTCGAAATTTGTCTGGCAGGGCAAAAAGCCCAGAATTAAATTTAAAATTCTGACAGATGCTAAAGAAAGAGGGGGATTTGCCCTGCCGGACTTAAAATTGTATTATGAAGCAGCAGCGTTTTGCTGGCTGAAAGAGTGGATGCTCCTCGAGAATACAGATATTTTGGACTTGGAAGGTTTCAATAATACATTTGGTTGGCATGCATATCTATGGTATGACAAAATTAAGGTGCATAGGCCCTTTAAGAATCATATTGTCAGAAAAGCACTGTTTAATGTTTGGACAAGATATAAAGATTTGTTGGAAAATAAAACCCCTAGATGGTTGTCACCCTTGGAGGCTAAGGCATTCAAAAAGCCCAATATGGAGGCCGAATGGCCAAAGTATTGGGAAATTTTGGAACAAGATGGAGACAAATTGAAATTACAGAGTCATGAGAAACTGAAACCTAAAGTACGAGATTGGCTCCATTATTTTCAAATAATGGAGGTTTACAAACAAGATAGGAAAATTGGCTTCCAGGTGGAGAAATCAAAACTAGAAACCGAATTGTTAGAACCCAATACTAAGAACTTGTCAAGAATGTATAATTTGCTGCTGAAATGGAATACACAAGATGAAACAGTTAAATCGGCTATGATTAAGTGGGCACAGGACATTGGTCATAACATTATGTTTGCTGACTGGGAATGGTTGTGGAACACCGGTATAAAATTTACGGCATGTAATGCTTTAAAGGAAAATATTATGAAAATGATCTATAGGTGGTACATGACCCCAGTCAAGCTAGCAAAAATTTATCACCTGCCTGACAATAAGTGTTGGAAGTGTAAAGAAACTGAAGGTACTTTCTATCACCTTTGGTGGACGTGCCCGAAGATTAAGGCTTTCTGGGATATGATATACAATGAATTGAAAAAGGTACTTAAATGTACTTTCTCTAAAAAACCAGAGGCCTTTCTCTTGGGCATTGTCAGCCAATTGATGTCAAAGAAAGACAGAATTTTCTTTATGTATGCTACGACAGCAGCAAGAATACTTATCGCAAAGTACTGGAAGACACAAGATCTACCCACTCTGGAAGAATGGCAGATGAAAGTGATGGACTATATGACACTGGGTGAGATGACTGGTAGAATCCGCGATCAGGGGAAGGAGACGGCGGAAGAAGAATGGAAGAAATTTAAAATCTATCTTAAGGACTACTATAAACTCGATGAATGTTAGAATGTTGAGGTTTTGAGAAAGAAAGGGTTACAGTGACATAAGATTAGACTGAAGGAAAGATTAAGAGGACAGAGGTTTGACAGAAATATTTAGAAGTTGCTAAAAAAAATTTGGACATTGGGATGCAGAAAGGGGAGGTATGGGGGAGTCTGAGAGACAAGGTTTACGAAAAAAAGGCTATGAAACTATACGTGTTTGTATGTCTTTTTATATGTTTGTATTGTTTTAAAAATTTTGTAAAACCAATAAAAATTTTATAAAAAAAAAAGTCCAAGATGTCCCTATTTTCCAATCTTATCCAATCCTTCAGCCACACTAAACACGCCGCTTCATAATATAAACTTAGATCCGGTAGAGCGAATCCCCCTCTTTCTTTTTTGTCCACCAATATTTTCATTTTTATTCGTGGTCTTTTGCCTTGCCAGATGTATCTCGCTAAGGCTCTTTGCCACTCTTTACACTGCTTTAAACCTTTTAGTACCAGAATGGTTTGGAACAAAAATAACATTCTGGGGAGAACGTTCATTTTGATAACCGCTATCCTCCCCAGAAAAGATAGCCTCAATCTCTCCCAGATTTCAAGATCTTTCTTAATATTCTTCCAAGTGACTTCATAATTGTCAGGGCTGCCTCAGATCTCAGCTCACAAAAGATCAACGCCAGGTTCTTCTTGTGAAGAGAACCTGAGCTTACAGGGTTAAACAGCTCAGAGTGTACGCCCTGCCTACTGTTGGGAGGAGGGAGACTGCGTCATTTCTGAGTCTCTCAAGTCTTTGTTCTCTCTACTTTCGCTTTTGAGGAGAGTGGACGTGTTTTCACGATGCTGTTCGACAATGGATAGTCTGCTGTAAATAAAACTGCTTTTAGCTGCTAAGATCCTGCGTGGACTTTATTTAGCACACTGAAGAAAGCACTTAAGCTTACAGCTTTCTCTAACCGCTGCTGCTTAACTCTGCGTTTGCTCAGAGCATCGGAATGTGGCCTTTGAAGTCCGAGGCCTGGCCGAGGGGGTGCACAGCCGAAGCGGGCCGGACGCCAATCTGAGCAATAAATCAATCACCTTATCTAAGAGGTCATGGACGTCAGTTACTGCAATTAGAGAAAGCTTTGAAGTGCTGTGTGTTGAGAAGCTGCTGTTTTTTGCTGCCGGAGGAAAACGTCCTGCTTTGAGGCTCTGCCTGGGAGAACGCAGGGAGGCTGACTGCAAGCTGTGTGCTGCAAGCTGTGTGCTGCAAAGGGACGCCGGAGGCCTATCCTCTGAAGCTGGCTGGTATGCGTGAGTACTTCAAAGCCCCAATGGGAGCACTGGGGGAGGAGATGGCTGAGCTCCAGGATTTTTATGATGTCCCATTTGAAAAACTCACAACCCAGTCCTGGGAAATCTGGGTTAAAAGAGTAAGGGGGTGGTTTTTGGCCACAGGGCTCTGGAGTATAGCCCAGAAGGAGCCGGCCCCACCCATGCCTGTTGCTGCTGAAGATGGCTCAGCAGACCTGGAGGCTGCTTTGCTGGAAGATAGAGAGCAGAGAATGCAAAGAGAGCTCTGCATGTTGAGAGCAAGCGTGGACGCTATGCTGTTGCCCCACCTGGAGGGCGTTGAGTCGGCTCAGGCCGCCTGGCAGGTGCTGAGGAGTCTGTGTGAAAGCTCAGCAGGAGCCCAGGGCCGGGAGAAAGCCGAGAGCAGGGAGGAAGCTGAGAGCCCAGAGGGGGCTGCTGGCCATGTTCCTGAAGTTACAGCTGGGAGTAGCTGCTTTGTCTCCGAGGGGCCGTGTGATGTTGAGGCCCGCAACCAGAGTGCTGGGGAGCGTGCAGGCCCAGGCTGTGCACCCAAAGGTGGGGGTGCTTGGAACAAAGGAATGGCTGAAGAGGGAGCTGTGAGAGCTGTTGCTACATGCCGCCGCTGTTATCGCTGTGGCTCCCCCTCCCATCTGGTGAGAGAATGTCCAGTGGAGGCACAGGAACAGCCGAAGGCCGTCTCCCGTAGCAACCAGATAAAGGGCTCTTCTTCAAAGCGTGGGAAAGGCAAGCCGAAGGCAGCTGGCAGAGACACTGAACATAAACATTTGGCAGCATCTATGGCTACAGTCAAGAGTTGTCAACAGGATGCTGTGCTGGCTTTTGTCATAGACAGTGGAGCTTCCCATCATCTCGTGCCATCTGCAGGATTTCTAGAGAACTGCACCTCTGTACCTTCTGGGAAGACTGTCTGTTTAGCAGATGGAACTCGACACCCACTCACGCAGACTGGCTCACTGTTTTGTTCTTTCTTACAGGGTTCAATCCAAGCTTTTGTTGTTCCAGGACTGTCCTGCGCATTGCTGTCTGTCAGTGCACTTCTTGCTGAGAACTACAGAGTGTGTTTTGAAGACAATAAGTGCTCTATTTCTAAGAATGGACAGCACCTAGTCAGTGTTGAATGTAAAGACAGGTTGTTTGTATTGAATGCTTCTTTTGCAGGTCCAGGTGACATGAAGGAGGCTCAAGCACAGTGTGCCAACGTTCCAGTTCATGATGCGTGTGCTCACCTCTGGCACAGACGCATGGCACACGTGTCCTGGGGGTCAGTGAAAAAGATCCCAGAGTGTACGCAAGGGTGCAAAATGAAATCATGTGCTAAGTTTCTAGATTGCAGAGCGTGCAAGTCCGCAAAGGTGAAAACGTGCACATACCCTAGGTCTGAGAGGGTGACCACTAGGGCTTTTCAGTTAATTCATGCAGATTTGTGTGGGCCAATGTCTGTGAGCAGTATGGGAGGAGCCAAATATGCGCTGGTTCTGATTGATGACCATACGCGCAACTCCTGGACCTTCACGATCGGACACAAAAGTGAAGCTGCACCGCTAATCAAAGACTGGATTGCGGCTGTGGAACTGCAGTTTTCCACACGGGTGCAAAACTTTCAGAGCGATCGCGGTGGGGAGTTCACCGGGTCTGCACTGCAAAGTTTCTTCCGCAAAAAGGGGATTCAACACAGGTTGACTTCTCCGCACAGTCCCCAACAGAACGGGGTTGCAGAAAGACGGAACAGGACTCTAGGGGAGATGTCCGCAGCTCTTTTGTTTGATGCCGGGCTCCCACAGCATTTTTGGGGAGAGGCTTGGCGAACGGCCAACTTTGTTTTGAACAGGTCGTTCAATTCAGTGGTAGGTGACACACCATACTTTTTGCTGCATGGAAAGAAACCCAAAGTACACTACTTTCGTGTATTTGGTTCTGAAGCGTGGGTTTTGATACCAAAAGCCAAACGCAAGAAAGGTGAACCCAAGTCCCAGAAGATGATTTTTGTGGGTATGAGCCAGGGACCAAGGGGTGGAGGTTTGCGTATCCGTCAGGGAATCAGTCCAGGATTCTGCTCAGCAACAGTGCTGAATTCTGTGAGCAGAGTGGCTGGGCAAGGATACATGGGAATCCTGACATCCTGTCAGAGAGTCTGCTTGACTCTGCTGATGAAGAAGAGGTAGAGGTTGAACCTGCTACTGAGGCTCAGAGTCCAGACCCAGTGCAGGCAGAGGGGAGAACTTCTCCCAAGACTGTGAAGATTGAGCAACACAGTGCTCCATCTTCCCCCACAGGTTCGGCTGAGAAGTCCAGAAGGCGCAGTAAGTCAGAGGGGGAATTCTCTGATGCCAAGGACGTTCTGGCTGGCCCTAGTGGGTCAGAGGGGGTTCCTGAAGTAGTGCTGCGTCGATCAGCTCGGACGACCAAGGGGAAACCTCCTGATAGGTTTGCCATCACTAGCGTGTGGGTCGGAATGGCACAGTGTGAACCCGAGAGTTTTGAGGATGTTCAGAAACTGCCTCAGGAAGAAGCCAGAAAATGGCATGAGGCGATGCAGAAGGAAATGAACTCAATGGAGTCTCTAGGTGTGTTCTCCCTCACGAAGTTGCCGGTGGGCAAAAAGGCCGTGGGTAGCCGCTGGGTTTACCGACTTAAGCCCACAGCGACAGGAGAACCGCAGTATAAGGCCAGATTAGTGGCGAGAGGATTCACGCAGCGCAGGGGGTTGCATTATACGGAAGTTTATGCTCCCACCTGTAGGAGTGAATCTCTACGTTTGCTCTTGGCCATCGCTGCACAAAGAGGGTTGCTGGTGCATCACTTTGATGTGGATGTTGCTTACTTGAACTCAGACCTCCAGGAGGATCTGTACATGCTTCCTCCTCCAGGGTTTGAGGGCAATGAGCAAGGTACTGTGTGGAAACTTCACAAGTCAATTTACGGCCTGAAGCAGTCGGCCAGGAATTGGAACTTGTGCCTGAATGAAGCTTTGGAGAAGCTAGGTTTCAGGAAGAGTCTTGCTGACAGTTGCCTGTTCCTTAGAGGATCAGGAGACTCACAGGAACTGGTTTTGTTTTATGTTGATGACATCATCCACATTGGAAAGGCAGACAAACAGGTGCAGAAGTTTGCCAAAGAGCTTGGGAAGCGGTTTCAGCTCAAGAACCTGGGTGCAGTAAAGATCTACCTAGGTGTCCAGATAGCGAGAACTGAGGATGGTAGCTTCTTGCTCAGTCAGAAAGGCAAGATTGAGCAGTTGCTTGAGAAGTTCAGAATGTCCGATTGTGCAGGAGTTCGGACACCCATGGAGACGAACTTCGTGAAAGAGAGCCAGCAAGCAGAAAGTGCCGAGTTCGAGAATGCTGAGCTCTTTCAGTCAGCTCTAGGTAGTCTGTTGTATCTATCCCAATGGAGCAGACCAGACATTGCCTTTGCTACCAACCTGCTAAGTAGGGAAGCGTCAAAGCCCAGTGTGAGTGCTTGGCACGGTATCAAGCGGGTACTGCGCTACCTGCAGCATACCAAAGACTTCTGTCTTAAGCTGCCAGCTGAAGGTGAGGCGAAGCTCACATGCTATGCGGACAGTGACTGGGCGAATTTGCAGGACCGCAAGTCTGTGTCTGGATTGGTGGTGAAGTTTGGGAAGTCACTAATTGGGTGGAAGTCCCGGAAGCAAAGTCTCATTGCGCTGTCTTCTACTGAGGCTGAATTCAGTGCACTGTCAGATTTGTGCCGGGAACTAGAGTTCTATAGATGCTTGGTGCAAGAGATCTTTGGGGATTGTAGCTTGCCCATCACGGTTTGGGAAGACAATCAACCTTGTTTGAAATTGGCTGAATCTGCGCAATTTAAGGCCAGAACCAAGCATCTGGACATACGTTTCCAAAATGTGTGTCAGAGTGTTCAGTCAGGTTTGATACGGCTGAAGTATTGTGCCAGTCGCAATAACTTGGCCGATGGCTTTACCAAACCTTTAAGCTTCCAGCGTCATGGGGAGTTTTGTGGTGGTTTGGAGTTGGGGGTAAGTTCTGTACATACTTTCCCCACAGTAGCGCAGGACGAGAGGGGGTGTGAAGAGAACCTGAGCTTACAGGGTTAAACAGCTCAGAGTGTACGCCCTGCCTACTGTTGGGAGGAGGGAGACTGCGTCATTTCTGAGTCTCTCAAGTCTTTGTTCTCTCTACTTTCGCTTTTGAGGAGAGTGGACGTGTTTTCACGATGCTGTTCGACAATGGATAGTCTGCTGTAAATAAAACTGCTTTTAGCTGCTAAGATCCTGCGTGGACTTTATTTAGCACACTGAAGAAAGCACTTAAGCTTACAGCTTTCTCTAACCGCTGCTGCTTAACTCTGCGTTTGCTCAGAGCATCGGAATGTGGCCTTTGAAGTCCGAGGCCTGGCCGAGGGGGTGCACAGCCGAAGCGGGCCGGACGCCAATCTGAGCAATAAATCAATCACCTTATCTAAGACTTCTTATATACAAGGACGTTTATTGCAGTTCATAGTAAGTTCCACAACCGAGGCGCGCAGCCCCCACGTCTGTTAACCTTAGACGGTAGAAGTCCCCTCTGAATCGGTCCCTCCCCTACACCAGTTTAATAAGCTAACGCTGCTCCACCTTTTTCTCTCTTTCCTTTTCCGCAGGGTCTTTCTGCCCGCCGGGGTTCCTCCCCTCCTGGATTCTCCTGAAGTGGAATCTCCAGACTGCTCCTCCCCCCTCCTGCGGGCTTTGGGACCTGGCTCCTCCTCCGGGCTCCCTGTTCTTCCGCGCGCCTCCTCATTAGAACTTGGCGCGCGCGCCCAACCTCTGACCTTCCTTTTGACAGTTATGCTACTCCCCTCACTGCCCTCCTCCTCTTCCGGGAGAACGGCTTGCTCTGATCCCTCCTCTTTCTCTGTCGCCGGAGCTGCTCCCTCTGACACACTGGAACCTCCCCCCCCTTCGCTGCGCTCTGGTGGGGAGGCTGGCCCTGATTCCCAGCTGCCGCTTTGGGGTCCCCTGCTGGCCCCCCGCTCCTGACACTTTCCCCCTGGGGCTCCCCTTGCCCTTACCACAGGTGCCCCCTTCTGGGAATCCTCTGATTCGCTGGAGAGACTCATGGAATCCCTTGTGTCATTGCTATCCTCTTCCTCGCTGTCCTGGGATTCCTCTCCATCGCTCTCCATCTCCTGCCTTCCCTGTGCCTCTGTCCCTGTACCCCTGACAATAATTATCCTTATATAGGTTAATATTTTTCGCTGATATCCACACTCCAAGGTATTTCACTTTCTTTGCTGTCATAATTCCCGTCTTTTGTTCTAGTACTACAATATCTTCCTTAGTTAGATTTTTAGTCAACATTTTAGTCTTATTTTTATTAATCTTGAGGCCTGACACCGCTCCAAACTCTTCAAATTTTTGCAAGGCTTCTTTCATACTATTTTTCGGGTCTTCTAAAGTTAATACAATATCATCCGCGAAAGCTTTTATCTTATGTTCTTTAGTCCCTACCTTAATCCCTTTCACTTCCGCTACCTCTCTCAGTCTCTTAGTAAGTACTTCAAGTACTATTATAAATAACAGAGGAGACAGGGGGCAGCCTTGTCTAGTCCCTTTAGATAGGTCGAAAAATTCTGATGTCGAGTTATTTATTATTAGCTTAGTTTTTTGTTCACTGTAGATAGCTTCTATACCTTTTCTAAATCTTTCACCCAGCCCCATCGTTTTTAGATTTTCTATCAGGAAGCACCAAGAAACGTTATCGAAGGCCTTTTCGGCATCAATGAAAATCAAAGCGGCTTGTTTGTCTATTCTGGTTTCCAAATATTCAATGATATCTATCACATTTCTTACGTTGTCCTTCAATTGTCTCCCTGGAAGGAAGCCCGTTTGATCTTTATGGATTCTGTTATTAAGTACTTTTTAAAATCTTTCTGCCTTTACATCCACAAACAATTTATAGTCGTTATTTAATAACGAAATCGGCCTATAGTTTTTCACCTCTAAAGCATCCACATCTTTTTTTAGGAATTAGTGTAATATAGGCTTCCTTCCAGGTGTTCGGGGTCTTCCCTTCTTTTAAAGTATTGTTCATCACTTCACATAGGGTTGGGCTTATTTGATCACTTAATACTTTATAATATTTGGCTGACAGACCATCTGGCCCCGGCGCTTTGCCAATTTTCATCTTTGATATTGCCTTCCTTACCTCCTCCTCTGTAATCAGCTGATTTAATAATTCTTTTTCTTCGATTGATATCTGTTGTAAATGATGTTCTTTCAGATAGCGTTCTATATCATGGCCTGACTCCTTATCTCTTTTATATAGATCCTTATAGTATTTCTGAAACAACCTTCTTATTTCATTTGGGTCTTCCACTATCTTATCTCCATCCCTTATCCTACATATCGTATTTTGTTTTTTCCTTTCTCTTAGTTGCCAGGCCAAATATTTTCCTATTTTATTAGCAGATTAAAAACTCTTCTGTTTCAACATTTTAACTTTCCCCTCAAACTCCTGGTTTACTATCATAGAAAATTGGACTTGTAATAACTTTATATTTTGTTTTATAGTCTCATCACCTGGCTTAGTAGTTAATTGTCTTTCATTCTCCATTAACTGTACCAAGATCTCCTCCTTCTTTTTCTCTTTTTCTTTTCTTTGATGACTGTTTTTCTGAATTAGAAAGCCCCTCATGACGGCTTTCCCTGCGTCCCAAACCGTTGCTAAAGCTGTCCCTTTATTTAAATTCCACATAAAGTACTCTTCAATTGTTTCTTTTGCCTTAATCACTATCTTTTGATCATTAAATAGAGATTCGTTCATTCTCCATCTAAGTACTCTAGTCTCTTTACCCTTTAACTCTAAATATACTGGGTTATGATCAGATATAGTCTGTGGGAGAATTTCAGATTTGATTAAATTCTGTATCAATTCCTTAGTGATCCAAATACCATCTATTCTCCCCCAACTCTGCTTAGGATTTGAGAAGAAAGTATATTGTTTTACAGTAGGGTTTTTGAATCTCCACACATCAATTAGTCCCATATTATCAACCAAATCAAAAAATGTCCGCGGTAACTTGCCTTCCTTAATCTCGTGTTTTCTTGTTGATCTATCCAGGTTCGGTGACACCACCCCATTAAAGTCACCCATCACTATCATTTTTTGATCCATCCACTCTGTTAACTTATTACCTAATTCAGAGAAAAAGACTGCTTTTCTGTCATTAGGTGCGTATAGTCCGACGACAATAATCTTTACTCCTTGAAACATAATCTGCACTACAATCATTCTCCCTTGTTCATCTTTATACAGTAATTTTGGATCAAGTTTTTCCTTTATATATAGAACCACTCCTCGTTTCTTAACTCTATCTGAAGCCACAAAATCCAATCCTAATCTCTTATTGCTTAAAATTCTCTTATGCTTTCTTATTACGTGAGTCTCTTGTAGGCAGATTAAGTCAAGGTTCCTTTGTAATAGAATATGCGCAATCTGATTCCTTTTATTTTTATTGTTGAGTCCGTTCACGTTCCAGGTCAGAACTTTTAGAGCCATCACTTGTATGCAAATAATAAAATAACAAGTCTAGATTAAATCTACTGCTTTTTATCGTCTATCTCTTCTCCTTCTCCTGGTTTTAAAGTAACTGGAAAATAACTGAAATTGAAACTGTTGTCTATTTTGTGAATTGGGGGATTAAAAAAGGTTATTTTTTTTAAGGCAACAATTTTTGACTGCTACTGTGTCCCCCTAGAGGAAGCTTGAAATTGTTACAATAACAACTGGGCCAGGGGAATTTTCCACTTCAAAAAAAAATTCAGGCCGTGGGACTGACCTTGGGTTTAACTAGAGTGTTATGGCAGATGGGAAAGAAAAGATAGATTTGCCTCAGGAAAAAAACAACGAGGTCTGGCAGATCTTTTCGCCCAGACACTGGGCTGCAGCGAAGAGCATCAACATCTGGCCCCTCTGCATCATCAGGGGCTGCATTTGTACAACCTAAACCTAAAGGAATGGCAACCGAAGATGTTTTAGCTCAGGTTTTAGGCAAAATTAATGAATCTCTGGAAAAACTAAGTAAACAAGTAGCTGAAGCATCAATTAAAATTGATCAAATAATAAATAATAATAATACATTTTATTTATATCCCACCCTCCCCAGCCGAAGCTGGGCTCAGGGCGGCTAACAACAATCAAAATAGTTCAACATTCTAAAACATTCATTATAAAATTAATCAAATCAAATTAAAATCAAATTAATGGCAACCATCAAGCAAAATTTTGTGCAGATTGCCAGAGGAGGGGGTCAGGCTGCGCCCTGAGAAAAGGCCTGGTGGAACAGCTCTGTCTTGCAGGCCCTGCGGAAGGATGTCAGGTCCTGCAGGGCCCTAGTCTCTTGTGACAGAGCGTTCCACCAGATTGGAGCCGCGGCCGAAAAGGCCCTGGCTCTAGTTGAGGCCAGCCTAACCTCTCTGAGGCCTGGGATCTTTAGGGTGTTTTTATTTGCAGACCGTAAATTTCTCTGTGGGACATACCAGGAGAGGCGGTCCCGTAGGTACGAGGGTCCTAGGCCGTATAGGGCTTTAAAGGTTAAAACCAGCACCTTAAACCTGATCCTGTACTCCACCGGGAGCCAGTGCAGCTGGTACAGCACCGGATGGATATGATCTCGCAGCGAAGACCCCGTAAGGAGTCTCGCCGCGGCATTCTGCACCCGCTGGAGTTTCTGGGTCAGTCTCAAGGGCAGCCCCACGTAGAGCGAGTTACAATAATCCAGTCTGGAGGTGACCGTCGCATGGATCACAGTGGCTAGGTCAGGGCGAGAGAGATAAGGAGCCAACTGCTTAGCTTGGCGGAGATGAAAAAATGCCGCCTTTGTTATAGCTGTAATCTGCACCTCCATAGAGAGGGAGGTATCGAAGATTACACCCAAACTCTTCACGGACGATGCTGGCACTAATTGCACCCCCGCAAGAGACGGGAGTTGCCCCCTCAATCCCATATCGCTCCGTCCCAGCCAGAGGACCTCTGTCTTCGAAGGGTTTAACTTCAACCGGCTCCCACGTAACCATCCAGCCACAGCTTCCAGACATCTGGTCAGTGTATCTGGGGCCGAGTCAGGATGGCCATCCATCAACAGATAGAGTTGGGTGTCATCGGCATACTGATGGCAACCCAGCCCAAAACTCCGGACAAGCTGGGCGAGGGGGCGCATAAAGATGTTAAAAAGCATCGGGGAGAGAATCGCACCCTGAGGCACTCCACACACCAAGGAGTGGCACGATGACACTTCCCCCCCAAGCGCCACCCTCTGTCCCCGACCGGAGAGAAACGAGCGCAGCCATTGAAGGACTGTGCCCTGGATCCCCACGTCGGCAAGGCGGCGGTCCAGGAGTTCGTGATCGACCATGTCGAAGGCTGCTGACAGGTCTAGAAGAATCAGCAGCCCCGACCCGCCTCGATCCAGCTGCCTGCGGAGATCATCTGTTAGGGCGACCAGAGCTGTCTCGGTCCCATGACCAGCGCGGAAGCCGGACTGGAATGGATCGAGAACAGATGTTTCATCCAGAAACCTACCAAGCTGTTCAGCAACCGCTCTCTCAATCACCTTACCCAGGAATGGAAGATTTGAAACCGGGCGGTAATTGGATAGATCTAAAGGATCTAATGATGTTTTCTTTAAGAGCGGACGCACCACTGCCTCCTTCAGTTCCCCTGGGAATATCCCAGTGCCAAGGGACAAATTGATGATATCACCCAGGGGGGCCCGCACCTCGTCTGGACACGCTCTAATCAGCCAGGACGGGCACGGGTCAAGAGGACACGTGGTGGGCTTTCCAGCTTGGAGGAGTCTGTCCACATCGGCTGGGGATATCCGGTCAAAGTGGTCCAATACTGGACCCGAGGACAGTCGAGGGGCCTCCAGTTCCTTCATTGTATCCAAATTGGCAGGGAGGTCATGGCGGAGCAACAGGACCTTCTCCGCAAAAAAGCTCGCAAATGCCTCGCAGCTGTGTGTCGAATTGTTATTTAAATTTGGCTGTCCTTCGAGGGACGTTAAAGACCTAATTATACTAAATAATTGCGCCGGGCGAGAGCTAGCGGAGGCAATGGAGGCCGAGAAGTAGGACTTCTTAGCGGCCTTCACTGCCATCTCGTAGGTTTTCATAAAAACCCTATAAGATGTTCTTGAAGCTCCGTCACGGGCACCCCGCCATACTCGCTCTAGCCGTCTGAGGTCCCGCTTCATTTTCCGAAGCTCCTCGGTAAACCAGGGAGCCCGGTTTCTGCGGGGTCGCAGAGGGCGCCTAGGTGCGATCTCATCGATGGCTGCTAGGAGCTGGATATTCCAGCCCTCAACAAGCTCAGTCAATGAGTCGCCAGGGGGAGCAAGGTCCCGCAAGGCCTGACGGAATCTATCAGGGTCCATCAGCCTCCGCGGGCGAGCCCAAATTGGCTCGCCACCTAAGCAGGGTGGGGGTGGAAAATCAATCCTGGCTTTCAGTGCGTAGTGATCAGACCATGGCACCTTCATCGAGGGAGACATGATCACATCTATACCGGCACCAAAGATCAAATCCAGCGTGTGGCCTGCTTGATGTGTGGGGCCCGAAACAAACTGGGAGAGCCCTAGTGTCGCCATGGAAGACACCAGGTCCAGAGCCTGTGAGGAGGGAGTAGCATCAGCATGGATGTTGAAGTCCCCCAGTACCAATAGGTTGGGGAACTCCAAGGCCCAGCCGGCCACCGCCTCCAACAGGCCTGACAGGGTGGCTGCTGGTGCGCTAGGTGGCCGGTACACCAGCCAGACAGCCAAGCTCACCTCGGAGCCCCACACTAGGCCAACACATTCAATGCCGGGGATCGATGGCGATGGTAGAGCCCTGAAAGAACAGACTTCTCGGATTAATAATGCCACCCCTCCCCCCCGGCCCACAGTCCGCGACTGGTGGAGGACGGAGAAACCCGGGGGCGCCATCTCTCGTAAGGTAACAGTTTCCCCTTCGCGCACCCAGGTCTCCGTCACACAAGCCAGGTCAACCCCCTGCGAGGTAAAGAAATCTCGCAGGGTGGCGGTTTTTTTGCCTATAGACCTGGCATTGCACAGCACCAGTGACGGAGGTGAGTAATCCTTGCTCACCCTACCTTCGTCCCTCGGGATGGGGCGCAGATTGGAAGGGGTACGAGCATATCCATATCTCGATCCCCTTCGCCTATGACATCTGCCCCCACCGCCATACCTCCCTCGCCCCACTACGGTAGCAATCCCAAGCCTCAAACCAACCTCCATTTACAGAATAGAAAACAAATCAAATCAAAAACAATTGTACCAACACAACAAATCCCCACCCCACTCAATAGCCAACCCCAAACCAAAATAAAACAGAACAAAATAGAAATACATCAAAATACTACAAGTAGTAACAATCTGGGACAGAAGGTAAATACTAATACAGAAACTATTGAGAAACTGCTACAGGAATCTACTTTGACTAAAAAGACAGCTGAAGAAGCAAAGGAAATAGCAGTTGCTGTAGAAGAGAAGATACCACCGATACATAGACAACTTGAGGACCACAGGTCGATATTGTCTATGATTGAATTGAAGGAGAAACAAACGAATTTGAGGATCAGGGCTGTACCTGAACTTGAGAAAGACAATCTGACTCACTTTCTTATGCAGGAATTTGCAGACTTTTGGGACCTAGATTTGGAGAAGGAAGATTTTAAGATAGTGAGTGCTTTTAGGCTTGGAAGAGGAGGGAAGAAGAACAGGGTGAGAGACTGTTTGATCACCCTCCGAACAAAAGAGGAGAGAGACAAAATCTTGAGTCTGCACTTTCAGAAGACTTTAGAAATACATCAGTCAAGAGTGGAGATATTTAAAGACATTCCGAAATATCTTTTGGACCTTAGGTCCAATTATGGAGATTTGCTTGCCCTGTTGAGAAGTAACAGAATTATCTTTAGGTGGGAATTTCCCCAAGGCAGGCCTATCTTTCAGCTTCAAAGGAAGAAAGATAAAAATAAGATCAGTGGACGACAAAGAAAGATTTTTGAAAGACCACGGAGAAGACCTGCAGAAAGAATCTGGAGAAGAGCTAAGAGCACTAGAAAGAGGAATATTAGAAATAGCAAAACTACCTTTTGGACTGGACTGCCTAGAGAAGGTGATACCACCGACAGAGCAGGAACAGGCACTTGGTGCAGTTGGAGGAAAAGTAAAGTAACTACATCATGGCTCTGCAACTATTAAGCTGGAATTCTAATGGTCTCAACTCCCCCCAGAAAAGGAAAAGAGTTTTTCATTTATTAAAAAAGGAACAATTGGACTTGATTTGTTTACAGGAAACACACGTCATACGGCTACGTAGAAAATTACTGATCAACAAAAGACTGGGTCAGGAGTTTATCTCATCGGACAAAGTTAAAAAAAGAGGAGTAGTGATTTATGCAAAGGAGAGACTATCACCGAAATTTATCTTTAAAGACGACCAAGGAAGATTTGTGGCAATTGAAATTCAAATACAAGGAGAGAAATTCTTAATAGTAGGAGTTTATGCACCAAACGAGGGGAAATCTGAATTCTTTAAAAAGTTGCATGAGACCTTGATGGACTATTTGGACTATAATGTGATTTTGATGGGAGATATGAACGGAGTTGTAATGTGTATGGGTTGCTCGTGCGTAAGTTGCCGCCTCTCCAGGCTTTGTTGCCTTGCTAAACCTTTCAGTCTGGGCAGCCCTTCACTTCGTGGCTGCCTCAGTCGCTAGCAGAATCCGTCAGTGGGCGTTTCTTAAATCTTTTCCAACATAAAAGTTGTTTGACACCCAGTCTCCTCCTACTCTCTCTGCGCGGAAGTCTTCTGTGCAGGGTGGGCGTGGGTAGCGGAGGACCCGTGCTCTCCCCGCTGGTGTCCGGTGAAGAGTCCTGGAGCCCTCTCGCCGATTCCCCCATCAGCCCCTCTATATCCCTGGTGTTGCGCTGATTTGCTTCCCCATCTGAGGAGCTGCCTCTCTCCCTGCTAGGCCCTTCTCCAGCATCATTTGAGAGCCTTCCCTCCGCCTCTAGCTCCGATGTCAGTTCCCTGACAGGAGTGGTATCTACAAATATGGACAAGGCACAAAGACAGGTAGTCACTAAGGATGGTAGACTACCGAAAACCTTTTTTGAGATGACAGACAATTTGGATTTAGTTGATATCTGGAGAACAAAGAATCCCTTGGCTAGAGAGGGAACCTTCTTCTCTGAAGCCAAAATGACATGGACAAGAATTTGTTGGCTTTTTGCAGTATAGTAACGCTGCAGAGAGCTTGCTGGGGAGATCATGCATTAAAAAGAAAGGACTCAAAAGTACTTAAAGAAGGTTTTAATAAGAAAAACAAAAACTCCATTTACACTAAATACATCAACAAACCAGACCCAACCACCAACCCATCCCCCAGGGTAATGGGAGAGCTAGGTGCTGCTCCTTATATACTCTACCCAAATGCTGACACACCTTAATCAAATACAACTCAGCAGCACCTGCTATGTTACACAGCTGTAAAGCTGGGTCTCGTTATCTTGCTCTGGCCCTTGCTCTGGCCCCTTAAAGACATACACATGGAGTGGAACAATGATGAACCTTTACATTTAAAGAAACCATTCAACAGAATTGATCAAATATGGGTAACTAGAGGAATGGCACCAAAGATAAGAAAGGTGGAAATTTGTCCAAAAACCTGCTCCGACCATAATGCTGTGAAGATGGAGATGAAACTAACACCAACTGGCTGTTTCTTTCTTTTTTAAAAAAATGATATTCATTAAAGTTTCAAAGAAGAAATTACATAAATAAAAAGAGGGGGGGGAGAAAAAGAAATAAAAAGGGGAAAAAATACAGAATACAGAAAAAAGATAAAAAACACTTAAAAAACACATCAATCTTCCATGCCTTACATTTCATTTCCTTACTTCCCCGGACCTCCTCACACCTCCCTTTTTTGTATTCCAGTTCTGTTAGTTAATTCAGCAATTCCTTTCCCTCTTTGTTTTTGTCTTAATCCTTTAACTTAATATATTATAACTTTGAATTTTCACCTGTTAACAATCCATTTTTACATACACCTTTATAACATTACTGCTAAAACCACTTAACTTCATTCTGACATCATTCTAACATTCTTTAATTTTGCAATATTTCCGTAAATAGTCTTTAAATTTCTTCCAATCTTCTTCCACCGACTCTTCTCCCTGGTCTCGGATTCTGCCAGTCATTTCCGCCAGTTCCATATAGTCCATCACCTTCATCTGCCATTCTTCCAGAGTGGGTAGATCTTGTGTCTTCCAGTACTTTGCAATAAGAATTCTTGCTGCTGTTGTGGCATACATAAAAAAAGTTCTATCCTTCTTTGGCACCAATTGGCCGACTATGCCCAGGAGAAAGGCCTCTGGTTTCTTCAGGAAGGTATATTTAAATACCTTTTTCATTTCATTATATATCGTCTCCCAGAAAGCCTTAATCCTTGGGCATGTCCACCAAAGGTGAAAGAATGTACCTTCAGTTTCTTTACATTTCCAACGTTTATTATCGGGCAAATGATAGATTTTTGCAAGCTTGACTGGTGTCATGTACCACCTGTAAATCGTTTTCATAATATTCTCTCTTAAGGCATTACATGCCATAAACTTCATACCTGTGGTCCATAACTGTTTCCAGTCAGCAAACATAATGTTATGTCCAATATCTTGTGCCCATTTGATCATTGCAGATTTCACCGTTTCATCCTGTGTATTCCATTTCAACAGCAAGTTATACATCTTTGACAGAATCTTGGTTTTGGGTTATAACAGTTCTGTTTCTAATTTTGATTTTTCCACCTGGAATCCAATTTTCTTGTCCAAATTATATGCTTCTCTTATTTGGTAATAATGAAGCCAATCACGCACTTTGTTTTTTAGTTGTTCAAAACTCTGCAATTTCAATTTGTCTCCTTCTTGTTCCAAAATTTCCCAATATTTCGGCCATTTGACCTCCATATTGAGCTTTTTCAGAGCTTTCGTTTCCATCGGTGACAGCCACCTTGGGGTTTTGTTCCTGACAATATGATTTTTAAATGCTTTATGTGCTTTGACCTTATCATACCACAAATATGCATGCCATCCAAATACATTATTAAAACCTTCTAAATCCAAAATGTCTGTGTTTTCAAGAAGCAGCCATTCTAAAGAAGGATAGAACTTTCTTTATGTATGCTACAACAGCAGCAAGAATACTTATTGCAAAGTATTGGAAGACACAAGATTTACCCACTCTGGAAGAATGGCAGATGAAGGTGATGGACTATATGGAACTGGCGGAAATGACTGGCAGAATCCGAGACCAGGGAGAAGAGTCGGTGGAAGAAGATTGGAAGAAATTTAAAGATTATCTACGGAAATACTGTAAAATTAATGAATGTTAGAATGATGTTGGACTGAAGTTAAGTGGTTTTAAGCAGCAATGTTAAAAGGAATAGGTAAAAATGGATTGTTAACAGGTGAAAATTTAAAGTTATTATATTTTAAGGTAAGAGATTAAGATAAAATTAAAGAGGGAAAGGATTTGCTAAACTAAGTAATTTGAACTGGAATACAAAAATGGAGGTGTGAGGAGGTCGGGGAAACAAGCAAATGAAAGATAAGACATGGAAAGACTAATCTGTTTTTTAATTGTTTTTATCTTGTATTTTTACGTTTTTCTTCTATTTTTTCTCTTTAATTCTTTTTTCGTTTTGTTTTTTGTTTTTTGCATATTTTGTAATATGTTGAAACCTTAATAAATATCTTTAAAAAAAAAAAAGTCATTTGGGCCAAAGGAAGGGGACTAAGCCACCACATACATAACCCAGCTTCACCAGAGACCCAGTGTGGTGTAGGGCAGGGGTTGGGAAGGCTTACTGGGCATGGGCCAGATCACTCCTGTGGAGATCATCCATGGGCCAGACCAGCGCAGTGCCATGCCAGAAATTGCCTCTGCACATTTCTGCGGTGCCGGAAAATGCTTCTGCGCATTCACAGATGTTGAAAAGCACCCCTGCGCAGAAGCGATTTCCGGAGGCTGGGCATGCGCGGAGTCAATTTCGGGAGCTGTGGAAGAGAGTCCCCGTGCCACCATAACCCTACCCCTACCCCTACCCCTGTGCCTAACACTACGCCTAACCCTACCCCTACCCCTACCCCTAACCCAAACCCTAACCCTAACTGTCAGGGGTTCAGGGACAGAGGCACAGGGGAGGCAGGAGATGGAGAGCGATGGGGAAGAATCCCAGGACAGCGAGGAAGAGGATGGCAGTGGCTCGGGGGATTCCATGAGCCTCTCCAGCGAATCTGAGGATTCCCAGGAGGGGGCGCCTGTGGTCAGGACAAGGGGGGTCCCAGGGGGGACGCATCAGGGACAAGAGGCTAGCAGGGAGTCCCAAAGCGGCAGCTGGAAATCGGGACCAGTTTCCCCACCAGAGCGTGGCGAGGGGGGGGGGAGTTCCAGTGTGTCAGGGGAAGCAGCTCCGTCAGCAGGAGTGGGAGGAAGGTCAGAACAGGGCATCCTCCCGGAAGGGGAGGGGAGCAGTGAAGGGAGTAATGTAACGATCAGAAGAAAGGTTGGGAGTTGGGCACGTGCGCCAAGTTCAAATGTACAGGCGCACATGAAAACAGGAAGCCCGGAAGGGGAGCCAGGTCCTAAAGGAGGGAGGGGGAGCAATCCGGAGATTCGGCGTCAGAGGAATCCAGGAGGAGCGAAACCTCGGCGGGCAGCAAGACCCTGCGGAAGAGGGGGGAGAGAAGGAGGTGGAGCCGAGCAAGGCTCTTAAGCTGGTGCAGGGGAGGGTCTGACTCAGAGGGGACTTCAATGGTCTAGCGTTACAGACGTAGAGCTGCGCGCCGCGGCTGTGAAACGGACAATGAACTTCAATAAACTCTTCTGTATATAAAGAGCAACTGGCGTTGGTCCTCTGTGAGCTGGGACCTGAGGCAGCTCTGACACTAACCCTAAACCCTATCCCTACATCTAACCCTACCCTACCCTACCCTAACATAAACACTACCCCTACCCCTACCCCTAAACCCTACCCCTAACCCTAAACCTACTTTTACCCCTACGCCTACCCCTAAACTAAACCCTAACCCTAACCCTAACCCTAACCCTAACTCTAACTCTAACAATAACCCTAACCCTAACCCTAACCCTAACCCTAACCCTAACCCTAACCCTAACCCTAACCCTACCCCTACCTCTAACCCTAACCCTAACCCTACCCCTATTGCTTACCCCTGCCCCTGCCCCTAACCCAAACCCAAACCCTACCCCTACCCCTACCCCTACCCCTATGCCTACGCCTACGCCTACCCCTAAGCCTACCCTTACCCCTACCCCTACCCCTACCCCTACCCCTACCCCTAACCCTAACCCTAACCCTAACCCTAACCCTAACCCTAACCCTAACCTAAACCCTACCCCTACCTCTAACCCTAACCCAAACCCTAACCCAAAACCTAACCCTAACCCTAACCCTAACCCTAACCCTAACCCTAACCCTAACCCTAAACCCTAACCTAAACCCTAACCCTAACCCTAACCCTACCTCTAACCGTAACCCTAACCCTACCCAACCCCTACCCCTACACGTACCCCTACCCCTATTGCTAACCCCTGCCCCTGCCCCTGCCCCAAACCCTACCCCTACCCCTACCCCTACCCCTACCCCTACCCCTAACCCTAACCCTAACCCTAACCCTAACCCTAACCCTAACCCTAACCCTAACCCCTAAACCCAAACCCTAACCCTAACCCTAACCCTAACTCTAACTCTAACTCTAACTCTAACTCTAACTCTAACTCTAACCCTAATCCTAACCCTAAACCCTAACCTAAACCCTAACCCTAACCCTAACCCTACCCATAACCGTAACCCGCGCAACCCTGACCCTGACCCTAACCCTAACCCTAACCCTAACCCTAACCCTAACCCTAACCCTAACTCTAACTCTAACTCTAACAATAACCCTAACCCTAACCCTAACCCTAACCCTAACCCTAACCCCTAAACCCAAACCCAAACCCTAACCCTAACCCTAACCCTAACTCTAACTCTAACTCTAACTCTAACTCTAACCCTAATCCTAACCCTAAACCCTAACCTAAACCCTAACCCTAACCCTAACCCTACCCATAACCCTAACCCTAACCCCTAAACCCAAACCCAAACCCTAACCCTAACCCTAACTCTAACTCTAACTCTAACTCTAACCCTAATCCTAACCCTAAACCCTAACCTAAACCCTAACCCTAACCCTAACCCTACCCATAACCGTAACCCGCGCAACCCTGACCCTAACCCTAACCCTAACCCTAACCCTAACCCTAACCCTAACCCTAACCCTAACCCTAACCCTAACCCTAACCCTAACTCTACCACTACCCCTGACCCTACCCCTAACCCTAACCCTAACCCTAACCCTATCTGTCAGAGGTTCAGGGACAGAGGCACAGGTGAGGGGGGAGACGGAGAGCGATGGGGAAGAATCCCAGGACATTGAGGAAGTGGATGACAATGACTTGAGGTCTTCCATGAGTCTCTCAAGTGAATCGGAGGATTCCCAGAAGGGGGCGCCCCTGGTCAGGCCAAGGGGGGTCACAGGGGGGACTTGCCAGGAGCAGGGAAGCAGCAGGGAAACCCCGAGTGGGAGTGGGAGATCGGGGCCGGCTTCCCAGCAGGAACGGAGTGAAGAGGGTGGAGTTCCCAGTGTAACACACGGAGCAGAGCAGGAAGGAGACAGGGGAAAAAGATCGGGGCAGGACGTCCTGCCGGAAGGGGCAGAGAGTAGTACAGGGAGTAGTGTAAGTGTCAAGAGGAAGGTCAGGGGTAGCGAACGCGCGCCAAGTTCAAATGTGGAGGCGCGCGGAAATGCAGAGAGCCCGGAGGAGGAGCCTGGTCCCAAAGCACGAAGGAGGGGGGAGCAGGCATCTGAGGAATCCGCGTCAGGGGAAAGCAGGAGGGAAGGAACCCAGGGGGGCAGAAAGACCCTGCGGAAAAGGAAGGACAGGAAGAGGTGGACTAGCACAAGCCTCTTAAGCTGGTGTAGGGGCGGGACCGATTCAGAGGGGACTTCAAACGTCTAAGGCTAAGAGACGCGGGGCTGCACGCCTGGTTGTGGAACCAATAATGAACTGCAATAAACATCCTTGTATATAAGAAGAGCTTGGCGTTGGTCTTTTGTGAGCTGAGACCTGAGGCAGCCCCTGACAGTTAGGGTTAGGGTTAGGGGTTAGGGGTTAGGGTTAGGGTTAGGGTTAGGGTTAGGGTTAGGGTTAGGGTTAGGGTTAGGGTTAGGGGTAGGGTTAGGGTTAGGGTTAGGGTTAGGGTTAGGGTTAGGGTTAGGGTTAGGGTTAGGGGTAGGGTTAGGGGTAGGGGTAGGGGTAGGGTTAGGGGTAGGGTAGGGGTACGGGTAAAGGTAGGGGTAGGGTTAGGGTTGCGCCGGTTATTGTTATGGGTATTGTCAGGGCTGCCCTAGGTCCCAGCTCACAGAGGACCAACGCCACTCCGTTGTTATGTACAAAAGTCTTTATTGAAGTTCATTTCCGTTTTCACAGCCGCAGTGTGCAGCCCTACGTCCGAACTCTAGACCGTTGAAGCTCCGTCTGAGTCCCCTCCTCCCAGACACCAGTTCAAGACCCTTGCCTTGCTCCACCTCTTCCTTTGCTCTCTCTTCCTCTGGGTCCGCCTGCCCGCTGGGGTTTCGCCCTTCCTAGATTCTTCTGATGGTGATTCCTCTGATTGTTCCCCCTCCCTCCGGCGGGCTTTAGGACCTGGTTCCCAATCCGGGCTTTCTGCTGTCCCGCGCGCCTGTACATTTGAACTTGGCACGCGCGCCCAGCCCCCAACCTTCCTTCTGACCGTTACACTGCTCCTGTCACTGCTTTCCTCCTCCTCGGGGGGGGGGGGCTGCTGGCTCTGACCTCCCCTCCATTCCCCCTCTCTCCGATGGAGATGGAGGCGTGGTCAGCCCTGACTCATCTCCTCTCCCTGCTGGAGGAGACGCTGGCCCTGACACACGGGAAACTCCCCCACCCCCCCGCTACGCTCTGGTGGGGAAGCTGGTCCTGATCTCCAGCTGCTGCTTTGGGAGTCCCCGCTGGCCCCTTGCTTCTGGTGTGTCCCCCCTGGGACCCTTCTTGCCCTGACCACCGGCGCCCCCTTCTGCGAATCTTCTGATTCGCTGGAGATGCTCATGGAATCTCTCGGGTCACTGTCATTCTCCCCCCCCCCGCTGCCCTCAGATTCTTCCCATTCACTATCCATCTCCTGTCTCCCCTGTGCCTCTGTCCCTGAGCCCCTGACAGGTATGGTTAGGGTTAGGGTTAGGGTTAGGGTTAGGGTTAGGGTTAGGGGTTAGGGTTAGGGTTAGGGTTAGGGTTAGGGTGAGGGTGGGCGTGAGGGTTAGTGTTAGGGGTAGGGGTAGGGGTTAGGGTTAGGGTTAGGGTTAGGGTTAGGGTTAGGGGTAGGGGTAGGGGTAGGGGTAGGGGTAGGGGTAGGGTTAGGGTCAGGGTTGCGCCGGTTACGGTTAGGGGTAGGGGTAGGGTTAGGGTTAGGGGTAGAGTTAGGGTTAGGGGTAGGTTTAGGATTAGGGTTAGGGTTAGGGTTAGGGTTTAGGGTTAGGGTTAGGGTTAGGGTTAGGGTTAGGGTTAGGGTTAGGGTTAGGGTTAGGGTTAGGGTTTGGGTTAGGGTTAGGGTTAGGGTTAGGGTTAGGGTTAGGGTTAGGGTTAGGTTTAGGTTTAGGTTTAGGTTTAGGTTTAGGATTAGTGTTAGGGTTAGGGGTAGGGGTAGGGGTAGGGTTAGGGTTAGGGTTAGGAGTAGGGATAGGGTTAGGGGTTAGGGGTGGGGGTAGGGGTAGGGGTAGGGTTAGGGGTAGGGGTAGGGGTAGGGGTAGGGGTAGGGGTAGGGGTAGGGGTTAGGGTTAGGGTTAGGGTTAGGGTTAGGGTTAGGGTTAGGGTTTAGGGTTAGGGTCAGGGTCAGGGTCAGGGTTAGGATAGGGGTAGGGGTAGGGTTAGGGTTTAGGTTAGGGTAGGGTAGGGTTAGGGTTAGGGTTAGGGTTAGGGTTAGGGTTAGGGGTAGGGTTATGGTTAGGGTTAGGGTTAGGGTTAGGGTTAGGGTTAGGGTTAGGGTTAGGGGTTAGGGGTAGTGGTAGTGGTAGTGGTAGGGGCAGGGGCAGGGGCAGGGGCAGGGGTTAGGGGTAGGGGTAGGGGTACGTTTAGGGTTAGGGGTTGGGTTTGGGTTTGGGGTAGGGGTAGGGGCAGGGGCAGGGGCAGGGGCAGGGGTTAGCAGTAGGGGTAGGGGTACGTGTAGGGTTAGGGGTTGGGGTAGGGCTTATCTTCTTATATACAAAGATGTTTATTGCAGTTTTTCGTCGAAATAATCCGCTGGCATGGGCCTGTGTTGGAAGAGTGCATGGAACTCGTCTTTAAGAAAAGGTTCCTCCAGAGCATAGTCCGGCACTCAACTGTTGGCGCTGGCCGGGGTACCTTCCCTTGCGAGGAGGTATTCTACTCCCTCCTCCCCCCATCTCGAGTCCAGAATTTCCGTGACCTCGTTGAGTGTCGTGGCCCTCGGTGACTTCCCCCCCTCTGGTGACTTTCTGCGTGGGTCTGGTGCCGTCCCTGGCTTCTGAAATCTGTGTGGGGCCTTGTAGGGTTTGAGTACCGACCTATGAAAGACCGGGTGCATTCTGGAACCTTCTGGGAGCGTCAACCTAAAAGCTTTGGGTTTGATCCTGGCCTCAACTTGGTATGGCCCTAGCTGTTTGTGTCCTAGCTTCTTCTTAGCTAGCGACTTGGCCGGCACCACCTGGGCCGCTAACCATACCCAGTCCCCCACCTGGATGTCTTCCCCTGCCCTCCTGTGCCTATCTGCCTGCACTTTCTATGCGTGTTTAGCTAGCTCCAGGTGCCGTCGGAGTTCCTCGTGGACCTCCTGCAATTCTGCTGCTAAGTGCTCAGCTCCAGAGGAGGGCAACCAAAATGGTCAAAGGCCTGGAAACGATGCCTTATGAGGAACGGCTAAGGGAGCTGGGCATGTTTAGCCTGGAGAAGAGGAGGTTAAGGGGTGATATGATAGCCATGTTCAAATATATAAAAGGATGTCACATAGAGGAGGGAGAAAGGTTGTTTTCTGCTGCTCCAGAGAAGCGGACACGGAGCAATGGAGCCAAACTACAAGAAAGAAGATTCCACCTAAACATTAGGAAGAACTTCCTGACAGTAAGAGCTGTTCAACAGTGGAATTTGCTGCCAAGGAGTGTGGTGGAGTCTCCTTCTTTGGAGGTCTTTAAGCAGAGGCTTGACAGCCGTATGTCAGGAGTGGTCTGATGGTGTTTCCTGCTTGGCAGGGGGTTGGACTCGATGGCCCTTGTGGTCTCTTCCAACTCTATGATTCTATGATTCTATGATTCTATGATTCTATGATTCTATGATTCCCTGCGGCTCCCCTTCGTCGTCGTCTCCAACCCCGGGAAGGTTCTGGGATGCCGCCCATTGTTGGCGAAGAACGGTGTCACCCCCGTTGACGCGTGCTTCGTGTTGTTGTAGGCAAACTCGGCCAGCGGCAGGTAGTCCACCGAAGTCGCAGGCTGTTGATTGGCGTAACATCGCAGGTACTGCTGCATGATGGCGTTTACCCTCTCCGCTTGGCCGTTGGTCTGCGGATGCATCGCCGACGCTAAGTTAATCTTGAAGTTCAGGATACCCAGCAGCTTCCGCCAGAAACTGGAAATGAATTGGCGGCCCCGGTCGGACAGGACAGACCGTGGTAAGCCGTGCACTCTGAACACGTGGTCTATGAACAGCTTGGCGGTCTGTTCCGCTGTGGCCACCTTCGCGCAAGGAATGAAATGCGCCATCTTGGTGAACAGGTCTACAACCACAAGTACCGCCGTCTTGCCTCTCGAACTGGGTAGATCAGTAACAAAGTCCAGCGCCACCCTCTCCCACGGTTGTAGTGGCGTCTCCAGCAGTTCCAGCAGTCCCGCTGGCTTCTTGTGCACTGGTTTGGATCTCTGGCAAGTGTCACATCTGGCAACGTAATCCGCGACCTCTCCTCGCATCTGGGGCCACCAAAAGTCCCTGGCTACTAAGTCCGCTGTCTTTTCCTTGCCGAAGTGACCCGCGCTGGGCGCGTCGTGCAACTGCTGCAGGACTTTCGCGCGGAGATCGTCCCCCGGCACGTAGAGAGCACCTTTGCGGGTTAGCAGACTGTCTCGTATCTGGAAATCGTTGTCCTTCGCTGTGCCTCTCCGCAGTTCCTCCATCTTGGATTGCGCCAACGGATCCGTCTGCAGCGCGCGATGCACCGCGTCCAGGTCCACGGCTGCTGAAGCGCATGCCCATGCCTGTGGTGCGAAAATGTGCTTGGCCGCCACTGGTGCCGCTTCCTCGAGATACTGCGGTTTTCTGGAAAGCGCATCTGCTATGACATTGTTGTCTCCCGGGATGTACTCTATCCTGAAGTCGAAATCCGCAAAGAACTCTGCCCAGCGTATGTGCCTCTGGCTCTGGAGCTTCGCCGTGCGCCAATACTCTAGGTTCTTGTGGTCCGTGCGGACCTGCACGGTGTGTTTGGCTCCGATGAGGAAGTGCCTCCACGCCTTGAAAGCCGCGTGAATGGCCAACAGCTCCCTGTCCCAGATGGTGTAGTTCTGTTCCGACTTGCTGAGTTTCCGGGAATAGAAAGCGCAGGGCCTCCAGTTCCCTTGCGGATCTTCCTGCAAGAGGACGGCCCCCACCGCTCTGTCTGATGCGTCAGTCTCAACCCGCATGGGCCTGCCAGGATTCACGTGTAGCAGCTGTTCTTCGGACGCGAAGAGGCTCTTAAGTTTCCGAAAGGACTGCTCCGCCTGGTCCGTCCAGGTGAACTTCTTCTTCTTGGAACTGAGGGTGTCCGTGATAGCTGCCGTCTCTTTCGCGAAACCCCTGATGAACTTGCGGTAAAAGTTGGCGAAGCTGACGAACCTCTGGACCTCCTTCCGATTGCGTGGGCTCTTCCAGTCCAACACTGCGCGGACCTTGGCACTGTCCATGGCCAGTCCCTTGTCGGACAGCCTGTAGCCCAGGAAATCCACCTCCGTCACGTCGAACTGGCACTTTTCCAGTTTGGCGTAGAGCCTGTGCTCCCGTAGCCTCTGCAGGACCTCCTTTACGTCCCTCTCGTGAGCCTCCTGCGATTCCGAGAAGATCAGGATGTCGTCGAGGAAGCACACGCACTTCTTGTAGAGGAGTCCCGCTAGCACGTGGTGCATGAAAGCCTGGAAACAGTGGGAGCCATTTTGGAGACCAAACGGCATAACTCTGTACTCATAGGTGCCCAACGGTGTGAACTTGGCCGTCTTCCACTCATCACCCTCCCGCATGCGTATGAGATTGTATGCTCCGCGTAGATCCAACTTGGTGAAGATCCTCCCCTTCCTCACCGTCGCGAGCAGGTCGTCAATCTTGGGCATGGGGAAGGCCTTGGGCTTAGTCATCGAGTTTATGGCCCTATAGTCCACAATGAGTCTTTTTTGGGGCGTGTCCTTCTTCTTCACGAAAAACACCGGACTGCCCCCCTCTGCCTTGGATTCTTGGATGAATCCCCGCTTCAAATTGTGATCTATGAACTCCCTGAGTTCTTGCATCTCATCCTCAGACATGGAATACAGCTTCGCAGTCGGCAGCGTCGCCCCTGGTAAGAGGTCAATTGCACAGTTGTAGGGCCGGTGGGGTGGCAACTGATCAGCTTCCTTTTCGCAGAAGACCTCCAAAAACCCCTTGTACTTGTGGGGCACTGCCTGCACCATGCCGAGGTGCAACTGCTGCCCTTCCTCCTGGCCCTCCTCCTCCTGGCCGGTCTGGATGCAATGTTGCTCGCAGTAGGATGAGCCAAAGGTGAGCTGTGGCTATCCAGCCAACTCATGCCTAACACTATAGGCGTGTCTGACAGGCGGGTGACGTTGAAACTGATGACCTCGCGATGATTCCGAATCTGCAGCACCATGGGTGGCGTCTGTTGTACCACCTGCCCACCCAGCAGCTTCCTGCCATCGACGGTGACGACGTTTAAGGGCAGCGTTGCTGGTCGATGCGCTATGCTATGTTGCTTGATGAACTGCACCCCCACGAAGTCTGTGTTGCTCCCAGAGTCAATTGTAATGGGGACTTCCAGGGTGAGTCCATTAGGTAGCTGGAGATTTGCAGTGAGCTGCACCACTGGCTTGGGTGGTAAGGGATCTGTAGGTTGCAAAAGCACTGGGGACTGCTTTACTGACTCGCCTGGCTGAGCCCCAGCATCTCTGCTTCCAGCCAGGCATTGTCGTTTCCCTGAAACTGCTCTCCGTGGTGCGCTGCTTCTGTTACTGTTGCTAAGGCTGCAGTGTGCTTCTGGAGCCTCTGGGGGCACTCTTTGGCCATGTGTGCTGCACTGTCACAGATGTAACACTTCCTGCTCCCTCTAGGAGGCTTCGTCTTGACTGCTCCGGACGCTGGGGCTCCGGCAGCTGTCTGAGCCTTTGCACCACCAAGCTCCATTGGTTCCTCCCCCTCCCTCAGCAGAGGCGAGGGGTGCGCACGTCCCAGGTCCCTGGGAATAAAAGGAGGCGCTCTAGCTGGTGCGCGCACCTGGCGACCCTCCTCACTGTGCCAAGGGCGTTCTTCATGGCGCACTCCTATCATGAGTGCCCTCTTCACGACGTCTGCGAGGGTTCGAGGTCTGTCCCCCCTGGCTAACTCATCCTTCACGGAGCCATTGAGTCCCTCCCAGAACAAATCTCTCACTGCCAGGGAGTCTTTTTCCCAACCCAGCACATTCAGCAATGCAAAAAAGCGGGAATGGTACTGACGCACTGTAGCCTTGCCCTGTCGCAATCCATGCATCTCCCGTCGCGCCATATCCACGTCCACGGTGGATTGGAAGCAAGCGTCCATGGCTTTGATAAATTCGTTACAATCCCTGCGGGCAGGACCATCTTCGCGCCACAAATTGCGTAACCAGGCTCTAGCTTCCCCATGCAAGTGGGACACAATGAAGCCTACTTTCTCCTCCTCATCTTTAAAGTCTTTCCGAAGCAAATGCAGCGCATATACGACGTCTGCTCTGAAACTGGGATACTGCTTCACGTTCCCATCGAAGTGGGCTACTAAGCTGCCCCCCCCCCGCCGTCCGAGTCCGATTCCCTCTGATCTGGACCCCGGGAACCCCTCTTTGCACGCACGATCCCACCTGGCTTGCAGATCCTGGCAGCGCGCTTCTGCTTCTTCACCTTTCTGCTGGGGAACCACTACCGCAGTGGAAAGCTCGGTGACTGCGTTTCGCAGGGCTGTTATCTGCTCCTCAGTATTCATGTCTGCCAAACTTCGTGAGCTTCGCAAAAAATTTTTTTTGCAGTTTTGGGGAGGGGACTTACTGTCAGGGCTGCCTCAGGTCTTAGCTCACAAAAGACCAACGCCAAGTTCTTCTTATATACAAAGATGTTTATTGCAGTTCATTTTTCGCTCCACAGCCGAGGCGCGCAGCCCCACGTCTGTTACGCTTAGACCGCTGAAGTCCCCTCTGAGTCAGTCCCTCCCCTGCACCAGTTTAAGTGGCTTGCGCTGCTCCACCTCTTCCTTTCTCTCCTTTTCTGCAGGGTCTTCCTGCCCGCTGGGCTTTCGCCCCTCCTGGATTCCCCTGACGCTGAATCCCCAGACTGCTCTCCCTCCCTCCTGCGGGCTTTGGGACCTGGCTCCTCCTCCGGACTGCCTGTTCTTCCGCGTGCCTCCACATTTGAACTTGTCGCGGGCGCCCAACTCCTGACCTTCCTTTTGACATTTACGCTACTCCCTTCACTACTCCTCTCCCCTTCCGGGAGGACGGCTTTCTCCGACCTCCTCTCTCTCTCTGCTGCCGGAGCTGCTTCCCCTGTCACACTGGAACCTCCTCCCCCTTCGCTGCGCTCTGGTGGGGAAGCTGGTCCTGACTCCCAGCTGCCACTTGGGGATCCCTTGCTGGCCCCCTGCTCCTGACGCGTCCCCCCTAGGGCTCCCCTAGCCTTGACCACAGGCGCCCCCTCCTGGGAATCCTCAGATTCGCTGGAGAGGCTCATGGAATCCTCCGACCCACTGCCATCCTCTTCCTCGCTGTCCTGGGATTCTTCCCCATCGCTCTCCATCTCCTGCCTCCCCTGTGCCTCTGTCCCTGAACCCCTGACAGTTAGGGTTAGGGTTAGGGTTAGGGTTAGGGTTAGGGTTAGGGTTAGGGTTAGGGTTAGGGTTAGGGTTAGGGTTAGCGTTAGGGTGAGGGTGAGGGTGGGCGTGAGGGTTAGTGTTAGTGTTAGAGTTAGTGTTAGGGTTAGGGTTAGGGTTAGGGTTAGGGTTAGGGTTAGGGTTAGGGTTAGGGGTAGGGGTAGGGGTAGGGGTAGGGGTAGGTGTTAGGGTTAGGGTTTAGGGTTAGGGTTAGGGTTAGGGTTAGGGTTAGGGGTATGGTTAGGGGTAGTGGTAGGGTTAGGGTTAGGGTTAGGGTCAGGGTTGCGCGGGTTACGGTTATGGGTAGGGGTAGGGTTAGGGTTAGGGGTAGAGTTAGGGTTAGGGTTAGGGGTAGGGGTAGGGGTGGGGGTAGGGGTAGGGGTAGGGGTAGGGGTAGGGGTAGGGGTAGGGGTAGGGTTTGGGTTTGGGGTAGGGGTAGGGGTAGGGGTAGGGGCAGGGGTTAGCAGTAGGGGTACATGTAGGGGTAGGGGTTGGGTAGGGTTAGGTTTTAGGGTTAGGGTTAGGGTTAGGGTGGGCGTGAGGGTTAGTGTTAGTGTTAGGGGTAGGGGTAGGGGTAGGGGTAGGGGTAGGGGTAGGGGTAGGGGTAGGGGTAGGGTTAGGGTTTAGGGTTTAGGGTTTAGGGTTAGGGTCAAAGTTAGGATAGGGTTAGGGGTAGGGGTAGGGGTAGGGTTAGGGTTTAGGTTAGGGTAGGGTTAGGGTTAGGGTTAGGGTTAGGGTTAGGGTTAGGGTTAGGGTTAGGGTTAGGGTTAGGGTTAGGGTTAGGGTTATTGTTAGGGTTAGGGTTAGGGTTAGGGTTAGGGTTAGGGTTAGGGTCAGGGTCAGGGTCAGGGTCAGGGTCAGGGTTAGGGTTAGGGTTAGGGTTAGGGTTAGGGTTAGGGTTAGGGTCAGGGTCAGGGTCAGGGTCAGGGTCAGGGTTAGGGTTAGGGTTAGGGTTAGGGTTAGGGTTAGGATTAGGATTAGGGTTAGGGTTAGGGTTTGGGTTTAGGGTTTAGGGTTTAGGGTTAGGGTTAGGGTTAGGGGTAGGGGTAGGGGTAGGGGTAGGGGTAGGGGTAGGGGTAGGGGTAGGGGTAGGTGTTAGGGTTAGGGTTAGGGTTTAGGGTTAGGGTTAGGGTTAGGGTTAGGGTTAGGGTTAGGGTTAGGGGTAGGGGTAGGGGTAGGGGTAGGGGTAGGGTTAGGGGTAGTGGTAGGGTTAGGGTTAGGGTCAGGGTTGCGCGGGTTACGGTTATGGGTAGGGGTAGGGTTAGGGTTAGGGGTAGAGTTAGGGTTAGGGTTAGGGGTGGGGGTAGGGGTAGGGGTAGGGGTAGGGGTAGGGGTAGGGGTAGGGGTAGGGGTAGGGGTAGGGGTAGGGGTAGGGTTTGGGTTTGGGGTAGGGGTAGGGGTAGGGGTAGGGGCAGGGGTTAGCAGTAGGGGTACATGTAGGGGTAGGGGTTGGGTAGGGTTAGGTTTTAGGGTTAGGGTTAGGGTTAGGGTGGGCGTGAGGGTTAGTGTTAGTGTTAGGGGTAGGGGTAGGGGTAGGGGTAGGGGTAGGGGTAGGGGTAGGGGTAGGGGTAGGGGTAGGGGTAGGGGTAGGGGTAGGGGTAGGGGTAGGGGTAGGGGTAGGGGTAGGGTTAGGGTTTAGGGTTTAGGGTTTAGGGTTAGGGTCAAAGTTAGGATAGGGTTAGGGGTAGGGGTAGGGGTAGGGTTTAAGTTAGGGTAGGGTAGGGTAGGGTTAGGGTTAGGTTTAGGGTTAGGGTTAGGGTTATTGTTAGGGTTAGGGTTAGGGTTAGGGTTAGGGTTAGGGTTAGGGTTAGGGTTAGGGTTATGGTCAGGGTCAGGGTCAGGGTCAGGGTCAGGGTCAGGGTTAGGGTTAGGGTTAGGGTTAGGGTTAGGGTTAGGGTTAGGGTTAGGGTTAAGGTTAGGGTTGGGGTTAGGGGTTGGGGTAGTGGTAGGGGTAGGGGTAGGGGCTGTTGGGAATATTGCCAGGGAGATATAGTCCATCATGGCCCCAAGCCGGCTGCCGGACGTTCATCGATCTCCCGTAGTCACGCAGATCCAGCAATTAGCGACACAAAGCCTCAGAAATAGATAGGCTGCATTCCGGGGCTCGTGCACACTCTCTTTATCAGCAGAAAACACAGCCAGAAAGTTTGCACCGCAGAAGAGCATAATTTACAGACTTTATTTAGCGTTGAAAAGAACAAAGGAAAACATGACCGTTCTGAGTCAGCGTCTCTGACCGACTGAGAAATCGAAAGGAATAGCAAAAATAAACATCTTGTGAACAGGACATGCGCAGACTCTGTGACTCACAAAGCCTGCTCCCTTTTAAGGTGGAACGGAAATATCCTAACATCCTCCCCCTTTCCGTGTAACCTGTAGTACCTGTGGTTCAACCCAATTGCAACCTTTGTACATAAACCTTAAGTTGTTCTCTGTTAACAACCTTAGACAACAGATCAGCAGGAATTTCATTTCCTGGCATGTAGGACACTTGAATCAGTTCCTTCTGAATACACTCTCTTCCACGATGTAGCTTAATCTGCAAGTACTTGGTTCTTTGCTTGCAACTCTCCGAGTTCAGCAAAGCCAAACACCATCTATTGTCTTGATACACTTGTACAAGACATTTCACAGAAACCCCGATGTCCTTAAACAGTTGCATCAACCATTCACAATCCATGAGTGAAAATGACAGAGCATTGAGTTCTGCTTCACAGGAACTTAGGCTCACTGTTGTTTGCTTTTTGCACAACCAGTCAAACAGGCAGTGGTTGTACATGTAGCACACACCAGAAGTGCTTGTACCATCCGTGGTGTCACTTCCAAAACTTGCATCTGCAAAGATTTCAAGACCTCCAGTCTTTTGACTGGTGAACCTCAGCCTGTAGTGCATAGTCCCTTTCAAATAGCGGGCTATGCGCTTCAGAGCTTTCCAATCCTGAACCGTAGGATTGTTGGCATGTCTGCTAAGCAGATTACAGCTTACAGCTATGTCAGGTCTTGAACATCTGGCAATGAAATTCAGCTTACCTATAACGCATCTGTATAGCGTTGTGTCAGAAAACGCTTCAGCAGTACTGTCTACCTGGTAACCTGTCACCATCGGTGTGTCTGCTGGGTTTGCATCAACCAAATTCAACCTGGTTAATACATCAGCAATTTTCTGTGTTTGGTGTACCAGAAAATTACCTGCTTGGTCCCTCTCCACCTGCAGAGAAAGATAGTTGGATACCTCACCAAGATCCTTCATGTCAAAGTGCTCCTTCAGCTGAGCTAGGGTGCTTTGGTAGAAAGCCTGATTCTTCCAAAACATCAGAAGATCATCAACAAAACATAAACAATACAGTTTGTTTTGCCCCTCCTCCTTGACAAACACACATGGATCAGCTTTGCCCTGGTGAAAACCTAGAGAAAGCAACGTCTCAGTGAGTTTTGTGTTCCAACACCTTGCACTCTGCTTGAGACCATATAAGGATTTCCGCAGTTTACAGACCATTCCCTTCTGTATTTCCATCCCATCAGGTGGAAGCATGAACAGCTCTTCATTCAAAATCCCATACAAAAAAGCTGTATTAATGTCATGGTGGGAAACATGCAGTTTCTCCTCCGCAGCGATCTTGAGCATCAGCCGAATGCTCTCATATTTGACTGTGGGTGAGTAGGTCTCGTGGTAATCCTGTCCTGGTACCTGTGAAAAACCTCTGGCAACCAATCTGGCTTTGTGTCTGACTACCTTGCCATTCTGGTCTGTCTTGGCCTTGAAGACCCATTTGCTGCCAACCAGTCTCATTCCTGGGACTACCGGTACCAGTTCCCAAGTTTGGTTCCTGTTCAAGGAATCAACTTCAGCCTTCATGGCATTAAGCCAAGGCTCAGCATCTTTAGAGGTTAACTCCTGAACCTCTTTGAAGCTTGAAGGTTCCCACACCTTCTCTGAGCTACTAAGAACAGCAGTTGCTGTCTTAGCAAACTCATCAGCAAATCTCTTTGGAGGTCTGCCTTTGGTCGCCCTTTCAGACCTACGTACTAGACGCAAGTCTTCTGGACTCATCTCCTCCTTCTTAGGAGAAAAGTGACCAATGGTGAACAGTGGTTCTTCCAGTTCATTGTCAGACGCATCAGATGGTCTGACTGAGGCCTTTGCGCTCTTGTAGTCTGCTGTGTCATCACTGTCACTGACACCAGCAGCAGCACCGCCCACTGAACTGGAATCCGAACTCTGATCATCATCATCATCATCCTCATCATCTTCCTCAGCAGCTTCCTCAGCTTTAGCTGCTTGCTTGACATCACCTTCATCCTCCTCTGGGTAACTCTGGAAAATTCCCACATTTCCCCCCCACTTACGATTGTACTCAACACTCCTTGTGAACTTAATGGACTTAGAGTTAGTCATCCATACCCTGTATGCTCCTTTTTCGTACCCCATGAACAAACCATGTGCCCCACGCTTCCCAGGCTTGTTGGTTTGTGGGGAGTGTACCCACATGTCAGAACCAAAAATTTTCATGTGCTTGATGTTGGGCTTCTTGCCAAACATCTTCTCATAGGGGGTACAGCCAATGGGTGATGACAATCTGCGATTAAAGGAGTAAACAAATTTCCCCAAAGCTTCCCCCCAAAACTTATCAGGGAGATTGGCATCATGCAACAAGGTTTTCATTCCTTGCAGCAACGTTTGATTTGCTCGCTCCGCAAGCCCATTCATCCATGGCGATCTGGGTGTTGACATGTCATGCTGGATTCCCTTCTCAGTCAGGAAAGCTTCAAACTGCTGAGAAGTGAACTCCCCGCCCCGATCAGTAAACAAACAGGCAATACGTTTACCGTGCACATTCTCCAACCAAGCACAGAATGCCTTAAACTTCGGAAACGCTTGCGATTTCTGTTCGAGCAAAAACACATGAATGTACCTGGAAAAAGAATCAATTAGAACCATGAAGTACCTTGCTCCCCCTAAAGAGGGCGTAAGTGGACCAACCAGGTCCACATGCACTAGCTGGTAGGGTTTGGAAGCCTGCCTGCTAGACTCCTTGCCTTTTGGAGCAACCTTCACCTTGTTCTCTGCACAAGATACACATTTCATGTGAAATTTACAGGGTTTGATGTTCAAACCTTCAACCACCTCTGGCATCTTGGCCAGTGCCTTCCAAGAGAGGTGACAAAACCTTCGATGCGCATCGTGAATGCAACCTGCATGAAGAACTTTGTTTGTTTGTGCAACACAACAAGAATCAGCATTAGATACAACAGCAGTGTCGTCATAAGTTATATGGAACAAACCATCCATAAACTTTGCATGCAAATAGTCCTCTTTGCCTTTACTGATGACACAGACGCTCCTCTTGAAGGAAATCTGAAAACCACGCCCAGTAAGCTGTGGGACACTGAGCAAGTTGCTTGCAGCTCCTGGAACAAAAAGTACATTACTGATGGTAGTGTGCAGACTTGCAAGTTTCACAGTCCCTTCTCCTGCAATTTGCAACGTCCTTCCATCAGCCAGTTGGATCTCACCTTCTTGAGGCTTGAAGGAGATAAACAGGTGGCGATCCTTCGTGACGTGGCGGCTGGCACCTGAATCAACAATAAATCTGCCTTTGGCTGTTGGAGCAGTCTTTACAGCAAGCAAACCCTTGTTTTCCACCGGTGTGTGCTTTTGCAGCTTGCCCCCCTGCTGCTCCTGGCCACCAGACGCGCCTTTAGCCTTTGGTGAAGCTGTGCCAGCAAACAAAACCTTGTTTTCCACTGGCGTGGGCTTTTGCAGCTTGCCCCCCTGCTTCTGGTCAGCAGACGTGCCTTTAGCCTTTGGTGAAGCTGTGCCAGCAAACAACGCTTTGTTTTTCCCTGGCGCGGGCTCTTCACCCTCCCTCTGCTTCTGGCCATCTGCAGGCGTCTGCCTCTGTTTACCTTTGCCTTTCCGGCCTCTGCAAAGGCGATGACCTTGGTTCCCACGAGAAACAGAGCTCTCAGCTGCCGACTCCTTGGCTCCCCCTGGAGGCTGGAATGCTGCCTGGGATGACGTGATGGTCAGCTCCCCCTGCATCTTGCAACCGGTGCCCTCAGCATCCCTGCATTCACTCGCATTCTGGGAAACAGCCAGGACCTCCGATGCAGTCAAACTCTGGGCTGGGATGACTGGCTGGTGGGCTTTCTTCAAAGCATTCCACATCCCACGTGCAGTGGTGTTGCCAGCAAGCGTCTTAATTTCCTCAAGAGAGACGGATAAGACTATTACGTCTATCGCCTTCGAATCATCGGCTTTCCATCTCTCTGTCAGAGGAACCGGGGGGGCCTCAAATACGGTATGCCACACCCCAAACTGACGCAGCAAACTTTCACACCATTTTGCCCAGGTTTCATAATTCTGCCCATGTAACTTAGGACAGTCAGCATTTCCATAAGCTTGGAAAAACTCCATTTCCAGCTTTTTGCTTTAGCTGTGAGTCTTTATGCCTTCAAAGACTCCTTATCTTGGCAGCTCATTAATCATGAACTCTCTGGCTCGGCTCCCAGGCCAATTAAGCCCTGCCGGAGATCAAAGACTCCTTCCGAGGTAAACAGAGAAAACCTCTCTTTCGCTTTTGACATACCTCTCATAAGCAGTCTGTTGCAGCTTTACTCTCCTGTAGGTGTTGTGAATCTGGGCCCGAAACCTTGTTGTTGGGAATACTGCCAGGGAGATATAGTCCATCATGGCCCCAAGCCGGCTGCCGGACGTTCATCGATCTCCCGTAGTCACGCAGATCCAGCAATTAGCGACACAAAGCCTCAGAAATAGATAGGCTGCATTCCGGGGCTCGTGCACACTCTTTTATCAGCAGAAAACACAGCCAGAAAGCTTGCACCGCAGAAGAGCATAATTTACAGACTTTATTTAGCGTTGAAAAGAACAAAGGAAAACATGACCGTTCTGAGTCAGCGTCTCTGACCGACTGAGAAATCGAAAGGAATAGCAAACATAAACATCTTGTGAACAGGACATGCGCAGACTCTGTGACTCACAAAGCCTGCTCCCTTTTAAGGTGGAACGGAAATATCCTAACAGGGGCAGGGGCAGGGGCAGGGGTTAGGGGTAGGGGTAGGGGTACGTGTAGGGTTAGGGGTTGGGGTAGGGCTGGGGTAAGGGTTAGGGGTAGGGTTAGGGGTAGGGGTAGGGGTAGGGGACGGGGTAGGGGTAGGGGTAGGGGTAGGGGCAGGGGCAGGGGCAGGGCTTAGGGGTAGGGGTAGGGGTACGTGTAGGGTTAGGGGTTGGGGTAGGGCTGGGGTAAGGGTTAGGGTTAGGGGTAGGGGTAGGGGTCGGGGTAGGGGACAGGGTAGGGGTTGGGTTTGGGTTTCTGTTTGGGGTACGGGTAGGGGCAGGGGCAGGGGTTAGCAGTAGGCGTAGGGGTACGTGTAGGGGTAGGGGTTGGGTAGGGGAAGGGTTAGGGTTAGGGTTAGGGGTAGGGGTAGGGGTTAGGGGTAGGGGTAGGGGTAGGAGTAGGGGCAGGGGCAGGGGCAGGGGTTAGGGGTAGGGGTACGTGTAGGGTTAGGGGTTGGGGTAGGGCTGGGGAAAGGGTTAGGGTTAGGGTTAGGGGACGGGGTAGGGTTAGGGGACGGGGTAGGGGTAGGGGTAGGGTTTGGGTTTGGGTTTGGGGTAGGGGTAGGGGTAGGGGTAGGGGCAGGGGTTAGCAGTAGGGGTAGGGGTACGTGTAGGGGTAGGGGTGGGGTAGGGGAAGGGTTAGGGTTAGTGCGTGAAGCTGGCTACCCCCCTCATTGCGCCAAGGGCGTTCTTCGTGGCGTACTCCAATGGCGAGCGCCCGCTGCACCACTTCTGCCAGGGTTTTAGGTCTGTCCCCCCTTGCCAGTTCGTCTATCACAGGGCCAGAGAGCCCCTCCCAAAACAAGTCTCTGACTGCCAGAGAGTCTTTCTCCCATTTCAGCACATTCAGCAAGGCGAAAAAGCGAGCATGATACTGACGTACTGTAGCCTTGCCTTGCCTTAAACCATGCATCTCTTGGCGTGCTACATCCACATCCACGGTAGATTGGAAACAAGCGTCCATGCATTTGATAAATTCATCGGAGTCCCTTCGAGCAGGGCAATCCTTGCGCCACAGGTTGCGCAGCCAAGCCCTCGCTTCCCCATGCAAGTGGGACACAATGAAACCCACTTTCTCTTCCTCATCTTTAAAGTCGTCGCAAAGCAAATGCAATGCATATTCTACGTCTGCTCGAAAACTGGGGTATTGCTTCAGGTTCCCATCGAAGTGGACTACCAAGTTGCCTCCCCTTCTGCCCAGTGCTACTCCAGCAGATTTGGCCCCCGGGAACCCCACTTGGCATGCATGATCCCACCTGGCTTGCTGATCTTGGCACCGCTTCTCCGCCTCTTCCCCCTTCTTCTGGGAGACCACTACCGCAGTGGTAAGCTGGGAGACTGTGTTGCGTAGATCAGCTATCTGCTCCTCCATACTCATGGCTGCCAAACTTCGTGAGCTTTGCAAAAAAATTTTTTGCGTACTTTAGGGAGGGGACTTACTGTCAGGGGCTGCCTCAGGTCTCAGCTCACAAAAGACCAACGCCAAGCTCTTCTTATATACAAGGATGTTTATTGCAGTTCATTATTGGTTCCACAACCAGGCGTGCAGCCCCGCGTCTCTTACCCTTAGACATTTGAAGTCCCCTCTGAATCGGTCCCGCCCCTACACCAGCTTAAGAGGCTTGTGCTGGTCCACCTCTTCCTGTCTTTCCTTTTCCGCAGGGTCTTTCTGCCCCCCTGGGTTCCTTCCCTCCTGCTCTCCCCTGAAGCGGATTCCTCAGATGCCTGCTCCCCCCTCCTTCGTGCTTTGGGGCCAGGCTCCTCCTCCGGGCTCTCTGCATTTCCGCGCGCCTCCACATTTGAACTTGGCGCGCGTTCGCTACCCCTGACCTTCCTCTTGACACTTACGCTACTCCCTGTACTACTCTCCGCCCCTTCCGGCAGGACGTCCTGCCCCGATCTCCTTCCCCTGTCTCCTTCCTGCTCTGCTCCATGTGTCACACTGGGAACTCCACCCTCTTCACTCCGTTCCTGCTGGGAAGCCGGCCCCGATCTCCCACTCCCACTCGGGGTTTCCCTGCTGCTTCCCTGCTCCTGACAAGTCCCCCCTGTGACCCCCCTTGGCCTGACCAGGGGCGCCCCCTTCTGGGAATCCTCCGATTCACTTGAGAGACTCATGGAAGACCTCAAGTCATTGTCCTCCTCTTCCTCACTGTCCTGGGATTCTTCCCCATCGCTCTCCGTCTCCCCCCTCACCTGTGCCTCTGTCCCTGAGCCCCTGACAGTTAGGGTTAGTGTCAGGGCTGCCGCAGGTCCTAGCTCACAAAGGACCAACGCCAAGTTTACTTTATATACAAAGAAGTTTATTGCAGTTCTTTTTCCGCTCACAGCCGAGGCGCGCAGCCCTACGTCTGTTATGCTTAGAGGCAGGAGATGAAGAGCGATGAGGAAGAATCCCAGGACAGCGAGGAAGAGGATGGCAGTGGGTCGGAGGATTCCATGAGCCTCTCTAGCGAATCTGAGGATTCCCAGGAGGGGGCGCCTGTGGTCAAGACAAGGGGAGTCCCAGGGGGGACGCAGCGAGGGCAAGGGGCCAGCAGGGAATCCCAAAGTGGCAGCTGGGAGTCAGGACCAGCTTCCCCACCAGAGCGCAGCGAAGGGGGAGGAGGTTCCAGTGTGACAGGGGGAGCAGCTCCGACAGCAGAAAAGGAGGGGAAGTCAGAGCAAGGCATCCTCCAGGAAGGGGAGGGGAGTAGTGGAGGGAGTAGTGTAACCCTGCGGAAAAGGAAGGAGAGAAAGAGGTGGAGCAGCGTAAGCCTATTAAACTGGTGTAGGGGAGGGACTGACTCAGAAGGGAACTTCAACGGTCTAAGCGTAACAGACGTAGGGCTGCGCGCCTCGGCTGTGGAGCGGAAAATGAACTGCAATAAACCTCTTTGTATATAAAGTAAACCTGGCGTTGGTCCTTTGTGAGCAAGGACCTGCGGCAGCCCTGACAGTATGGTTAGGGTTAGGGTTAGGGTTAGGGTGAGGGTGGGCGTGAGGGTTAGTGTTAGGGGTTAGGGTTAGGGTTAGGGTTAGGGATAGGGATAGGGATAGGGATAGGGTTAGGGTTAGGGTTAGGGTTAGGGTTAGGGTTAGGGTTAGGGTTAGGGTTAGGGGTAGGGGTAGGGGTAGGGGTAGGGGTAGTGTCAGGGGTTCAGAGACAGAGGCACAGGTGAGGGAGGAGACGGAGAGCGACGAGGAAGAATCCCAGGACAGTGAGGAAGAGGATGACAATGACTTGAGATCTTCCATGAGTCTCTCAAGTGAATCGGAGGATTCTCAGGAGGGGGCGCCCCTAGTCAGGACAAGGGGGGTCACAGGGGGGACCTGCCAGGAGCAGGGAAGCAGCAGGGAAACCCCGAGCGGGAGTGGGAGATCGGGGCCGGCTTCCCAGCAGGAACGAAGGGAAGAGAGGGGGGTTCCCAGTGTGACACACGGAGCGGAGCAGGAAAGAGACAGGGGAAGGAGTTCGGGGGAGAACGTCCTGCCGGAAGAGGCGGAGAGTAGTACAGGGAGTAGTGTAGGTGTCAAAAGGAAGGTCAGGGGTAGCGAGCGCGAGCCAAGTTCAAATGTGGAGGCGCGCGGAAATGGAGAGAGCCCGGAGGAGGAGCCTGGCCCCAAAGCACGAAGGAGGGGGGAACAGGCATCTGAGGAATCCGCTTCAGGAGAGAGCAGGAGGGCAGGAACCCAGGGGGGCAGAAAGACCCTGCGGAAAAGGAAAGACAGGAAGAGGTGGTCTAGCACAAGCCTCTTAAGTTGGTGTAGAGGCGGGAGCGAGTCAGAGGGGACTTCAAATGTCTGACGTTAGAGACTCGGGGCTGCGCGCCTCGGTTGTGGAACCAATAATGAACTGCAATAAACATCCTTGTATATAAGAAGAGCTTGGCGTTGGTCTTCTGTGAGCTGAGACCTGAGGCAGCCTCTGACAGTAAGTCCCCTCAAAAACTACGCAAAATTTTTTTTTTGCAAAGCTCACGAAGTTTGGCAGCCATGAGTATGGAGCAGCAGATAGCTGATCTACGCAACGCAGTCTCCCGGCTTACCACTGAGGTAGTGGTCTCCCAGAAGAAGGGGGAAGAGGCGGAAAAGCGGTGCCAAGATCTGCAAGCCAGGTGGGATCATGCATGCCAAGTGGGGTTCCCGGGGACCAAAGCTGCTGGAGTAGCACTGGGCAGAAGAGGGGGCAACTTGGTAGCCCACTTCGATGGGAACCTGCAGCAATACCCCAGTTTTAAAGCAGACGTAGAATATGCGTTGCATTTGCTTCGCGACGACTTTAAAGATGAGGAGGAGAAGGTGGGTTTCATTGTGTCCCACTTGCATGGGGAAGCGAGGGCTTGGCTGCGCAATCTGTGGCGCGAGGATTGCCCTGCTCGAAGGGACTCTGATGAATTTATCAAGTGCATGGACGCTTGCTTTCAGTCTAGCGTGGATGTGGATGTAGCACGCCAGCAGATCCATGGTTTAAGGCAAGGCAAGGCTTCAGTACGTCAGTACCATGCTCGCTTTTTCGCCTTGCTGAATGTGCTGCGATGGGAGAAAGATTCTCTGGCTGTCAGGGAATTATTTTGGGAGGGGCTCTCTGGCCCTGTGAAAGACGAGTTGGCAAGGGGGGACAGACCTAAAACCCTGGCAGACGTGGTGCAGCGTGCGCTTGCCATTGGAGTGCGCCAGGAAGAACGCCCTTGGCGCAATGAGGGGGGTAGCCAGCCTCACGCACCGTCTAGAGTGCCTCCTTTGTTTCCCAGAGATCCAGGACGTCCGTGTCTCTCCCCTCAGCTGCAGCCAGGGGAGGAGCCTATGGAACTGGGGAGTGCAAAGGCTCAGTCAGTGGCCGGAGCCCCAGCGTCTGGAACAGTCAAGAAGAAGCCTCCTAGAGGGAACAGGAAGTGTTACGTCTGTGACAGTGCAACGCACATGGCGAAAGAGTGTCCCCAGAGGCTCCGGCAGCACACTGCAGCCTTGGCAACAGTAACTGCAGCAGCACAGCATGAAGAGCAGTTTCAGGGAAACGACAATGCCTGGCTGGAATCAGCAATGTTGGGGCACAGCCAGGCGAGTCAGTAGAGCAGTCCCCAGCGCTTTTGCAGCCTACAGACCCCCTGCCACCCAAACCTGTAGTGCAGCTCACTGCAACCCTCCAGCTACCTAATGGACGCACCCTGGAGGTCCCCATCACAATTGACAGTGGGAGCAACGCAGACTTCGTGGGGGTGCAGTTCGTCAAGCAGCATCGCATAGAGCTTCTGCCAGCCACGCTGCCATTGAACGTCGTCACAGTGGATGGCAGGAAGCTGCTGGGGGGGCAAGTGGTACAACAGACGCCGCCCATGGTGATGCAGATTGGCAATCACCGAGAAGTCATCAGTTTCAACGTCACCCGCTTGTCAGATACGCCTATAGTGTTAGGCACGAGTTGGCTGGATAGGCACAGCCCGACCATGGCGTGGTACCAGCGGCAGCTCACCTTCGGCTCGTCCTATTGCGCGCAGCATTGCATCCAGACCGGTCAGGAGGAGGAGGGCCAAGAGGAGGGGCAGCAGCTACGTCTCAGCATGGCGCAAGCAGTACCCCTCAAGTACAAGGGGTTTTTGGAGGTTTTCTGCGAAAAGGAGGCTGACCAGTTGCCACCGCACCGGCCCTACGATTGCGCTATTGACCTCTTGCCAGGGACAACGCTGCCGCCTGTGAAGCTGTATTCCATGTCCGAGGAGGAGCTGCAGGATCTCAGGGAATTCATAGATCACAATCTGCAGCGGGGATTCATCCGGGAATCGAAGGCTGTAGGCGGCAGTCCTGTGTTTTTTGTGAAGAAGAAAGACACGCCCCAAAAGAGGCTGATCGTAGACTTCAGATTCATAAACTCAAAGACAAAGCCCGCGGCCTTTCCCATGCCCAAGATCGACGACCTGCTCGCGACGGTGCGGAAAGGGAAGATCTTCACCAAGTTGGATCTCCGCGGAGCTTACAATCTCATACGCGTGCGAGAGGGTGATGAGTGGAAGACGGCCATGTTCACGCCGTTGGGCACCTACGAATACAGAGTTATGCCGTTTGGTCTCCAAAATGGCTCCCACTTTTTCCAAGCTTTTATGCATCATGTGCTAGCGGGACTCCTCTACAAGAAGTGCGTATGTTTCCTCGACGACATTCTGATCTTCTCAGAATCGCTGGAGGCTCACGAGAGTGACGTGAAGGAGGTCCTGCAGAGGCTACGGGAGCACAGGCTCTACGCCAAGCTGGAGAAGTGCCAATTCGACGTGACGGAGGTGGATTTTCTGGGCTATAGGCTGTCCGACAGGGGACTAGCCATGGACAGCGCCAAGGTCCACGCGGTGTTGGACTGGCAGAGCCCGCGAAATCGGAAAGAGGTCCAGAGGTTCGTCGGCTTCGCCAACTTTTACCGCAAGTTCATCAGGGGTTTCGCCAAGGAGACGGCAGCTATCACGGACACTCTCAGCTCCAAGAAGAAGAAGTTCACCTGGACGGACCAAGCGGAGCAGTCCTTCAGGAGACTTAAGAGTCTCTTCGCGTCCGAAGAACAGCTGCTACACGTGAATCCTGGCAGGCCCATGAGGGTGGAGACTGACGCATCTGACAGGGCGGTGGGGGCCGTCCTCTTACAGGAAGACCCGCAGGGAAACTGGAGGCCCTGTGCTTTCTACTCCCGGAAGCTCAGCAAGTCGGAGCAGAACTACACCATTTGGGACAGGGAGTTGCTGGCCATCCACGCAGCTTTCAAGGCGTGGAGGCACTTTCTCATTGGAGCCAAACACACCGTGCAGGTCCGCACGGACCACAAGAACCTGGAGTACTGGCGCACGGCGAAGCTACAGAGCCAGAGGCACATACGCTGGGCGGAGTTCTTTGCGGATTTCGATTTCAGAATAGAGTACATCCCAGGCGACAACAATGTCATAGCAGATGCGCTCTCCAGGAAACCGCAGTATCTCGAGGCAGCGGCACCGGTGGCAGCCAAGCACATTTTTGCACCGCAGGCGTGGGCGTGCGCTTCAGCCGCCGTGGACCTGGAGGCGGTGCGTCGCGCGTTGCAGGCGGATCCGTTCTCACAGTCCAAGATGGAAGAGGTGCGGAGGGGCACAGCGAAGGACGACGAGTTCCAGATACGCGACGGCCTGCTGACCCGTAAAGGTGCTCTCTACGTTCCGGGAGACGATCTCCGCGCGAAGGTTCTGCAGCAGTTGCACGACACACCCAGCGCTGGCCACTTCGGCAAGGAAAAGACGACGGAATTAGTGGCCAGAAACTTTTGGTGGCCCCAGATGCGAGGGGAGGTCGCGGAGTACGTCGCCAGGTGTGACACGTGCCAAAGGTCCAAGCCAGTGCACCAGAAGCCAGCGGGACTGCTGGAACCGCTGGAAACGCCACTGCAACCGTGGGAGAGGGTGGCGCTGGACTTTGTCACTGATCTGCCCAGTTCGCGAGGCAAGACGGCGTTGCTTGTGGTTGTAGACCTGTTCACCAAGATGGCGCATTTCATTCCTAGCGCGAAGGTGGCGACAGCGGAGCAGACAGCCAAACTGTTCATCGACCACGTGTTCAAGGTTCATGGGTTGCCACGGTCCATTCTGTCCGACAGGGGGCGCCAGTTTGTGTCCAGTTTCTGGCGGAAGTTCCTAGGGATCCTGCACGTCAAAATCAACCTGTCGTCGGCGAGACATCCGCAGACCAACGGCCAAGCAGAGAGGGTCAACGCGATCATGCAGCAGTACCTGAGATGTTACGCCAATCAGCGACCCGCGGCTTGGGTGGATTACCTGCCGATGGCTGAGTTTGCCTACAACAACACGAAGCACGCGTCGACGGGGGTGACGCCGTTCTTCGCTAACAATGGACGGCATCCCAGAACCTTCCCGGGGCTCGTAACGACGGGGGAGGGGGCGCCACAGGAAGCCGACCATTTCGCAGCAGAATTGCAAGAAGTGCACGACGAGCTACGGAGACATTTAGAGCTAGCTAAACAAGCCTATAAGGTGCAGGCGGACAAACACAGGAGGGAGGGGGAAGACATCCAGGTGGGAGACTGGGTATGGTTAGCGGCCCAAGCAGTGCCGGCCAAGTCGTTAGCTAAAAAGAAGCTAGGACACAGGCAACTAGGGCCGTACCAAGTTGAGGCCAGGATCAATCCCGTAGCGTTTCGATTGGCCCTCCCCGAGGGTTCCAGAATGCACCCGGTCTTTCATAGGTCGGTGCTCACCCCCTACAAGGCCCCACACAGATTTCAGGAGTCAGGGACGGCACCAGAACCAAGCAGGGAGTCGCCCAAGAGGGGGAGGTCACCTAAGGACGAACCAGTCAACGAGGTCACAGAGATTTTGGACACGAGATGGGGGGAAGAGGGAGTAGAATATTTTCTCGCCAGGGAGGGCGCCCCGGCCAGCGCCAACAGTTGGGTGCCGGACTACGCTTTGGACGAACCCCTCCTCAAGGACGAGTTCCATGCCCTTTTCCCAAACAGGCCCATGCCAGCACAGTTTTTCGACGATTGGCTTTTTACGCCCACACTTTCCGCCAGCACCTTCCGAGGGTTCTCCTACGCAGAGGAGACGACGCCAGAGTCGAGCCCTCCAAGGGGATCATGTTCGGGGGTGGACACCGACCCTTCTTACTGGTGGGACGATCAACCAGAAGAGGACTGGCGGATGGGTCCTTGGCAAGCAGACCCCACCCAGGCAACAGGGGGAGGGGAGGACGTGAACATGTTGGGAGAGGACAATGGGTTCGAGCACACAAACAATGAAATGGAAGCAGAGGAGATCGACGTCGACGACCTGTGTCCGGCAGCGACCTCCGCAACGACGGAGCCCCCGGAACCTGCGCCCGAGCAGCGGGAGGGGGGAAGGGGGGGCTTCGAGGGGGGGATGGATGTCAGGGGTTCGGAGACAGAGGCACAGGTGAGGGAGGAGACGGAGAGCGATGAGGAAGAATCCCTGGACAGTGAGGAAGAGGATGACAATGACTTGAGGTCTTCCATGAGTCTCTCAAGTGAATCGGAGGATTCCCAGGAGGGGGCGCCCCTAGTCAGGACAAGGGGGGTCACAGGGGGGACCTGCCAGGAGCAGGGAAGCAGCAGGGAAACCCCGAGTGGGAGTGGGAGATCGGGGCCGGCTTCCCAGCAGGAACGAAGGGAAGAGAGGGGAGTTCCCAGTGTGACACACGGAGCGGAGCAGGAAGGAGACAGGGGAAGGAGATCGGGGCAGGACGTCCTGCCGGAAGAGGCGGAGAGTAGTACAGGGAGTAGTGTAAGTGTCAAGAGGAAGGTCAGGGGGAGCAAACGCGCGCCAAGTTCAAATGTGGAGGCGCGCGGAAATGGAGAAAGCCCGGAGGAGGAGCCTAGCCCCAAAGCACGAAGGAGGGGGGAACAGGCATCTGAGGAATCCGCTTCAGGAGAGAGCAGGAGGGAAGGAACCCAGGGGGGCAGAAAGACCCTGCGGAAAAGGAAAGACAGGAAGAGGTGGTCTAGCACAAGCCTCTTAAGCTGGTGTAGAGGCGGGACCGACTCAGAGGGGACTTCAAATGTCTAACGTTAAGAGACGCGGGGCTGCGCGCCTCGGTTGTGGAACCAATAATGAACTGCAATAAACATCCTTGTATATAAGAAGAGCTTGGCGTTGGTCTTTTGTGAGCTGAGACCTGAGGCAGCCCCTGACAGTTAGGGTTAGGGTTAGGGTTTAGGTTTTAGGTTTTAGGTTTAGGTTTAGGTTTAGGTTTAGGTTTAGGTTTAGGGTTAGGGTTAGGGTTAGGGTTAGGGTTAGGGTTAGGGTTAGGGATAGGGATAGGGATAGGGATAGGGATAGGGATAGGGATAGGGTTAGGGTTAGGGTTAGGGATACGGTTAGGGTTAGGGTTAGGGTTAGGGTTAGGGTTAGGGTTCGGTTTAGCGGTAGGGGTAGGGGTAGGGTTAGGGGTAGAGTTAGGGTTAGGCTTAGGATTAGTGTTAGGGTAAGGGGTAGGGGTTAGGGGTAGGGTTAGGGTTAGGGTTAGGGTTAGGGTTAGGGTTAGGGTTAGGGTTGGGGTAGGGGTAGGGGTAGGGGTAGGGGTAGGAGTAGGGGTAGGAGTAGGGGTAGGGGTAGGGGTAGGGGTAGGGGTAGGGGTACGGGTAGGGTTTAGGGTAGGGTAGGGTAGGGTAGGGTAGGGTATGGTAGGGTAGGTTTAGGTTTAGGTTTAGGTTTAGGTTTAGGTTTAGGGTTAGGGTTAGGGTTAGGGTTAGGGTTAGGGTTAGGGTTAGGGTTAGGGTTAGGGTTGGGGTAGGGGTAGGGGTAGGGGTAGGGGTAGGAATAGGGGTAGGAGTAGGGGTAGGGGTAGGGGTAGGGGTAGGGGTACGGGTAGGGTTTAGGGTAGGGTAGGGTAGGGTTAGGGTTAGGTTTAGGGTTAGGGTTAGGGTTAGGGTTAGGGTTAGGGTTAGGGTTAGGGTTAGGGTTAGGGTTAGGGTTAGGGTTAGGGTTAGGGTTAGGGTTAGGGTAGGGGTACGGGTAAAGGTAGGGGTAGGGGTAGGGGTAGGGTTGCGCGGGTTATGGTTATGGGTATTGTCAGGGCTGCCTCAGGTCTCAGCTCACAAAAGACCAACGCCAAGTTCTTCTTATATACAAGGATGTTTATTGCAGTTCATCGTTAGTTCCACAACTGAGGCATGCAGCCCCCACGTCTGTTAACCTTAGACCGTTGAAGTCCCCTCTGAATCAGTCCCTCCCCTACACCATTTTAATACGCTTACGCTGATCCACCTCTTTCTCTCCTTCCTTTCCGCAGGGTCTTTCTGCCCGCTGGGGTTCCGCCCCTCCTGGATTCCCCTGACGCGGAATCCCCAGACTGCTCTTCCCCCCTCCTGCGGGCTTTGGGACCTGGCTCCTCCTACGGGCTCCCTGTTCTTCCGCGCGCCTCCTCATTTGAACTTGGCGCGCGCGCCCAACCTCTAACCTTCCTTTTGACAGTTATGCTACTCCCCTCACTGCCCTCCTCCCCTTCCGGGAGAATGGCTTGCTCTGACCCCTCCTCCTTCTCTGCTGCCGGAGCTGTTTCCCCTGACACACTGGAACCTCCCCCCCCCTCGCTGCGCTCTGGTGGGGAAGCTGGCCCTGATTCCCAGCTGCCGCTTTGGGGTCCCCTGCTGGCCCCCCGCTCCTGACACTTTCCCCCTGGGGCTCCCCTTGCCCTGACCACAGGCGCCCCCTTTTGGGAATCCTCTGATTCGCTGGAGAGACTCATTGTCAGAGTTGCTTCCAGATCCCAGCTCACAGAGGATCACGCTAGCCAGCGATCATTAAATAAAAGTCTTTATTGAGTTACAGTTTCCATTCTCAAGCTGCTGCGTGCAACTCTAGGTCTTATGCTTAGATCGGCGAAGCTCCGTCTGAGTCTCCGCCCCTTGTACACCAACTTAATATCCTAGCCCTGCTCCACCTTTTCCGCCTGACTGTTCTTCTCTGGGTCCCTCTGCCCCCCGGGGTCTCTTCCTTCCGGGATTCTTCTGACGCTGACCCCCCGGACCCTCCTGTCTCCTTGCGCCGGGCTTTAGGACCTGGCTCCCTTTCCGGGCTGCCTACTGCGCCACCTTCCTGAGCATTTGAACTTGGCGCGCGCGCCCAACCTTCCACCTTCCGTCTAACCGTCTCTTCGCTCCCCGATGGAGGTGTGGCCACTCCTGACTCGTGCCCTCCCTCCTGTTGTGAGCTGCCAGCGCTTGATCCCTGGCGCCCTTCCTCTTCCCTGCTCTCTGGCGGTGACGCTGGTCCCGATTTCCAACTGCTCCCCTCTGAGTCCCCTCTGGCTCTATCTTCCTGGGGTGTCCCCCTAGTCTCCCCCCTTGCCCTGGCTACTGGTGCTCCTTTCTGTGAATCTTCTGATTCACTGGAAAGACTCGGAGATCTCGGGTCGTCGTCATCACTCATCTTTTCTTCTGCCTCCTCCCCCTCGCTCTCTGTTTCCTCCCTAGCCCTCGCCTCTGCTCCTGAACCCCTGACATCCATCCCCCCCTCGAAGCCCCCTCTTCCCCCCTCCCCTCCTTCTGGTGCGGGAGCTGGGTGCTGCCGTGTCAAGGGGACGAATGTCGGGTACAGTTCGCTTCCCGTGGCGGGCCTCCATCTGAAGTCTTCCGGTTCTTCCTCCCTGCTCTCGTCGACGGCGGTCACCTCCGCTTCCATCTCTGTGCCGCCGTGCTCGAAACCCGGGTCGTCCCCGAAAACGTCCATGTCCGTCTCTCCCTCGCTTCCTTCTGGAGACGTTGCTCGTCCTGGACCCTCCAGCCACTTTCTGCGCCACTGCTCCTCTGGTCGATCATCCCACCAATACAAGGGTTCTGAAGCAGATCCCGAGGGTGACCCCTCTTGAGAACGGGCTTCTCGTGTTGGTTCCTCGTCCGAGTCGAACCCCCGGAACGTGCTGGCTGAAAGCGTGGGCGTGAAAAGCCAGTCGTCGAAAAAGTCTGCTGGCATTGGCCTATGTGGGAAGGGGGCATGAAACTCTTCTTTGAGCAGAGGTTCGTCTAAAGCGTAGCCCGGCACCCAGCTGTTGGCACTGGCCGGTGTGCCCTCCTTGGCGAGAAGGTATTCTACCCCCTCTTCCCCCCATCTGGAGTCCAAAATCTCCGTGACTTCGTTGATGCGCTCCTCCTGTGCCACTCCCCCTTGCCCGGTTCTCTCTCGGAGCGGACTCGGTGCCGTTCCTGGTTCCTGAAACCTGTGAGGTGCCTTGTAGGGAGTGAGCACCGATCTGTGGAACACCGGATGCATCCTGGAGCCCTCCGGAAGCGCCAGCCTGAAAAGCCACCGGGTTGACCTGCTCTTCGACTTGGTAGGGCCCCAGTTGTTTATGCCCTAGTTTCTTCTTCGCCAACGACCTGGCCGGCACTGCGTGGGCTGCTAACCAGACCCAGTCTCCCACATGGATCTCTTCGCCAAGCCTTCTGTGTTTGTCCGCTTGTACCTTGTATGCGTGTTTAGCCAGCTCCAGGTGCCGCCGCAGCTGATCGTGGACCTCCTGCAACTCCGACGCGAACGCATCTGCTGTCTGCGGCTCCCCCTCCCCCATTCTTTCCAGTCCCGGGAAGGTTCTGGGGTGCCTCCCGTTGTTGGCGAAGAACGGCGTGACCCCCGTGGACACGTGCTTCGTGTTGTTGTAGGCGAACTCGGCGAGAGGCAGGTAATCCACCCACGTCGCAGGCTGTTGATTCGCATAACATCTCAGGTACTGCTGCATGATGGTTGGTCTGCGGGTGTCTCGCCGACGCCAGGTTGATCTTGACGTTCAGGAAGCCCATCAGCTTCTGCCAGAAGTTCAAGATGAACTGTCGCCCTCGGTCGGACAGAATAGACCGCGGCAGACCGTCAACCTTGAACACGTGATCTATGAATAGTTCGGCGGTTTGTTCCGCCGTGGCCACCTTCGCACACGGAATGAAATGTGCCATCTTGGAGAACAAGTCCACCACCACCAGCACAGCCGTCTTGCCCCTCGAGCTGGGCAGATCCGTGACAAAGTCCAGGGCCACTCTCTCCCATGGTTCGAACGGCGTTTGCAGCGGTTCCAGCAGTCCGGCCGGCGGTCTGTGCACTGGTTTGGCCCTCTGGCAGGTGTCACACCTCGCCACGTAGTCCGCGACTTCCCCTCTCATTCCGGGCCACCAGAAGTCTCTGGCGACTAATTCCATCGTCTTCTCCTTGCCAAAGTGCCCGGCAGTGGGCGCGTCGTGCAGCTGCTGCAGTACCTTGGCGCGAAGTTCGTCTCCCGGCACGTAGATGGCCCCTTTACGGAGGAGCAATCCATCTCGCAGCTGGAACTCGTCGGTTGCTGCCGTGCCCCTGTGCACCTCTGCTATCTTTGCTTGCGCGAAGGAGTCATCC